>NC_057782.1:4880244-5480244 GCF_014825855.1 Bombus pyrosoma
AATCTTGTTCTGTACATTTTGCGGCCAGTGCTGCATTATTCGTCCTTTCGGAAATGGCATAATAGCAGGAAAGTATGATATGTATGGACAGGTATCATGCAGAAATCCTCGGAAAAATGGTACTTCACAATGGACGTCCACACCAAGAATCTTGCTTGCACATTTCCCGGCGATTTTCGGCCATTTCATTCTTGCAGAACGCTCCATGCAGCAGATAATTATGATTGGTTAGAACAGGCTTTACGAGACACATCTACGAAAAATGGTACTTCCCATACGAAACTCTCACGAACAATCTTGTTGTGTACATTATCCGGCCAGAATCGCATTTTTCAATTATTCCGTAAACGGGATATAGCAGGAAATGATGATATGTAAGTACTGGTTTAATGCGGAAAAGCTCGAAAAATGGTACTTCGCGGACGATGCGCTTGCGAGGGATCTTGTACCGTAAATTATCTGGCCAGCTTCAGATATTTCCTTCTCTCTGAATGGACCTTATTGCAGGAAATTATGATGTATAGGCGGAGGTTTCAGGCGGAGCCCGACCGAAAAATGGTACTTCCCACTGCATGCGGATACGAGGAATCTTGTTTACATATTTTCAGTTCAGTTTCGGCCATTTCATTCTTGCAGAACGCTCCATGCAGCTGATAATTATGATTGGTTAGATCAGGCATCACGAGGAACACCTCCGAAAAATGGTACTTCCCATACGAAGCGCTTACGAACAATCTTGTTGTGTACATTATCCGGCCAGAATCGCATTTTTCGTTCTACCGGAAAGGGGCTAGTAGCAGCAAATTATGATATGTAAGAGCAGGTTTCACGAGGAGAAGCTTGGAAAAATTGTACTTCGCATACGACGGGCTTACGAACAATCTCGTTCTGTACATTTCCGGGCCAGTGTTGCATTTTTCGTTTATTCCGTAAACAGGATATAGCAGGAAATTATGATGTGTGCGAGGAGGTTTCACGTGGAGACCCTCCGAAGAATGGTTGTTATGTTGCGTGAGACATCTGCAGGCCATCCCTCGCTACCTGGCAGCCAACTGCCAACCTACAGTCTTCCAGATTCTCAGTAGATCCGAGGACCCACCATAAATGCATTAAACTTTAGCTTCATTGTTTCCACACATGTTTGCCGGTCTAATTGCACGTCTGGAGAATTTTCTTATTCTAGAAGTATATTCAGTTCATGGCTGGGTCTTCGAAAGGTTCTTGAGTTTATTAGGCCCTCTTAAGTATCATGGAGAAAGCGGACAGTCACCAGATGGGAAAAGCTAACACATGTCCATCGGAAAAGGCTGTTTTTCGTCAGGAGCAAAGTCCACCCCCGCTCGACGTTGGTGGGAGACTTCTGCATATCCTGTTCATTAGAGTGGGTCGTCACGAATCGGCATCGCGGATCGTTACCTTCACTTCCTGGACGAAAAGTGTGAACAACGAATCCGCGTCCTTCGGTCAAAGGGCACACCCACACCAAGCTTTCCTCCGAGACACCTTAAGAGCAGTTCAGCACTTATCGAGCAAGTCAAGCAGTCATCATCATGTCTCTCTCGGTCAAGTCGTCACCCACTCTCGTTCAACTTATCGAGCAAATGGTCAAGCAGTCATCACCACGTTTCTCTCGGTCAAGTCGTCACCCATTCCAGTTCAGTTCCAGTTCAGTTCTCGTTCTGCTCTCGTTCAACGCTCGAGCAAGTCATCATCAAGTGTTCGGTCGAATACAGTCAGTCAACGCAACGATACTAAAAGAGTCTCAGGTCGTACTCACTCGTCGTTGTTCGTACAAGCATTCACTATTGTATCACCGAAGTTGTTGGATCGATTAAACATATAGTAACCTGTTAACCGCAGCGTTATTTCAATTATCACCCTTATTATCCCACAAGAAATAAGGGATCGTACGATTCGTGGCGTCGATTAGTCAATCGTAACGGGAATTTACGACTCTGTGATGGCGCGCTTCTTCGAGATCGCGTCTCCCCGCGAACGTGCGAAAGTTCAATGGTACTTCACAATGGACGTCCACACGAAGAATCTTGTTTGCACATTTTCCGGCGATTTTCGGCCATTTCATTCTTGCAGAAAGCTCCATGCAGCAGATAATTATGATTGGTTAGAACAGGCTTTACGAGACACACCACCGAAAAATGGTACTTCCCATACGACGCGCTTACGAACAATCTTGTTCTGTATATTTTCTGTCCAGTACGGCATTTTTTGTTCTATCGCAATGGGGCTAATAGCAGGAAATTATGATGTGTGCGAGGAGGTTTCAGGCGGAACCGGCCGAAAAATGGTACTTCCCACTGGACACGTATACGAAGAATCTTGTTTCCACATTTTCCGGCCAGTACCGCGTTTTTCGTTCTATCTGAAATGGGATAATAGCAGGAAATTATGATATGTAAGAGCAGGATTCACGAGGAACACATCCGAAAAAAGGTACTTCCCATACGACGCGCTTACGAACAATCTCGTTCTGTACATTTTGCGGCCAGTATCGCATTTTTCGTTTATTCGGTAAACGGAATATAGCAGGAAATTATTATATGTAAGGACAGGTTTCATGCGGAAATGCTCGAAAAATGGTACTTCCCAAACGATGCGCATGCCAAGGATCTTGTACTGTAAATAATCAGGCCAGTACCGCATTTTTCGTTCTATCTGAAGGTGCTTATAGCAGGACATTATGATGTATGCGAGGAGGTTTCAGGCGGAATCGGCCGGAAAATAGTACTTCAAATATGATGCACATATGAAGAATCTTGTTCTGTATATTTTCAGATCTGGATCGACTTCTTCGTTCTTTCTGATCTAGTTTAAGGGTAGGAAATTATGATGTGTAAGAGCAGGTATCACGGGGATACCCTCCGAAAATTGGATCTTTGCATTGAACGGGCATACGAAAAATCTTGTTCTGTGCATTTCAGGACCAGTCTGGGCTTTTACGTTTATTCCGTAAACGGGATATAGCAGGTAATTATGATATGTAAGAGCAGGTTTCATGTGGAGACCCTCAGAAGAATGGTACTTCTTATACGACGGGCTTACGGACAATCTTGATCTGTTCATTTTCCGGAAAGTATCGCATTTTTCGTTTTTTCTGAACGCTCTTTACTGCAGGAAATTATGATATGTAAGAACAGGTTTTACGAGTAAACTGTCCGATTTACGGATCCCCATATACGTCGCGTATTGGAAGAATGTCGTTGTAGATGTTTCAAAGTCGGACCTTGCATCATTTGTGCATATTGTGAAGGAAGATTGCAAAACGGCTTCGTCTGGCGTTGGATTTGATGTGATATTTTTTCGAAATATAGAATTTGATATTAGGAGAATATGATCTGTAAGGCAATGCTTCGTAAATTTCCTTACCTTCCTTACATTTCCTTACCTGGTTTGATCTTCTTATTTTCCTTTCCTTACCTGCTTTGATCTTCTTATTTACCTTTCCGTATTTTTCATGGTGATTCGGATTCTTTTTGTTCTGTAAATCTTTTCTCTTATGTACATATTTACCTCTGGGGAAGGGCTTGATATAGAAATGCGGAGTTAATCTCTTTCACGTTTTATTTAAATTGGTTTCGAACAGCATCGTTGTAGACTAGTTTAGTGCGCGTACGCATATTTCACATGTAAATAGAATAGTGAAAACAATAGTTGCTTCAACGAAATCCCATTTTTCACGAAATGGACATAATCCTGCTTACGTTCGAGGATTTTCTCGTCAGTCAAGCGGTTGTACTTCGTTGCCAATTAAAAAACGTCAATTCGTAATTATTACGTGTGTTATGTTGTTCGAGCGTACAGTTAATGGAATTTTTGAGGAGGAGATTACACCTCGCGTTTTATCCAATTTGTCCTATTGCATGGCACGCGCTAATTCCACGCCTGCTTTTTCCTGTACACTCTGACATCGTGTAACTTTCTTCTACCTATACATTCTGGCTTGTATTTTTTTATATTATATCATTACAAATGCAAGTATTTTTGTGTAAATTTATATTTTTATGAATGCGACTTAAAAGTTAAATCTATGTATACATTTATTTTATTCGCTAAATATTATTATCAACTTGTGAATTTTTATTATACAAAATTGCCAATTTGTACTACTCGTTATAATGTTTAAAACAGATTCATTCTTAGATGTAACTTTTGTACTTATATTCGTAAAAATACGAATTTGTATAAAAAATCGAAATTTATTCTTATGATTTCTAAAAATGTCCATACACTGTCGTAAATCTGTATATTTTTATATATTATTTACATTTTATACATTTTGCAGCATTTAATCTTCTATAAATGCATAAAAATCCGCAATTTACCTACAATGAATAAAAGAGTTCCGTTTTGACGAAGTCGAAGCATAGTCGCTGCGACAGCCTGTCAGTAGTCCGTTCCATTTGTCAGTATACTTTTCTAATAACGACCAGAACCTCTCTGTTGGTTCGACAGACTTTAAACAAATAGCCCTGCAACAGGGCACGAAGAATAAAATAAATGGTAGTCCGCTTTCGCAAAGGAGAAAGGGGCATGTCGCACGTCTCGACGCGATCCATCAGGCGTCTTCGCTTCGACTGACTCAATAGACTCCAAGATCGATCGAATTCTTACCTGGCTCGGCTTGAATTTAAACATCGAACACTCTTGCCTCTTTTCAACCACCATCCACGTTTCTTGACTCTCGATTAAGACGTGCCAATAAATAATTCTACCCCATATCGAAGCTCCGTTTTATTTGTGAGTGCTATTCTTCATGAAACTGGGAGGATGTATTTTTTAAATTCTTATTTTGATTCTAATTATATTGATGGAATGGTTATGAAATTTTGCTTATAAATCTTGCAGTTTATATGTTTATTGGCCAATTGAATGATTCAATGGTAAAGCGCGTTTTATGTAAAGTGGTGATGAATGTGTGAAATGATACATGATGGCACACGGATATTCATTAAAAAAATTTTATTATAAATCTTCTGATCAATTTTATAATGAATTCTTTTAAGGTAGTTTAACGTTTGAAAGCGTACAAATTTCTGTATCCTTACTCGCAGTTTTCTCAAATTAAAGATTTTCTCACTTGTACTATTTTCCTTTCGAACCGTACAAGTGTAACTGGTCTACAATGTGTAATTTTACCTCAATTTTAAAATAGAAAATCTCAAGGAAATCTCTAAATTAAATCAAAGATAGACATTTTTACGTATTTGCTCGTAGATATATGCGATATTCTTTATGTGTATAACATATATTACTTCTAATTTAAATAATTCCAAGAAATTCTCTTTTCCCCCTAGAATCATTAATAATTGGCCTACTCGAAAATACTTTAGTTCTAAAAAATACAATATTTTTTAAACAGCCAAAACATACCATTGTTAATAGTTATTATGCTAATAAAACCCTTTCAGAGAAGCTTCAACTTGTAATAACATGAACTCGTATCACCTACGCAGATACAAACGTGAAAAGATCGCATAAAATGCTTCAGAAATAGCATTTTTAGAAGAAAAATTGTTTCAAAAATCGTTGTCACGTTCGGAGGTCCCCGAGGAATGGCGTAGAACCAGTAAAACAACCGAGGAATAGGTCTACCTATAGATGCCGGAATACGTAGGCGATGACGACGTTCCCGAGGGAGCTCGATTCATTACCGATCTTGAATAAATGATTACGCGGCAGTATGGACGATTGGCAACGTACAGGAGGATACTTTTGGAAAAGTGATTATTCGTTCGACGATGTCCTGTTCACCAGGACGAAATCGACCCCTGAGGACGAGCATCGTGACTGCCTGTGTCGCCATGTATCTCCTTTAACTGCATCATTGATGATCGAACTGGTCCATTTGAGAGTCTTCAGGACTCTTTTCTATATTTTCACGTCGATACTATTTAACTTCGTCCTTGTGTGATTAATCTATCTGCACACGCGATTCTAACTGAGCGTTAGAACTGATCATAAATTGTTGGGGATTCATGCTGTGGAAGCAATTCAGGGGCCCAGTGGGAAAATAATTTTTAATTTGAGAAAACTGTGGTTACATTTCAACATAAAAATCTGTATGTCTTCAAACATTAAGATACATCGCTATGTGATAATGATAATGAGCTGAAAATTCATAGTAATATTCTCAACTTTTTTTTAATAAAAATGGACTTGTACCACTTTTTGCATGTTATTAATTTTATGGCAAATTCTGATTAATAAACTGAAGAGATTAAGCGGAGGGCGGAAGAAAAATATAGAACGCCACGAAATATTTTTATTGAAAAAATACTTAGGTAATATTTTTGAAATCTATTAATAAGGAAAGAGGGTTCAATGAATTTAACATTATATTTTGTAATATAAAAATTATACTCTGATTAAGTGAGTCATACAGTAAGAATAAGCAAAGAGATTTGCTGTTCAAATAGCAATAGCTATTGCATTGTAAAATCAATAAAAATGGATATTCCTAATCTTAACACTACTACAGTCAAATATTTCCAATCCCAAAATCACTAAAAAAAAAAATATTATCTCGAATTCCTGACATTAAGATAAATAAGTCCCAATAGACGGCAAATTTCCGCTAAGACGATAATGTTGCAATTTTAACTTCTTCGTTTTTCGTGATTTCAACCCCTAAGTTTAATGTAACATAGCAGTTCAGCAAAAGTAAGAAACCATATACCCAAGATATCCTTTCGCTGCATCAAAGCCATGTTCCCGAGCACCATGTTCCGCGGTAGAGAAAATTCAAATGGAATCAGCCAGCCCTCTCTGTCCCCGTGCATAATTTCGCGGACGTCCTCGCGGACGTATCGACGCCTACCTGGACCACGTAGCAGCCGTAACTCAGTTTCGAAATGGATTGCCTCCGAGGAATACTTTATGCGTGCTACACGTCATTCCAGCCGGCTGCTCGATCCATGGCTGTTCGATGGCACGAGATACGAGGACAAGGATCTTAGGTATTCTACGTATCGTACAGAACGACTGCATCGAGGTGCTACGCATACTATCGAACCTGTTTCGCGATAGATAAAGATCGAGACGAGGTGAGAGAAGAAAGGAAGAGAAGTACAACCCCTGTTTCACGACCCACCGGAAGAAACTGCGAGCAGCAGGTCTACGGATAATCATATAAGGATGACTAGAGCCGTTGGAGGTGACTGGGTATCAACTTTTGATCCTGCAGTATCTTGTACGACCACCCCCTTTCCAAAGAGAGCGACTCGGTATTCAAACGGATCTAACTCGATATAAGCGGTGCTCCCTAAGGCACCCTTCTACAACGACGAAGAGGACACCGATCCATCCACCTACACCGTTTCCTCAACCACTCGCACTCGGTACTTCCAAGAAATAAGAGTATCCTCTCGCTCGATCGACGAATTCAATTTGCATCCTGGCTTCTATTTACCGCCTGCCTTTAGTGTCGTTTACTATCGGTGTCTCTGTCATTGGATTGAGTGGTCTTCGAGTTGAGCATAAAATGCTTACCGATACGCTTTAAGATAGATAGAATATGATGGAGACGTTGTGGAAGGAAATAAATTGTTGTAGTTATGGGGAAACATTTTTTTCGATAAGAATTGTAAGATGATTATTAGGAATGCATGTAGGTAATTACATTTTTGTAAAATGATAGACATATAATAGAATAGGATATTCATGATGAATTTTAGAGTAAAAATTGGCATTGTATATACGAGTTAATTTTGTGCTATTATTAAGTAGTATGAGAGAAGAGACCATAATATACTTTAAGTTTAGGGATTAAATGTAATGCGACTCTTACAAATTGCACATTGATATAAGAACACTCTGCGTCATCGTTCAGAAAGGAAGATTCCTTCTTGAACGTCGGCTCAACAGGAAACTATTTGAATTACAGATTCCTACTTTAATATGAAAGGGTAACATTTTCTAGTCTGTAAAGTTCTACTAAAAACTATTCATTATTGACTAAGGATAGGATACACGCGAATAAAAGACCGGACTTTGTATTCCAGGTTCTAAAATACCATCCTGCCAAAAAAATCACCGATATGCTATAGAATGGACGTGACATTTATGACCTACCGACGTCTTGCTGTTTTACCGACATTATTACTAAGAACCTTTGTATCTACCGCTTCTCCGTATTTGATACCCAAGATTCAGGTATATGAACGCGAATCCTGTTGTCACCTCTGATATCAGTAGCCATCAAAGAGAAAATTGCATCTCTATGTAAGCCAGCCTCTCCTTTACAGTAATAAATAGGATATGAAAGGGCCTGTATCAATGGGTCTTGCGTCCTCATTTCTTCATTGCGAAATCTCTCGTGCGTTACTATTTCCATTGCGTTATCAATTCTTAGAAATCTTATATGCTACGAGATATACTAATATAATACGATGGTATATAATACGAAGTTTTTGAATATAAGTATCGTCATGCTTATTATAGAGAAGGTAGAATCTCTAGAGACAAACGTTGCCTCAGAAATTAATGCGATTTCGCTTCTTGTCCAATCCCGCGGAAAGTACAATACAACCGATTAACGTATGCCCGAATCTACTCGTCCTCGAGAACTTTAGAAGCATAGACGGTCCGCCATACGACATAAATCTTAAGCGACGCCAAGCGTTATTCTATTTTTGTACCTCCTGCGTTTATCTCGTCGGTCGATGATATCATCATTTGTAAGTTTAAAATATGTTACTATCTGCTGGCATAGG
Organism: Bombus pyrosoma; assembly: GCF_014825855.1. Lineage (NCBI taxonomy): Eukaryota > Metazoa > Arthropoda > Insecta > Hymenoptera > Apidae > Bombus > Bombus pyrosoma. Next base: position 4,888,974 of record NC_057782.1, read on the forward strand.
AAATTGCATCTATAACAACCGATGGTACAACAGCTAATGGTGTCAAAAATTGTGTATCTTTTAAAGATATTTGTTAAAAGTAAAATTGCAACTAATGAGATTCATAGATCTATCCAGTGTGTTATAACAGAATTATAAGTATGTTACAAGCAAATTTTATACTATGTATTAGACTTAAGAAATTATATTATATATTTAATAAAGGAATGTGGTAAATAAAATGAGCATGATTTATATTTTATCGTATTTTAATAGTAGTCATATCCAAGAGTACGCCGCTGCGTGTTGCAAGAATCATTCTCGTCTTAATTACGGCTTACATTACTATAAAACGATTAGAAGCCACGTATTATTTTCCCCCATCTTTTTATTTTTAAGATTACATCATTTGCAAGGGTTTCACGCATTTCTCTCAAATATCCTTGGGAAAAAGATTGCTTAATTGCTCTTTTACTTTCGTCGATGAGAGAAAACCAATTCGACGATCGCGGGAAACGAACGACCTAGAATGTCGATTGGCTGTTTGAATTCAACTGGAAGAGAGGCGGAAATGCGAGGTTTCTCAAGTAACAAGAACGACTTTGAAAAAAGTGAAACAGATCTCAACAACTTTGAATTACTAACTGCTTTAACAAGTAACGATACTTGTGAATTAAACTTACAACAAATCTGTCATTTCTTCGACGCTCTTCCGTTCGTAACTAGTTGATCAAAAATCGTTTAATTCCCTTCTATCTACACGTAACAACGTCGTGATAATATTTCTGATTATACAAACGTGACTATACAACTATCTTCTTCGAGTAGACAAAATGAACTCGTATTATGAACGAAAAACTATTTTAAAAGTCTTCTTCCGTTCGTGAACAATACACGAAACAATTCGACGAAAAAATGGCAGCGATAAAAAAGTTGAAAGCTCTCCACAAACGTAGCGGGATCATGGATCAGTAAAATGTGACAGGCTTTCATCTCTACGACAGCTTGTCTCGTTGTAAAAAGAAAGCAATCGTGGCTGAAACTTTTTCATTTCAGCTCATCCTCGTTTACGGTAACGTAATAAAACACGTAGAAGCTTAGGACTCGTCGCTGGAGCTGTATAAAACTTGATCAAATTGTTTCAAGTTCAGTGAGATATTTTTACGATTAATGTATATCAGGTCATTTTATAAGCAATACGTTCTTTTTTAAATTTTGGTGTATGAGCAGCGTCAAAATTAGAATAACATATGAATGTATGATGTTTAACTCAAAAACAATTATACACAGAATATTATTTATGTAATAATATAATTATACCTGAAAGAAAAAGAAGTAAATTTCAAATGCTTCTTCAATGCAATGTTAATATGATTTTGATATATCCTGCGTTAGCTCAGTCGGTAACAAATCAGTCATGTATTTCCCGTCACTTTTCTCATTCTCAGATACTTGCAATCTTTCTATGAAGTTTTCTATTCCCCTTTTATAAAACTTTCATGGCGAGTTCTATTATATTAAACTCGACTCTTAGGAAGATCACATTACTTATAAAATGGTCGAATATATCATCTTCTTTTTATTGAATCTATTTTTGTTTTATCAAAGATTCGACATGCCTCTTCCTTTCTATCTAAAAGAGGAAGCACGATGCGTTTAACATGCTTAAAGATTTGTAAAGTTTGGTAAAATTTGCGAATATTCAGCCCTATCATGTCGTTTCTTTCCTTAACTCGTAATCTATCGGATAAGTTAAGAAGAGATTTCGATAGCGAACCACTAAGCTTACGAGCGTCGCACGATTAAATTTTAATTTGGCACTTGCATTCTTAAACGTGATTTTTTCTCTCATCTTGTTTCACTCATCTTTGACGCGGATTTAGATATACGTAAGTAAATACATGTTCTTGTTTCCTTTCTTCTTTTTCTTATAAAGAAACACTCAAGAAAGTGTCCAGCCCTTTTTACAATATCTCTCCTTCGTATATTCGTTCTTTTTGATTTCTTTCAGTCCATCTATGATTTTACGTAACTCAGGCCTAGCTTCGTTTATCGTTACGTCGCTTATACTTAGTCACGATTCTCGTGTGTTACGTCGACTGTCGCAAATAAAACTTTGCCTCTTTTCTTCTTACTTTACAATTAAAATTGCGAACGAAACCTTGGCAGGAAATTGTAAACACTCTTTACGTTATTTTATTCGTAGTTATACACGCCAGAAAGTTTCACGTCACGTTGTAGGAAATAGACGTGAGTTTTTTAATAACGTTTACGACACTACAGGCAGACAGAATAAACCGTAATTTTGTTAGCTGAACGGCGAAGTTTGAAGAAGAAACTTCTGAACGTCATTAAAATTAACGATGCTCTCTCATCGGCGAGAATCGCAAACGGCAGTCGACGTGTTTAAATAACTTAAACGCGGAACACTTAACGAAAAGCATCGGTTTCAGAAATCTTATTCACACAGATATATATGTTCGACGCATACGTATCGATCTTTGCACGTATATAAATTCTAAGTATCAACGCGTTACGCTTCTTCCTTTAGTAGTGTTTTTCCTTCTATTTCTGGTTTTCATTTTTTTTTTACTTTAATCATCTTTTAGCTTTTCCTTAGTTTTGCTTGTTTGCGAGCTCATAAACGTTCAACAACCCTATATACCCTACTAGACTTAATCGAATAAGTATAATAATAAAACGTGTAGTAAATATAATATGTATGTATACACGTATATGTGTATAATATATATATATATATATATATTTATATATTATATATTATATATTACATATATATATATAATCCTCATATATCGCGTACGTCGACAAACGATTTAAATTGTACCTAATAAACGTCTCAATCACGTTACACCTTGCGACTAGATCGAAATTTATTATTAATATTAGTATTATTATTAGGGTTATCGTTCATTAAATATTAATTATTATTATTTATTTTTAGTATCGTTATCGCTAATTAATATAGAAATTTGGCGCATTTTTTTTTATATCATTTGGCATGTGTATCGTTTCGCGACGATAAATAAATTCGTCGAATTTGAGCCAGACGAGCATATTGTATTTTTTCGATATATACCATTTATTATATATTTTATTTCTCTTTCCTCCGCACGCGCGCACAGAAATTTTTGCTCGAAATTTAAGATATTTTTATTCGGTATCGATGACAATATATATAGAAATATTTAATAATAAAAACGTGAAACGATGAATTTCGATTTTTTAGATTTATCTCTTTTTTTTTTTTGTATGTTTGTTTGTTATCTCGATATTTGTTTCCATCAATTTTTAGCAGCCAGGCGCGATTACCGGCAAACTGTTGTACATTCAGGGGGCATATTTTGTACATAGATATTCCTAGATACGTAATAACGTAAGCCTGCGTTATTATCTTTTTCTTCGTTTCATATAAAAAGAGGAGAAACAATCGGAGCAGTGACTTATTCCGTTACGATGTATTGTCCACAAATTATATATTTATCGTTCGCGGTGGTTGTGTCTCGTTTTCTTTTTTTTTTTCTTTTTTTCTTTTATTATCGTTATAATTAATATCGTGTTCCATCGAGAGGAGAACGATGATCGAATGAATCACATGAGATCGCGTTTTTCAAGTCGGAAACCCCTGCTCTTCGCTTGTGTTAAGTACGATCGAAACTTCGTGTCTGTTACTAGCAAGTAAACTCTTAACGATTTTACGATTGAACGCAATTGAAACATACAAAATCTTAGGGTTATTAACACGTCGTTTCACCATATAATATAATATAACGTTAGCGTTTCCTGTACACGTACATACATACAATCGATTACAATCTATTATATCGCCGAAGAACTTAATGAACGCAATATCAGACGTTGGAAGAAGACGCGTGAACATTTTCAGAAGCATATCGATGAGAATCAAGACCTTGGTGCAGATTTTCGGCGCGTTGAGAGTTTTTCGTCTTCCTTTTACGAAATTATTTAACGAAATGATCGAAAAACCAGTGTTTAAGATTCAGCTCTTTATATACTCGTTTCTATTTTCTAATTCACGCGATCTTCTCGTTTTGAGAGTTTTCAGAGATCAAAGTACAGGTGTTAAACGTACACGCTGTACACGTTCAAGTACACGCGTTCCCACTTTGCTCTGAATTCAGCGTTCCCGATGGATCCTCGACACCTCGATGATTTCCGTTTCGTCAGATGGCAGAACAGGCGGATGTAAAGTCGTACTCGAAACGCGATATTCAGCTGCTACTGTATGGAACACGTCAATGGATGTGACAAAGCGTGGTCCAGCAGGATGGGCGTGCCTGCAGCCAATTCCGTTCTCGCATCGCCGAAATCTTCGTCGCAGTCGAAATAATTACTCTGGAAAAGAGACGAATAATGTTTCATCATGATAAAAAAGTTGATATTTTTTAGTGGATTATGTTCTTTGAATTTAGTTGGAAAACGTGTGTTTGCAAGTGACAAAGTAATTTGCAAAAGAAAAGAAAAAAATACAAAAAATAGAAAAGGGTGAACTTTGGCGGTGAGAAATTTTTGGTACAACGAGATCTTCATTATTTACATTAATTAGTTACAAACAGGATAGCTGAATTTTTTGGACAATGTTACTTAACAAATCTAAAATATAGATAATTACATATTGTTCACATAAAAAATGATAATTTATTGGATTGTTAAATATTATCTGAAACATTAAATATTATCGCTTAGATAGGATATGCTTGAATAATAAATCTTCTACTGTATTGAACTTCCGAGGTCAAAGCTTCTTGCCATTAAATTTCCGAGGCTAAAGCTCTTCGACGTTAAATTTCCGAGGTTCGATCTTTGCGACATTCAATTTCCCAGGTCAAAGTTTTTTCAACTTTTAGCCTATAAGTTCAAAGCTTTTCGTTATCGAGTAATTCGAGGTGGCGAGCTTTCCGACATTAAGCTTTCTAACCGAAAGGGCTTTAGCTGTGTAGTTAAGCTAACCATTAAAAGGTCGAAGGGTCTAGCCTCGGAGGTGCACGCAAAAGAAAATATTTAACCTTGGAAGTTCAATGCCAACCAGCGTCGGCCTTGGAAAGCAATCTCAATGTGAAAATTCTCTGACCGTAAATGCTCGAAAATACACAGTTTGCTTTGTCACGAGCTGAGAAATACGCGAACTAAAAAAAAAAGCTAACAGTCTCATTAACGTCTCCGTATATGTATATTCTATCGCGAGTAAAAATAGAGGAAGAAATTTCTCTCGTTAGTTATTCCGAGATTCCATAAACAAGCTCGCACACCTTGCGAAATTTCTGGTGGAATGAAAATTGTAGTAGGTTAACCGATACGCAATGAAATTTTTAATTAAATTCAGACGCCAAGTTTCCACGTTGCATTTTCTTTCATTGGCTTTCCGAAACGAGAACACCAGCTGATCGCGGTCGCGCAAGCGGAAAACTGGGGCAAAGAAATATTTACGCGTTTGGTCGAGAAAATGGCTAATCAATGGAAACCGCTTCGCCTCGGCTATAATTGGTACACCGGGGGCTTTAGGCAATTAGTTCTAAAATCGAGACAATATCCTCTTAATTTCCAAGATTATACTCTCTGACTCGCGCTAATTGCACGCGTCGCGTGAGTGAGTTCGTGAATGGATGCAATTACGCGTTGTAATTTCAACCATTTCGTAAAAAGAATTAGAGGAAACTGAACTTTTATTTGGAATTTTTGTAGCTGAAGAGATACCATCATATTATAAAAATTTTTATATTAACGAATAAAACGAATAATAACTTATAACAAATTAAAAGAAATTTCTGTTTTTGCATTTTTTCCTTTCACTTTTTACATTACGTGATATATTTTACTTTAATAAATTGTTACCTAACTAAACAATAAATGTGTCTACTTCCAATGAAACCGGTCTCGAATTTTAGTGCATTGTACTTTCTTTACAAAACCATACAAGAGGATATTTTCCTATTATTAACTATTAATACAAAAGACGTTTTTTTTATGACTATGAAAGAAGCTAATCCTGAAAAGGTTAAAGAAATATAAATTCATGTACAATGGAAAAATATCGTCGAATTTATATAGCAATTTGGAGTATCACTTTTATTACGAAAGAGTGTTATAGTGATCCTGAAATTGACCGCTGTAATGGAGCACGTACGAACATTAGTTCAGAGTTAAAATATTTTACTACCGTCTAAATGTACTTTAGGAGATATATGTAATCTTGACATAAATGCTTTAATCAAATAGTATAATTTTTATCATTATAACTAGAATGATATCTCGTTATGATCACATTTGTGGAAACTAAAAATTAGTTGGATTTCTTAAAAAAAAAATTCTATAAAATTTTCTGACCTCCACATACGAGATAATTGTTATTGTTTGATTCGTAAATTTCGTAACTTTCTCACGTTACGGATACACATTTTATTATAGTAAAAACATGTAAAACATATGTGTATTTACCTGACAATCGATGCATGGGCAGCTATCGGTCAACGAACAGGTAAGACCAAGAATCTCGACAGCTTCTTTGTACAGTTCCGCGCTCGATTTCCGTTGCCTTGGTGGTGTGGTCGGCGCACTGACTGTACCCGATGGTCTTCTGCCTCTCTTCAGCCTCGAAGAGGACTCTCGAGACAAGGAGGAGGTCGACGTCGATCCTCTCCGCCGATTGTCACTGGTGAGCAACGCTCGTCCCGCCGGCGAGGCGAACAGTTGCAGCATGTCCATGTCCTGCAGTCAAATATTATCAATTAGTCCTACAAATGAAATATTCTAATCATTGAAGATATGAAAGTTGATCTTAAGACGATAGAAGAGTCATGAATTTTCAAAGAATCTTTTTAGGAGTTTTATAACCACAGTAACCACATCAGCATAGGAAATGTGTATATATGAGATCGTGAATAAATTCGTGAAGAATAAAAATTTTCTGCAGAGCAATTTTTCTCCTGAAGCATTATTTTCTCATATAAAGTCGCCCATGTACTCCGGCGCGTTTATTGTCATAGTTACGAGTAGGGACACAGAAAAGTACTTTTCAATACCAAGATATATCGGAATTTCTATATGCATCTACATATACGTTTCATGTTTCCAACATAAATTTCGAATATACTACTATTTTATCTCTTCAAAATTTTATTCACATTATCCTTCTTTATATATATTTCTGCATCGAAGCGCGTATAAAATAAATATCGTTTGTATGAAAGTTTCCTGCCTTATATCGCCATTTTTTTCCACAAAAATACTGTATCTCAGTCTTCTTTCTTTTGGAATCGTTAAGAACATGCAGGTAATTTTGGCAATATTAATGTTGTATCTTATCGAAACCGAAATATAATTTTCGTCAAACTCCTTTGATCCAATATTTTTTAGGCATTGTTACACTATTTTATTTCCAAAATCTTACTCGTAATGTTTTTCCCTGTACATTTATTTATATTGAACCGAGTATAAAATAAATATCTTTACAATTATTTGTTGATTTATGTTACCCGATTTCTTGCAACATCTGAACCGTTTAAGTAAGCAATTAAACAGGTAAATTGGTCGTTCACTAAAGCCTTGACAAAATCCTTAATCATTGTTGAGCATTCTTAACTTCAAAGGGTCGCATCAATAAACTCGAAGGGGTTGATTGGCTTTTGTTAAGAGTGGTCGTGCTCCTTTTTGCTCGTCTGCATCGTTGACTCTCGTTAGTCTACTACGATGGAAGTTGTTCGGTTGCCCCGGAAGGGCATTATTCTCTTAACGAGGTAAGACGTACCCGCAAGTACCTCCTCCTCTTTTCTGCTGTCTCGTTCGTTTCATATTGGCAAGAAACTCTTTGAGACTTTTCCACCCGCGAACACGCCCCACGGGCGAAAGGGATTTTTCTAACGATGCCACGAAGAGCGTCGTCACGCCGAAAGTTCCGTGTCCCTTTTCCCCTTTTTTCTACCTGACACTGGGAAAAAGAAGCGCCCAAAAGAAATTCTCTGCTTCTCCAGTGTATTATCAAAGAGGAATGCGACAAGCTGTCCGCGAGTATTCTTGTCCTTTTGAATTCTTTGACGCATCGGATGGTTCGAGGCGATTAGTTTTACGAGAAAATGTACCAAAGATACTCCCTTTTCGAAAGATATTTCTTTAAGAAATTAGAATAAATGTGGGAGATACTTTAAGTTTTGAATTTGTGTTGTATATCGTAAAATTTGCAATATTCATCTATTTGTCGTAAATTATTTGGCCCCTCTAAATCGCCAAAAAGATTTAAGGTGTCAGTGAACTTGTTAGCTACATTAGATAATCTAGTGACACCAGTTGTCCAAACAGGGAGGTATATGGTTGATATTATGCACGTTAACATATGTATAATATATTAGTATTAGCAAGAATCGTTAGACAGTAAATATATCCATCAAGTATCCTGTGAAAGTAAATCAAATCAGTGGTAGTACTCATATGATCCAAACTTCATATTTATTGCAATATTCGTACAGTATTAAAATGGTTATAGTAGGTCTTTTTATTATTATTATTTAATTTGTACTTTACAAATTTGTAGGTAGCTTGTCCGTTTGCATCGTTGCACTGTTTTAAGCTGTCTCTTGGTGCTTGGCCCGTGGAAAATCTTACCAGGAAGCCTAAGGCTTTCTTTGTTGAGCATATTTCCCGGGTCGTGCGATCGGAAAAGAATAATGACGAATCACTTTGTTACGTCCGGTGACTCTCTATACAAACCAGGCCCCATACCGCGTCCAAGATGGCTGCCAGATATCTAAACACTTTTATTGCGGTCCCTCAATAATCTTAAAGTTCTATCATAAATTTTCGCATTTTCATAGTTAAGGTCCTTGAGACCAAAAAAGTATGTTTTTAGTTGCAGTGTTCTTTAGATTCATTGTCCATTCCGAGAAAACATGGGAAAACGCTTTTCCTATGTACAATGCCACCCACGGGCAAGCTTTGGGGGCGACCAGCACCCTTCCTTACCCACCAGCCTTTTTCTTATCCAATTAGAAGCAATGACCGTTGCCCTCACTTTCCCGGCCAAAATTGCCATCAACGAATCCGATGGTCCCGTGCGTTAGACACACCCATCAATAGCTTTCCTCCGCAACAACATCGTCACCGAACTTCACTGGTTTTTCATACTTAGATCAATCACCATCTCTTGAATGGTTTTCCGCACTATTTACACTTCGCTGAAAATACATCTACACGCACTACGCGTAACTATTTATATCTACAAAGTTGTTGGAATAAAGTGCACATTTTAAATTGTTAACCAAGTGTTATCATCAGTCCAACCACCTCTATTATCCTAACCGAAATAGGGAATCGACCAATTCGTGGCGTCGATTATCAAACCGTAACGAGATTTTACGACTCTCGTTGGTGCGCTTCTTCGCGATCGCGTCTCTCCGCGAACGGTCGAACACATTTAGATCACCAATAAAGTTAATAAAAAAAGGTGAGTGTCCAGAAGGAAATACTACAGAGTTGTAAAAGAGAAATGTATGACATTGCATTTTCTAATATTGAGAAAAGATTTGTTCTGGGTATACGAATCGTTAATAATTGAATTTTCTGCTAATTTTCTTATTAACGTGATATTAATACTTTAAATGTCAAAGAACTTTTTTCACAGTTTTTAAGATGACAGAATTCTTATTTTTTTTTTTCTTCAATGTTCATGTGTGATGTTATACTTTTTTTTTCTATCGTGAAAATTTTTACACATAATGGATTCGATGGTTGCTACTTACTACCAAGGGATGCTGCCCTTAAGGAAAATCAGCTGAGAAATATAAAGCAGCTACGGTAAGTCAGATCAAGAAAGGGTAACGTGTGCCCTGGTTTTTGTTCAATTCGTTAATTAGCGTCGGTCCAAAGGTGCTCGCGTAGTTCTTCCACTAATTTCCACCTCGAGCTTCCATTGAAATTAGAAATTACAGCCACTTTAAACCGTTTTGGCGCCAAATGAAAGGAATCTGTGCAATTTTCTGCGCAAAGAACGGCATCGAAAAATTCGACTCGCGGTTTATAACACGCTGAAAACCGTGGTAACACCTTGCAGAGTTCAAGCCTTTGTTCTCGATAAACGTGCAGGCTGGTTGATTGGAATTTTGCGACGAGAGGCAAGCGTGCTTAATTATCGACGGCAGATCATTAAAAATCCACCTCCTGGTTGCCGCAACGCGGCACTGTACAAACGATCGTGAGTCACGGTACTACAACGCGAATGCAGGAGCCGTTTCGCTGGAAGAAAATAATTGGAATGATCATGACCTCATGTGCGAAGGAATTCGTCGAGGAAGACGCGGTGGTACTTCTATGCGTCGCGGTAATTTGAATGACCCGTTAAGAAAATTCAGTGACTCATGAAAATATTACTCACCTAATCTAAAAGTACTCCTCCTTTTCCGTCTCATGGAAATTTCTTACGATTTCCAGAAAATTTAGAAATAAAAGATAATAATATGAAATTGATGAAATTTTACTTTCCAATAATTGGGAAAAATTTATTAAGAATAATAAAATAGTGTGACTAGGGTGATGCGTATTTTCGAGATTTGGAGTGACCGTTAGTTTGACTCGCACATCTCCCTTTTTTGGGAAAGTCTGAAGTGTCTGCCTCCCCGAGCTGTAAACCTTACGACGCGGTCATCATTAAGAGACTAAAAAACACCTAAGACTAAAAAGCGCCGATGGGTTTGGGCATGGGTAAACAACTGACAATACCAGAGGATATGCACCTCCGATACAGGTAAACCAAAGAAAACCCACGGACGGAAAGTCAGGATATACGGACGAGACGGAGCTGCTGGTGGAGAGAACAGCTACATCTTAGGACAGTTTTCATCAGAGTGTCGTACCGTTCGTTTGAGATTCCACCATATTCAGTCTCAACAAAGTCGTACAACCGTCGTGATCAGAACGTCAAACTTCTCGTGTATACTGAAAGTGCAAATAGTGTATCAAACGATACTAACACTCGATATATTCAATTTACCTCTACCTTGTGTGTTAACTCATTGAAAGTTCGCGATATCAACCGATCGGTTGAACCTGACCGATCGTTATTTAGTTGAGAATTAGCGACAACATATAGAATTTTATTTTGGCGAACAATACACAAAATAACGAAATTAGATAATTTTGCGTTAAATTAGATGAAAGTCATTTTAATTAAATGTACAAAAATTCAGGTATATTCGGTTAACAGGAAAACTCCATTTATCTGAATAGTTATATGTATAATGGAAGTTCATATAAGAGGACTTCGCCAATTTTCTTCACTACCTATTATTTCTCGTTCACATAGTAAGAGCTCACATTCAGATAAGTGGATTCATGCAGCAAAAGCTCAGTTGATAGAGGATTAAATAAAATTCCGTTCGAATAAATGGAGTTCAGATAAATGGAGTTCTAACATACTTGAAAAATTTGTATACAACAATTTGTATATATGAACGTATATTTTCACGAATAATATAATATTTTGATAACATCGTAATGTGAATAGTATTCAAAATCAGATAATTCGCTCTGCTAACGAGAGATCTTCATTAATGCAAAAAAAAGAGCAATCAATAACCGACTGCTAATTAATCCAATGCAAATCCATCTGAATGTTACATCATTAAACAGCTAGTTACACATAACAATTTCTATACGAATCCATCATATGCAATTATGTCATCGTGTTGGTATGAGGTTTGAGATGCGATCATCTCTCGCAGAATCGCGAAATCTCAACGGAATCGTGCAATCGAAGAGGGCATGGAAAATACACGTCGGTTAAAAGGCTTTTCGCCCCGGGGGTACGAGACTTTCCAACTATTACCAACCATAAACGTTCGTGAAAAGGAGGATGCGCTTTTAGAGCTTGGTTCACAAGCGTAGAATCTTCGTTGGAAACGATTCCGCTGCTTCTCCACGAAAGGGTTTTAATGCATTCCCCGCTGTTTGCTTGTGAAAGAATCGAGGAATCGTAAAAGCAATTCAACGGTTAAGAAGTTTTCGGTGATCTCGTGTCGATTTCTCGTAGAATTTTAGCAGATATTTTGCAAAGGAATTAACCCAATTGCGTCGGATATTTACTTTTCTAAGTCTGCCCGTACGTATCCTTTTTAGAGCAAAAACTAAGCTCGAACAATATAAATTTTCGTCTTTAATTGAAATCGAATGAAGGCTGTAATGTATAGCAATGATGAGAGGGATCTTAGAGAAGACGTAAATTTCTTCTGAGATACGTAACACTCTGATATAGTCTGATACATATAGTACTATCAAACGTTATTTACGCTTATACCAAAATTTATATTTAATTGATTATTTTCCAAAGCATTTGCCTACTTAAACTAAAAAAGAAAGGTTTATCAAATTTTGGAATAGAGAAGGAGGTATATAGGTATAGATATTGGAATTTGAGTAACTTGGATTCTATTAGTCATTTATTCGGTTTGAAATATTGTTTCAAGCTTTCAAGTTTGCTCTCGTTAGACAAGTTATTTACCTTGAAGTCGTTTGAACTCAAATGACCTAGAAGTTGCTTGAGTTCAGGTAATTTGGAACGACTTGACTGATCTAAAGGAAGCTTAACTCATTACGAAGAGGCATTGAAGTACTAATCTACTTATTACTTTCACTTGCTTTCTAGATCAAAAGACACAGAATGTAAATTTAAGTTCCACGATCTATTCTGTATCTCTAATTTCACGTAGAATAACTGATTTTATTATTTCACGACGATAAGCATTGATTAAAAGATTTTTGCACTGAAACTTTGCGTAAACTTCAACTTATATGTATAAGATTGCTCATGGTATTTGGAATCCTAACAATGACTCCGGCGGAAAGTTTCTCTTCATCAAGATGGAGGAGCGGAATTCTTCTTTAGCCTGCGGTGCAAAGAGTTAATATTTGGCTGGCTGGTCAAAGTTTAAGTCGTCCTGGGGCGAACTCGCCGTACATTTAAGTTTTATAAGCGCGATTCCACGACGTTGGGGAGCAGACTCGATTAGAGTTGAAGCTCTTGAAAATACATCGCGAGGGAAAGACGTGTACGAAAAGTGGCAGTTTGTACGGTGTCAGGGATAACGAAACTTTACGAACTTGCAAAAAATTCTGACACCGAGCTGTCCTTCTATATTCTTGAAGAAGATCTTAGAATATTCGTGAGATTAAATCGTTCGACTATCAGCAAAGACTGTCCATGTCAAGCTTTTAATTAAAAATTCATTTAACGAAGACACATTCGCTGACGAAGACGGCATTTCCTTTGTTTAATAATAAAATTCCTTTCAAGTCACTTAGTAATATGGAAAAATCAAAAAAATTTAACGAAGCAGCGTAACATTTGAGCTTCTCTGAACTGTACTAAACTAATCAACTCCACTTTTCCTAAATTTCTTAATTTTATTATATGGCCACATGATTAGTGTTTAATTCCCCTATATACCATAACAACTCCCATAAGATTTAATTACTGCCAAAAATGATAAATTTTTTTAAATTTATAAAATCGTGATATCGCTTTCTTCTGTTTTCTAATTTACGAAGTTGCTCGGTCTAGTTTCTGAAGACTTGTTGAGGAGTTGTTCAAGATCATTGATTTCACTCAATAACGGAGCAATTCATCCTAAGTAACTAATATAGAAATCCAGAAAATTTAATCAGACAGAAAAATTAAGGAGGCAACAGTCGTTGAATGAGAGAAACAGCGTAAAATGGCCATGTCAGGGGATTGTATCATCCGATGAAAGGGACCTTTCTCCTCTTCGACCAATTGACCGAATCTTTATTTCTACCGCGACTAAGGAAGCCCCGAAGGAAACGTCGTCTCCAGAATCCAGGGACAAAAGAGTGAACAGGAAATGGCAAAGAGATCAAATACCGGGAGATAACAAGTAGAAAGCTGATTCGATGTACCTACACCATGTGCCTGGCCAGACAGAGACTCCAACGATATTCCCCGGGGAGACATATCCAGGCTCCTCGTCTCGTATTTCCTCGAAACGTGCACGCGAACTTTCCTCCAGTCCTTCGACGCTGATAAATAGCTCGCTGGAAAGGACAAGTTAACGCCAGCCGGCTCCTTTTTCCACGGAATTCCTGTAGCGTGATCTACGCGGCCGGAATTGCGATCGAACACCTTGAAATTCACTAGAACGTTTGATGGAAGTTTCGTGTTCACGCGGAAAATCAGATATTCCACCAGTAAAACGCTATAACGTTTCGTTTCGATCAGATCGACAGAAAGATCAGATTACGTGACGTTTAAACGCCATCGTGGATCGAGATTTCCGTATGGTTTCTCGCCTTGAAACGTCGAAAAGGGGGTGCACGTTTCTTCCAGGTTGACGATGTCGAACGTTTCTTCGTGTCTTTCTTTTTCTTTCAGAGAAATAAGACGATTTAACGGCCTCTTTTACTCAAGGCACGATCGTAAAGTCCGTCGTTGACTCGTTTCTATAACGTTACCTAACTGCGTCAAGATGTTTATCAAGACGCGTATTCCGGAATGAACTTCCGCCAAGTTTCCAGCTGCAGCTCTCCGATGGCAAAAGTTTCTCTATACGCCAGCGAACACTGTCAATAGGGTTTCGTGTTTGTAAAAGTCTTTCTGTAAATATTCCCAACGATCCCCGCTATTGATAACGCGACAAACATTAAACCGTTCCATTCTCTTCCGTTAATTTTTTAACTGGATATAAAAATATTTTTCGTTGGATTTTTGTAATAGGATTAAAACTGTACTGTACGAATGTCTTAAACCACCTGGCAAAGTGAAACTAAGAATGGAGAGCACTCATGTTCAGAAATAATAACTAGCACAAAAGATATTGATTAAATAGTTTAAAGTAATTTTTATTTCAAGAGATTCTCTGTTATCTCGACAAGAATAATTCTTCAATAATTTTTCTAATTTTGTTATTTTCCATTCAAACTTTCATAAAAGTAATTTTCATCGATGAATTTCTTTCCTAATAATTTCTGTCTTAATTTATTGAAAACAATCTCTATTTTATAACAATTAGGATGTCGCTCAGACGTGGATTAAATACTAATTATTTCATTATATCTTAACATTTCCAAATTGTACTTATTTTAACATTTTCAAAAAAATTGTGAATTAAGAGAAGCCATAAATGGATAATACTATGAAGTTTGTTTCTATACTGTATTTTCGCACGTTCGCGGGGAGACGCGATCTCGAAGAAACGCGCCAACGGGAGTCGTAAATTCCCGTTACGATTGACGAATCGACGCCACGAATCGTACGATCCCTTATTTCCTGTGGGATAATAAGGGTGATTAATTGAAATAACGCTGCGATTGACAGGTTATAATATATTTAATCGACNCCAACAACTTCGGTGATACAATGGTGAATGCTTGTACGAACAACGACGTGAGAGTACGACCTGAGACTCTTATGGTATCGTTGCGTTGACTGGATGTATTCAACCGAACACTGGATGATGGCTTGACCGAGTGCGACGTGGTGATGACTGCTTGACCACTTGCTCGATGAATGTTGAACTGGAACTCCCGAGAATTGTACTGGACTCGGAATTGAGGAGACTTGGGATGAGAGTTAGAATCCGACTAGAACGAGACTTGACTAGGACTAAGACTGCTTGAGCGCTTGCTCGAGAGTATAACTGTTGATGACTGCTTGAGCGCCTGCTCGAGAGTATAACTGTTGATGACTGCTTGAGCGCCTGCTCGAGAGTATAACTGTTGATGACTGCTAGAGCGCCTGCTCAAGAGTGTTGGACTGCCCTTAAGGTGTCTCGGAGGAAAGCTTGGTGTGGGTGTGCCCTTTGACTGATGAACGCGGATTCGTTGTTCACACTTTTCGTCCAGGAAGTGAAGGTAACGATCCGCGATGCTGATTGGTGATGACCCACTCTAATGAACAGAATATGCAGAAGATTCCCACCAACGTAAAGCGGCGGTGGACTTTGCTCCAGATGGGAAAAACAGCCTTTTATAATGGACATGTGTTGGGTTTTTCCCATCTGATGACTGTCCGCTTTCTCCGTGATTCTTAAGAGCGCCTAATAAACTCAAGGACCTTTCCAAGACCCAGCCATAAACTGCAAATACTTCTCGAATTAGAGAATTCTCCAGACATGCAATTAGACTGGCAAACATGTGTGGAGACAATGCAGCTAAAGGTTAATGTCTTTATGGTGGGTCATTGGGTCTATTGAGAATCGGGATGGCTGTAGGTTGACCGTTGGCGGCCAGGTAGCGAGGGCTGGCGTGCAGATGTCCCGCGCGACGTAACAATACAATAGCACGTGAAAACGTTTGCTACAAGAATATTCACTTGTCATTATAAAACCACTAAAACAGATGTGTATGTCATTGTGCAAGTACTTGAACAAAGTGTTGCACGAGGAAATTGGCAAGCAACCAGCAATCTCTTTTAAATATCGTAATATACCAAGACACGGAACAATGGAATAAATAACATTTATAGTCTTCCGGCGTTAATTTCTCGCGGCTCGATTGCAGGTAAAATATTTCTCGGACGTCAAACCAGCCAGCGTAATTACTTAGAAATGAATTTATACGACGCAAGGCGTCGCCGCGCGAAATATAAACGCCTCACCTGGATTAAACGACACGATAAACACTTTATGCTACAAGCTAATTAACGTGAATGTGACTGATTGATCGATTCAATACACCACGGCGAGATGCCGGAAATTCAATGTCCTATGTCACCGCGCGGGATCCAGATCCCACCCCCTGCGAGATTCCTGCAAATTACATTCAGTCTTGTGTACACAGTACACGAAACATCGTGTACACGGATAGCCAATATACACGCAAATAGACGAGCACACCAGCTCTCCCAATTTCTGACGGTATATGTACCTACTTACGCGTATATATTTACTCATCGACGAATATATGTGAATGAAAATATAATTTATATCAATTATTTCATAAAATTGTGACGAACTTTACAAGTACGTAGTTTCCATTAAAACACGTAGGAAAGCATCGGTTCATACAAGATCGGATTCTAAATCAAAAATAATTTCTTAGGAATTGAAATTTCAAGGTGTCAATGGTCCTGATTGTGGAGTATTCATTTTTCTTGTTCGTTTAGAAGTAATTATTATCATTATTATTTGTTATAAACAGAGAAAAAAGCTTTCATTAGTGTAGGAAGATAGAAACCTAATGACGGGCAGTTGAAATATATTACATGAAAATTGTGCATAATGTTACTGTATGTAATGTTAATCCTCAATTTTATGGTTATCGATTTCTTCGACTCGTTTTTCGATACTGATTGATAGAGATAACACGAATTCCTTCATATGATATACACGGTATGTCGTCGGTTAGATTGAAGCACTAGATGCATATTGTAAACTACCCTTGCATAAAGATGCCGACAAATATCGTGGCGAAATGAGCGACAAACCACAGACGGTTAATGAAGACAACGATCGAAGCAAGAATAAAGCTTTCTGATCGCTTTTGTCCCGTCTTCAGCGACGATAGCTCCGACAAAAAGAGACAATGCCACGATTACAGACTACCGACCCTTCTAGCTAATTTCGGTCGCACGTGGCTTCTAATAAAGATCTTCTATCAATTTTCTACCCCTAATAGCTTCCCTGGCAACAGTACCCTTTCATGGGTTACCTAAATTCCGACAACAAATTCAAATTTTTCTCATAAAAATCACCACCAGTCAAATTATTCTGCTGCGATTTCTGGTGAATTTTCGGAGAATGAATGTCTCAGGACACGTTTCACTCTTGATAAAATTTTAATATTTAACGTAAATTAGAACTTAGAAAAAGAATCATGGATTTCATAGTATAAATTTTAACACACTAGCATCTTTTAGTATTTAAAGTAAATTAATTAAAAAAATTTAGTATTTAATTATGAACTTTAAATATTATATGAATTTTATGGCAAAAATTTTAATACAATAGCATTTTATACGTCAAATATTTTTTTGGCATGTAAAATATCAATTCACGTACTTTACTTTTTAATTGTCTCCAGTTTTGAAGCAAACGCAACAACTGGCTTTTGACTGGGGATGTATGCACCACTCGATCCATTAATTCAACTTGTAACCCTACCGTTGCGTCAGAAACCAAAACTGACTGTTGTTAACAAGCAGGATTCATTTGTTCGACGACTAATTAACTTAATTCATATACGAGCCGCGTTTCGTTTCTACGATTTCGCTATTCTTCGTAGCCCGTTACGTTGTGGATAATTGAGCGGAGTGGTTCGTTCGAAGGACAATGATATGCACACACCATACATGGTTTAACCAATGATTAATTCGAAAGGTAAAATAGATCGCGTTACGTGAACCGAGCTGCGCATGAAACTGACACGTGCCCATTTTTATTGCCAGTACACTTTTTACGAGTCTGCGCTTTCTATAAGCTTCCGCAGCGTTTCGTCATTTTTTGACTACGGATGTGAAATATTTTACGAAGTTTATATTTATAGCTAAATATTATCAATGAAATTTGATTTTATTGTCGATTGATATTAGTCACATTAAAAAAGAAGTTATGATGCTAATACGATTATTAATAAAAAATCTTTGTATTTTTCGATTTATTGATAAATACAATAATATATAATGTGGATGTAAAAATTGAACAAATTTGTGGTCCAGAGACGCGACAGATCAATGTGTTTATTATTATAATATTAAATGTGTATAGTCTAACTTTTGAAATGAGATCATTTTTAAACATTTTGATAATTTTATATTGATTCTTCAAGTTTTCTTAAGTTTTTTTTTGGGTATCTCCCTAATGCATATAAATAAGAGTGTACATGTATGCAGCCAAAATTTTATTTGAGAAAACGATATCTCACATGTCTCCAAACTAATGAAAATTCGTTTTTCTTCCCTCTTGTTTCGTTAGTTAGAGCCAGGAAGATAACAGCAATTCATTCAAAAATTGAAATGCATGTAGTGCACGTGGTATATGCTTGTTTCAGTTCCGGTGTAGTTCGCACCTTGTTATTGCGACAACACGTATCGATTCAATTTATCCACAAAATTTACGCGTCCCGGGGAATTGTCCCGAGAAATTCCTGGTTACCTCTTTCGTGTACACGTGTTCATTATTAAATTTTACTGTTAATCAAAATACGCAACTACGAGTTTTAATTGGAAACAAAGTCGAACGATACACCATCGTTGAATTTAATTAAATTCGCATCGAATCGGCCGGAGTCCGATTATTTTCTGATCGTGACGAACGCGAATCGAAGACAAGCTACATTGTTCTTGCTATTGTGTCGTAGAAACTATCGTCTTTTGTATCATTAAACTCAAGGAACAACTTTTATAATCTTCGATAACTCGTTTAAGTCGAATAAAAAATTCGTACTTCGATCTAATAATTTTATAAATTTGCACTTCTCATACATTCACTGACTTCGATTCGAGGAACATGAAATTATTCTCGATGTGAATTTGTTATGTAATTGACTTGAAATATAAAAGAATTGTAAAAGTACAGTAAAAAAAGCAAATAAGATAAAAATTAAAAAATCAACAGAAATATATTTATTTACCGTACAGTCCTCATATGAAAAATAAAAAAATGTTACTTACCACGCCTCTCCCTTATGATCTTCATATTCAAAGTCATTTTTACTTAATCCATCAATCGGTTATGTTTCCTCTAACTAGTTCTAGTTTCAATTTAAAATGGTGGTCGTTGTATAAGTTTAACAATCATATTAATTTGGTGACCGTGGCATGCAATTATGATCCGTGCAATCGACTTAAACGAGCGAACAGAAGGGTAGAGCAGGGCGGGCAGTAACAGCCGTGACTAACTGGCTTGTTCGGAATCGTACTCACCGGCAGCGATTCAGGAGTGTGGTCCAGCACATATATGTTGTTCGTGTATCCATATAACATCGTGTCCAGATCTGAAATCCAAGGAGCGAGCAGAACATTAAATTGGATCCAACCATTGACGACTGCGACTTGCGGAATACTAACGTTATGCATAGTTAGCCAGCTGCGCTACGCCCAATGTTCCAATTACGCCCGAGAGCTACCTAGAAGCTTCTTATCAAACGCGTTGTATCCCATTCCTATTCGATTCGATACAACCGAGGAAATTGAATGGTGCGATCATAAAATTGCCTGGCACGTAGGTATTGTTCCATGATTTTCCTATTTGAACGCCATAGCGATGTATCGAATGATGATCGCGATACGATACCGATCCATAATATCAATGAAAATATTATACAGAGCGTTAAAAAGAAATGGACGATATTTATAAGATGCGAGTCAAGGTATTAAAACTAGATATTTGGAAAGTCATTTGAACCTCATCTTTCTAAGTTATAAAAAACCTAATTCTATTTTAGAATACATTAGTAGATATGTAGATCAATGAATTGTAAACTCAACTTCTGAATTCACATTATGTAGATATCACCCACTTTTTTAACATCCTATATATATATATTAGTGATATTTCTTTCATCGGTGCAGCAGAAGGTAGAAACAATGTTCGATTGATTTAAAACGCAGGTAAGTTGGCAGGCTGTTAAGTTTGGTCGTTGCATAACAAAGATGAAACTAATTTCACGTTTGGCGCGGCGGTTACTTATGCAGGGTCTTAACTCCAACATTAATGCGACTTTTTTAAAGACTTTAACGAACTTTCTTGCGGTGGTCGCTTAGGCAGTAGGAACGTTTATTGATGGGAAAATGATTAGGTGTGGACCGCGGGTTTTGATAAAACTTCGGCGGGATCGATCGAGCTTGAAATGCCATTTTAAAAAATTAGTCTACGAGTCTGGCGATAAAAGCTGAAAAATATTTAAGAACATTTATATTTAATTTAATATGTAATATCTAAGAACAATTTATCTATATTCAAGTTATTTGAAATCACTTTATACAATTTTATTTGACTTGAAATATTCTCTACTCTTAAACTCCGAGTAGAACTGCGATTCTTTCAACTGTAACTTGAATAAAATAATAATTACCGAATAATGTAGCTTTATTACTATTTCTGTGAATATTGGTATTGATTGTCTAATTTGTATTAATATTTAGCACATACCATATTGGATATGACGTGGAGTTTTCCACTAGAATCCATTTGTTTTTCATTGTATCTGAAGTTTAATTTCTTAACTTCGAGAGGTCGAATGAGTCTTCAAGAATTCGATTAAGACATGGAGTATAGAATCAAAGACACCATAGACTCTAAAAAAATGAAAGAATAAATATATATCTTAAATCATAGGCAACAGAAAAGAGAAAAATTATTCAACTAAACTTGAATGAACACAAACATGAAATCCTGTTACTTGAATTCGCTAGACACGACTTAAACAAGGCTTAAGAAATTCGTTTAACACACGAAACGTAAAATCAATGGTACGATAGACATTAAAAAGGAAAGTACATATATATATTACAAAGTACGTCAAGCAATCTAGAACGCGGAAGCTATTCCGTATCAATACTTGGAGAATATACGATCCTAATGCCTCTTAGGGAATACTTGCAAACACCGATATATCACGTGGAATCCAGAAACGAGGGCGATTTATGCGTTAAAATCTCAGACTGAGCTCAGAGAACGGAACAATTTTTCAGAATTATTACCCACGCTATGCGGCTGTCTGTCGATGAACGAGAGCCACTTCGGCCTCGATCCCGATTCATTTCCATGCGAAAGATCTTTCGTCCCACTCGTCCCGACCGCGTTATACTCGTCACGCATACGTCGGGATAGATATTCGTTGGAGGAATCAATCGGATTCGAAGGCCACACGGCCATCGCTGGTATATCGGCCGATATTTCGTTCATTGTTCACGCTTAGAAGAGACACGCGGTTTTCATTGTGGCACGCCGGTCATTTGCCACGAGCATCGGGACTTTTCTGAACGAGAAGGTCGTATTTTATAACGTCACGGTTGATGGCTTTTATGGATATTCGATGGATATGAATTCGATTCAAAATCTATCACATTTAATAAAAATAGTTACAAAATTCGTTGATATTTGGTAGGAGGGACACGGTACAATACTTGTCAAGTATGGTTTCATATATTAGTTTAATAATATTTCTAAATCGTAGTCCTAATAACGTTATTTAAATGGTATTCCAGTTGTCTGATCAGGTATTGCGTTGTTCTACCTGCGCGACGAATTATAATGTACAAACTGTCTTGATAAATAACACCATTCTGTTCTGTTTGAACAGTCGAAATCCTATTTCACTTCTGCTACCATATGTCATATATACCGTAATGAAACTATAATATTTAATGGCAATTAATTCATGAATCATTATTAACTTAAATTTCACCGATCTCTCACGAATATTATCAATTAAGGTATAATATGAGAACATTAACAAATATTTACCATCATATATTACATTTGCTAAATTACATTATAAACCTGAACTACTATCAATTGGAACAAAAACTGATATACATATATATGTGATAATAAACGTTTGTAATTTCTCATTATCTTCACTCGCTAACAAGCATAAGTTTCATCAATTGTATATAATTACGACTAATTAACGGAAGAATTAATATGACGTCAATAATAAACATTGACGATCTAATTCCTGCATCGTCATACTCTCTCCCATTTGTCCTCGTTTCACAGTATGACGTCAGTAAGATGCGATTAATCAACAATTCACCATCAGAAATTTTCACGCATCGGTGAATCACGATGTTTCTAAATTTCCATTAATCAAATCGCTCAAATAGCGCATGGCACAGCGAGTCGCGTTTTGAGAAAAGGAAAACACAAAGGCCGGGTAATTATTGTTGCTGTTTTCCACGATTAAACGAGCGATTCCCGCGGCACAATTGAAATTTTTCGGTGGCGCGGTTCACATTACGGAGGACCAGTTTCCGGTTAGCTAATTCCGGCTGTAGCTTTTGACCAAATCTGGGACAATCGAATCGGAAATAACGAATGAATTTATCCTGGCGACTGTTCTGCGCCAATGGCCGCCGCCGAATGCACGCGTACACACTACGTAACGTTATTACTCATTTCCTCTCTTTTTCTCTTTCTCCGTTTATGGTTTGCGTGTGTAGCATCCGTTTCATCTGCATGACGAACGTTAATTATCGTTCGGATCCTGGCGGTTTTCGTTTTAACTTCGTTCTCGAAACGCTGCAACCGCTATCCAAACTCGATATGATACATCGCCAAACGAAGTAGCCGAGTGTGGTGATTTCTGTGAACGAAATTTTCCACAAAATCGAGATTTCTGATCGAACACGTAACCGATAAGAAATTTTGAAGAAAATTGGAGTTGATTTTGAAGATTGTATGATTATCATTGACTGTGAGAGAGTTTGGTTTCTTTGAACTTTGTAATGAAGATTTCAAATAAGACCTTAAACAAAAGTACGGTCTCTGATTCATGTGTGGTTTATAAAGAAGATCGAAGAAGACTGACACTTTATTTTGTAAATTTAATGATAGTCATTCTCAATGAAAAAGAAATTTGGAAGTTACTCTGAATTTTGCGAACTTTACACAAAATTTGAATATGTGGTCAATAAGGAAGTGGAATAAGATTGAGCGTCAATTTTGCAGATAGAATAATAATCATTGGCAATGAATAACATAGTCATTGGTCTTGAGAAAATTAAAGCGAGAATGATAGCGAAAATGTGCAAAGCTGGTGAAGTTTAAAACGGACGAAAATGATCATTGAACTGCAAGAGATAGAAAATTCGAAGAGTAATTTAATATAAATGTGGAGGGATCCAGTGCAAATCATGTGTGATCGTCATATAAAGAATGTTTCTTTCACTGATCCGACTTAATGAAGAAGATAGCGACAGAAAATATTTTTCAATGATGCGTGATGATACACTGAGTAGTTTCTTTTGATAGAAAGCGTACCGTTCGACCAAAAGGATTTGTGGACCCAGAAAACCAACGATGATAGATGTAACATTCGAGTTCAGTCACCGAACGAGCCAGTACGGTATGCGAATGCATCGCAGGAACTTGTAGCGATGCTGAGCCAAGCTTGATATATCTTCCCGTAGTAGAGGACGAATATATTCGGGCAAAGTCTTCCCTCTATTCAGCCGTACGTGTTAGACGTTATTTTATCTAATGCAAACATATATTCCCTGGTAAGAAATCGGCTTTAAACGATATAATACAGCCAATACAAATCCTCTTTTATATTTTCCGTTCGATAACCGAGGCTTTATTTCACGTTATATCTTCCATTTTGATTCGGAATTTTACGGAGATAAAAAATATAAAATGTTCTACTACTATTGGTAAAAAAGCTACCTTTAGTCATTAATTCACGAAATATTATTGAATCTTTTGATTAAAATAAAAAGAATGTGATTAGAAGAGATAATCTGTCTGTATAAAAATGTAGGAGATAATCGTCAATATAAATGGACGTTATAGGTTAGACATGGCCACTTATTTACTTATTGTTATATTTTCATTGCACCGATATTTTTTAATAATAATTGAAATTTATTTCGGGTAATAAACCTATGCTACCATGAATGCGAAAGCTTACGTCAAATATAAATTAAGGATACACATTATATCTTTGAATGAAATCCAGAGAAACATCCAGAATTTCAGAAGCAAATCTTCAGTAGAAAAGAATACCATTAGTCAGACGTTATTCTACGTATTTATTCAGCATTGTATTTTCGTTATTATAGTTTTTTTAATAACATTTTATGCAGAAAACATACTGATATCTTTTGTCTCGTAAAGATACAAACATGTCGCGCTGAGATAGTCGTAAAAAATTTCAACGCATACCGATGTGTCACGATTTTTCTTCTCACGTGCTCCACGTATTATTTCTTAGTTTTCCTTTTTATTTGTCTCACCTTCTCCGTGAACATTCATCTTCGTCGGTGTGTTTCACGTTCCAACGGAAGCCGTACTATGCGTTATCCAGCGGCGCATAAAGAAAACGTGTACTCACTCTACGAGGATTTATTGCTAATTACTTTTCTATGCTGACCTATTCGCCTCATCCTCCATCTTCCGTTCCGGTGGATTTATGGCCATTATTTTTCCCCCTCTTTGACGACCGTCGCGGCGAAAATGTATGCGGGCGTTCGAACAATCGCGATATGACGGGAAAATGAGATTTATTGTCTGGAATCGTTATACGTTGGGACATTTATGCTTTTGTAAGAGCGTGATAAAAGGTATGAACGATACAGTGAAGCGTGCAAAATGAGTTACCGCAACAAATCTGTCCTATGGGTTTACTATCAATACACATGATCAAATTCAAAATTCTGTCATATAGTTTCATAATCAAATTCTTATTCATTTTCGTTGATATTATAGCAATTTTTATTTATAGCATAATTACAAGGGTGGAAAGATAGAAGTATGAATATTCAATACCAGTATGAATATTCAAATTTCATTACTGAAATAAAATAAAATTGGTTAGATATTTTTATACTTACAGTAAAGCTCATTTAATTTATTGCATAAATCATCCTCTAAGGATAGTCGGTATATCACGATTCTTCATCTCCTCCTTCTTCAACTCCAGTCTTCGAGCTTCTTTAAAAGTCTTATTAGTATTGTTACTGGCATGAACAATTTCGTTCCCACTTTATGCACTTCTGATTCGCGAAGATAAAGTAACGTATAGGTACTGCAATTAGCAAACATAATCATCAGTAAATGGATTTTCGAAGCCACGGTAATTGGCCACGTGGTTACGTCCTGATTGCAAGCCAATTACGATGTATCAAGCCCCGTAAATTGTTCGAAGACGCGATCCAAGAGGAGACGAATTAATATTATAACAACGTCTCCGATGTGAAGTATTCGGCCACGATGATGGAACGTCGTGGAACCCGTTTAATGCCTCGCAAGCATCCGCTCCACTGATCCGCAAATTCGTCCAATTATTCGCGGTTCTAACAGTAACGAACCGCTGGCCATAATTGCAAGCCTTGTCGTCGCACCTTGCTAATAGCAATCACACTGCTCGTTCGTGGATAATTTATCGCCGTTGGTACGTACTGACGACCACTAAAACCCCGTTCGATTTTCCCTGTGTTCGTGTGAAAACTTCGTTCGACAGCGGTCTCAACGAACCTGGAAATGGACCGCATTTCATTCATCGATAGATTGAAACGTTTGCTTGTTCCATTTCATTTTTGGTCCGTGAGAAAGTTTGCTTCGATGCTTTGAAATGGCGTTGGTAAATCGTTAGAATCGCGTAAACGGCGTATAGAGAATTCATCGAACTGCAGAGGCTGCTTACGTCATTCGTGCAAACAATACATGCGTTTACTCTACGAGCCGGTAGTTTCGGAACCCGCTTGTAATTCCCCGTGTAGATGCAAATTTTATGCATTTGTCAGAGTTCCTTAAGTTTCACGTCTGCATGTTAATTGGTTTTGCTTCATCCGGCTGCAGAGAACTTCGCGGCGGCATTCGGGAACGTTGAAACTTTTTTCCTGTCCCTGGCCACTAGCTTTCTTTCTTTCTTTTTTCGAACTAACCGCCGTCACTCGAACAGGATAAACAAACTTCTTAATGCGATTCATGGACGAAAGATTTTAGGAAGCGTCGGAGATAATTGGCTTTTCTTCACTTTTTTCCGTGTACGCGCGTCGAGTTTAGAACTTCCTGACGTTTCCGCTTACTACGGTCTTTTCCTTACTCGTAGAGGAGACTCGCGGCAAAAAGCTCGTAAACTGTTGTTCGCGTTAAAAGAAATTTGTTTCCTCCTTTAGTGGGGGTTTATGCGAGCAGGAAGTTCTTATTACAGTAGGTTTCATCAGTTGTACCTTGATAAAATCTTTTACGTCCGCCTCCTGCCTGCTTTATTAGAACGTTAACGCGGTTGGTTAATTAACGTTAACTAACGATAACCCGAACGCTATCAACGAAATTAATCAATCTGGAAATTGGCTGTCGCCTATCTTCCCTTTCTAGTCACTGCGCTTCACGTAGATTACCGCATTTCCACAGAGTAGGGATGTAGACAAACAAAGGGCATAAACAAACAAGATGTGAATGTAAATAAACGAAGAGTATAAATAGAAGATATGAGTTGCAACTTCGTTGTAAAATACAAGTTTTCAGTTTTAATTATGAAGTACACGAATATGTGATTCAATGTACACGTATATGTATGTACATTTTTAACTTATTTATCTTTCATTTTTTAAATTTTCCAGCTTTGATTGAATATCTTCTATTAATCAATTATCGTTATCAGAACAAAATGTCAAATGATCAGGCAAACTATTTATGGACTGACCAACTTTCTTTGGCTCAAACTCACTTGAAATTAATACTTTACGTTTCGTCGCTTACAATGATAATTGCATCGCAGTCACAGTTATCACCATCAACATCGTCAATTTTATTTGAAACTCTGTTCCCTTTTTTATATATTATCTTTATATCTCCATCATTACTTGGTACTTCAAATAAATTGCTCGTTAATATTCCTGTAATATCGTTAATCCTCGTATCACTAATGGTATGAAGATCACAAGAGAAAAACATGGTACATTTATTTTTACCGATTTTTGGATTTTAATGTCATTTTACAATTAAACAGGAGGATTTTAATGTGACATAATTAAAAATGAAAACAATCCGTTAATTCCGAAGATGTACATTTTTTTTAAATATTTGATAATTGATCATGCTAAATTAGACGAATAGATGAAAAGATTTCATCTTTAAAAACATACGACACATCTAAATTTGTACCAAATTTACAGAATACATTACACGAGATCAATAACTACGCAAACACAATAAAAAACCGTATATCAAGACATTTACCATTTATGTTCCAACTGTTCTCAATTGCCAAGCACAAAATGCAAAATATCACGTCAACACCCTCCCCTTTCTCATTATCTCTCTATAAAGCGTTAACGCCCATACATTTTCTCATAAGAGATGCAAGATACGTCGAATACACGGGGTACAATACACGTAAACATCGGATGGTCCGCAGTTAGCGTGACTCGCATTCTAACGAAGCGTGGGTCGAGGAAATCAGGCTTGTCATTGATGCGTGCGTCGCCTAGTCGACGCAATTTCCATGCAATCAAATGGCAAACAGTGCAACGCCACGACGTCACCGTGGTTCGTACGTTGGCGGGTCGTTTCCGCGAGCCGTGTAGTTCCATATGCAAATTGCACGCTACGACCTAGCACGTCGTGGCAGTGAAATCGAATCAATATTGCATTAGGAAGGTCGGATCCTACCACGATCCGAGCATGGTCACCCATTGAATAAATTATGCCGAAACACAGGTCACAGGTCCCAGCTCTTGATAAACGCGGCTCGGGCATAATGTCGCCAGACAGGTTAGCCTAAAATTTTTTATGATTTTGCCCCCACCGTTCATCACGAATATTTCACCCGAGCAACTTGGACAACGTGCTACTCTCCTCATCCTGGATTTAAAAGACGTAATCTCTTGCCGCGAAACTTGATATTCATTTAAGAGCACAAGATATTGATTTTCGGTAAATTGGAAGATTAATCTGTGACACGATGATGGATATTAATCGACGTTTAGATGAATAAGTGATTCTGAAAAGCTTCTTCAGAGTTTCGTGAAACTTGTTACAGCTTAACGTCTGTTAATGCGCTCGATATTGGGAATATTTAATCACCAAATTCTCATGTACATATAAGGATCATTTTATATTTATACTTTCGCATCTATATTTCATGTTTAGATAATATGTTATTAATATCTTCGTTGTTCACATTATTAAGTTCTATCGTAAAATTGATATATATATAATTTTTAGTCGATCGCACTTGTTACTTTTAGATTAGTTGATATTAACGTACGACCATTTGGCATTCGAAACGACGAAGATTAGTTTCCTAAAGCTGAAAATATCGAAGGACTTCAACATCTTCGTGTTTTATGCAAGGAACATTAAGAATAACTTATGTCAAGTAGATTATATTATGTCTACTGTTAGATGATAGAAAATGTTTTGTCGAGTTAATAGGAAGTATCCAAATAGGGACGAACGTAATTTTCCTAAGCAGACATAACTTTCCACGAGTTTGCCCGATTTCCTGTTTACAGACACCTGCTAGTTTGCCGAGTTAAGAACACGCAGAACTTTCATTCTATCTAAATAATTATCCATTTCTAGCTATAATCCTGGAGTTCCATCCTGATTCAACCAAAGATAGTTCTATTTCAATTTATTCGCCGCAAGGGAAATATCAAAGCCGCTGGTAACCGCGTAGTTATTCGCTCGAGTAAATCATATACGCTTCGTGTTCATGCGATAAACACAATTTCATAGTTGGAGTACTGATTACAAAAAGGTGAATGAAGCATAGTGTTCTAGCTACAGTTTACTAAATTTCTTTACATATACCACCGCGCAGAACTAGGTAAATATATGGACACTTATTTATGCTTGTAGAATTATGTTCGTAGAATATTATGACATAATGCAATTCATTTTTGGAAATTAATATACAACAAAAACATTGGTATCTGTAAGTGTCGCATATTATAGGCAATTTCGCTATTTAGGAAGTTCATTATCTTCAGCTCGTTTGACTGTCAAATTAATAGGAAGCCAACATTTTAGCGAATTTTATATGATATATTGTTGATTTCACAACATTTAGCATAGTACATATATAGCACACGCGTAGCGCAAACATAGCCAATAATTTTTACATTTTATTAATATTCAAATATCGTTAATATAAACTGATTGAAGTATCAATATATTTACAAGTAGCAATATAAATACTAAGTAATTTGTAACTAGAGAAATGACACTTTCATTCTTGTCAAATATATTAATCTCCATTCGAATATTTATTATCAAAGATTTTGACAGACGAACAAGAAAAATGAAAAATATATGAGGAGTACAAAGACTCGTCTTTATGGTCCATTATACGATCGTAACTCAAAAGTGAGCTTCGGAGTCTGAGATTGATTTTGTCGGGGGCAACAGAGCGTGGCAAGTTGTGGCGTTTGATATCGAGGGAAAGGATAGGTCAAGGGGCGACTTCACCCGAGATTTTTCGATAGTTTGAAACGTAGATGCACATTATACCTGATATTCCCGATATTAAAAGATACAGAATAGTTTCTAGTTTCCCTTTCATAACTCATGCAAACTATGATCCGGATGAGCATTAACGCTTTGGAGATCGCGATCTTTTAATAATGAATGCAGTATACATATAACAATACAAATAATAATGTACTTGAAATTGGAAAAAGATAGGTCAGACATAATTTCGTAATGAGATATATAGTTCAATTTATAATAGCATTCTATATTCCAATAACGATAACAGAAAAATGATAAAAACTCAGCAGTCGTTCTAAAAAATTACATCTTTCTGCCACATTCGTCCTTAATCTTTGAAAGAAAAGATCCTTCTTGTACAATTCTTAGAATGACACCTAGATTTCCTTCTATTCAACTACCGATCAAGGTTAAAAATTAAATCTTCCTCATCTATTCTCCATGCTGTCCATCAAAGAATGTTCTGCCTAATTTTCTCTTCAATTTAGATCAACCTTGTCCCTCATCCATCACTCTGACAGCACATTGAGATAAATTATTCCTAACGTTAAAACGATCAAACTAGTCGAATAATAGGCGTTCAAGGATCGAGTAATAACTCGAACTAGCGTTGCAGCTCCCGATCGTTCCGAACTTGGTTGAATGAATGAAGCCAGTTACGCCATTTCACACTGATAGAAGCGATGGATTAGGGTCGGTGAAATCAAGCGAGCTTCTCGAATGGCACGAAGCTCGTTTCGGTTTGAGGGCAAATACACGGAGGGCCACTTGACTAACGCTAAATAATTCATAGAACACTGCTCGATTCGTCTATATATGCCGGCACGGTGGCAATAGCCATTGGACCGTTCATCAGCGACTATTGATTGAGTTTTGAGCTTTCCCTTCCCGGTTGCCTTCTCGCGCTTACTCTCGCAACTTCCTCGATGCAATTAGTTCGACGTATGACATTTACCAATCACAAACGGAAGCCTCTAGGATTTCTCTGCTAGCGAAGTACCGCGGGACGCAGACGTGGTTAGCATATCCTGATGAATCATTCATAGTTTACTCGATGTCGTCCTACTCTCCTTCTGTGGATCTTCAGAAACATACAACCAGAATCGTTTCTGGTCTCACTTGAACGTTCCTCCTGGATAAGGCGAATCGGTTTCGTATAAAAGAAGATAAATATCAAGCACTTCTTTCTTCAAACTCCGAATACACCTATATTTCAGTACTTATTTCGTATTCCTGCGGTATCATGGTTCTTAACATGGCAAGATTTATATCTTTTCCTTGGTACGCATTTATCAAACCGGATAAAATATGTACCACGTGGCAAGTTTACGAAAATTTCCGAGGGAGAAACGAACGATCCCCAGGCTTTTTCCCTAAGAGTACAAGCTATCAAAGTTGTACACACCCCCGTGTATCTGTCAGAGGCTACAAGAAGCGCATTATTCGCTGGGTAGCGCGCCGAGTGAACGCTCTCTCTGGATCAACTCGAACGCTACTCCAGTTATTAGAATGCGTGCCATAAATCTCCGTCCGCAATAAGGCTGTCAGTTGACGTAATAAGCTCTTAAGCGGCGCAATTGTACTTCCCCGTGGTCGATCTTTCATTAATGAGGTCAACATTCCAGTCCTTTCTCCCCGAACGCTGCGCAACCGCGTGTTCCCCTCTCTCTCATTCTTCTAGTGGTTTTCATCTTTCGCTGACGTCTGTCAAGCAATAATGGCCAGATAATGACGAAAATTAGAAAAAAGCGGAAAATGTAAAAAATGAGAAATTGTGTCTCTTTGTTATTCCTTTCTTGATGATAGACACAACGTTGTTGGTTTCAAACCGCGAAACAAGGCGAAAGTTCAAGAAGTAGTCCTTAGAAAGCTGCCGTCGTGCTCTTAACAAAGCGGCCTCGCTTTCTTGTTGCAAGCTTCATGAGTCATCCAAGTGTCGCCTAATTGGATTCTGTTATCGCGTTCCTTTGCTCCCTGGGAAATGTGGTCTTTTCGCATCAGCATAAAAATCAATAACACGTGATAAATCACGTTTTGATAACGTCTCCTTATCTGGTTCTAATTGAAGAGGATTTTATCAGATTTACAGAGATCCTTTCGTTTATACATCTTCTTAATTTTGATGCTAATATTTGGTAGGTCTTGGCGTAAGAATAGCCATAGTTTTCTTTGAATTATTACATTGAGAATACTGGAACTATCCGTAAACGAAGTTAGGCTAATCAAGTTGTCCAACCAGCTTCACTTTCGAATCTTTTCGTGCAGAACATCGTTCCGGTCCTTAACTAAATTTATGGATCGATGACCGCCGACATAGTCCAAAATTGGGAAACTTACCCTGCGGCTCTCGAGCTGAAGGGTGTGTGAGTTTAGACACGTTTCAAGAGATGACACACATCACCAATAGGATTATTTAATTAATTATAAGTTAGAGCAGCTTTACTTTTAATATAGGCTTTATAGAAATCTCAATTATTTTTTAATTTTTGTTAAAATATGTAATGTCTAAATTATCTTACTCCTTAATTAAAGCCAACTTTACTGAACACGTTGATAGAGGATTGACTGAATCTCATTTAGTAAATTTCATTCTTATTAGTTTATCTTTATATAACGGCATAGTACTATCTATACGGGGCCAATAAATCAATTTTTATAGGATATAATATGAACATATTGTAGAATTGATTATTTTCCATGAAATATTACGAGCAATAAAAGGATTATGTATAATACTTTTCATGAAATATTTCATATAATAAAACTATTTTTCTTCTTCTCAGGAGAAGAAGCAAGTGAAATTTTGTATCGATCAAACCTGTCACCATCTTTTTTAACATTCTTCAGCGTTGTCATACATCCTGACAGAGGAAAAAGATCGGATATCCATTCGATGCCGTTTGAACCGCACCCAAAAACCAGGTTACCCCCATGGGGCCCGACCTGGGTTCTAACGCGAGATTTCCATTTTCCAGCCATAAATCAAAATGTCTTCGATTCGAGCGAACAGTAGCCTACTTTTTCCAACCATTCTCGATCCCTCTATGCTAACCGAACCTCCGTTAGATCGTCCTCCTCGTTCGTGGAAAAGTAAATAACGATCGTTCGGTAAAAGGCTGGCGTGTTCACGGGTGACTTTGCAAATAAAAAACCTTCGATCTTAAAAACTTTCCAGCAGCTTTCGTTCCTTTCTCGCTGTTCCCATTCTTACTTAACGTCGTCTCCAAATCCATGCCCGCAGGCTATGGCGAAAACTTAGGCAATTACGCGGAATTAAACTCCTTAAAATTTACAAGGACAGTCTGGTTTGACACAATTTTCTTGAAACTCGGACAGACGACGAGACGTTCTTTGTTTGTTGCTCGGTAATGAGCCATCGTAATTGTTAGTTAGGGAGTAATTACTCGGTTGATAATGCTTAATAAAAGGAGTAAGTACTGATGGATCGTAACGACTCGCAACATTTCTCATTTTACGTAATCGTATTTTGAAACAAAATAGCCCCTTTATTTCTCGCCACGACCACTTTCGTAACTTGTATTATGTCGACGAACTTTTCTAATATCTTGAGTGGGGACAGCGGCAGTCTCTAAAGAAAATTACGGTGTCAGTTAGCCGAAAGTTGTCGCTTTTATTTGAAGGATACTTCAATTTCCGCTTCGTTGGTACAGAAACATGCATCCACAGTGGAATAATTTACACGGTCGTTTTTTCAAACCGAGCAGTCTGATGATCGATATCATATCGGAAGGAAGATGGAGATAAATTTCCCGATAGCAGACACAAATCAACGTTAGAGATCGTTTTATGACTAATCCCGCCAATACATCGATGGTAACGAGGGTATGAAAGTGAACCATCAGTAAATGCATAAGCTGCAACGCGTTAATACGTAAACCGACGGGGCAAAATCTTTGAAGCTCATGAAACAGCCAATAGAAAACCCGTAGAATATGTAGCTTCTGATCGTCGAAATTAATAATACAACAGTCACATGGTAGGATCTTTTAAACGAGATAGCCTTCACTGGCTGACTATCGATTATCGATTATCGTGCAAACTTTTTCCTCTGTATCCGGGTAAAATCGCTGGCGAGCGCAATTCAGAGTTTTCTTCTATCAATGGAAAGGATATATGACAGGATAAATAAAATTTACGGATACTTGAATTTGCATACGGTATTTTCGATACGAAAGCTCCGAGCTGGCAGAGAAAATCGATTGCTCACGTCGAGTTAAGGTGTGTAATCGATTGTGATATATATGAAAGCATCGAGGTATAGAAATTGTCCTTTTAAAAATATTCATTCATCGACGTCAGCTCATCACTGTTAATATGTATAAGCTATGGTTTATCGGTGATAATGGAGAAATCGGATTATCTTGGTAACGTTCCTGCTGCTCCTTTACAGGAATAATTTGTGTATTGATTACAGAAGTGTAATGAACCACTCATTTCAATTATGCTAATTTGTGTGTACCTACAGAGAGGGAAGAAAGAATTAATCCTCGCCCGCGGACAAATGTTTGCAAGCGGAGGAAATGGGCACGCTTTGTCATGTGGGAACCATCGCGTTAAGGTAGCCAGGACAAATGATAATTGCTCTCGATAACCACTGCACAGTTTGGTATTAAGCTATTCGAGGAATATCCCGACGATATATGGCGCGATATTGTTACCACCAACGCTTTGACGTTGCACAATAAAATGATATAAATGGGTATAATTTAACTCTCGGACAACAGTAGTCAACTTTGATTTATACCGATATTTTATGTATACGTATTATTATTTCATCAAACTATATACATATGTAAAGAATATTGATTTTTAAGTAAATCTTACTGCTTTTATACATTTTATAAAACAAATATTCGATGCCGGTGACAAAAATGATCCAGCCACAAGAGTTAAACTTACATGTTAGCTTCGAGATATCGAAAGGAAACATAATTTATCTAACTTCCAAAAATTTCTGACTTCAAATCCTTCGCCTTAACCTGATTTTGACGTTTTGTATTTGTTGAAGGTAACCACTTTTAAGAAAACTCTACATCTGGTCTTTTTAGCTTTCTAAAGCACTGAAGCCATCGACAGCGTATAGACGAAAGATTGCGACGAAGGCAGACCATAAACAGTCGACAGGCGACGTTGGCTTCGGGGTTTCTCAGTTATAGAGTAACACTGTTAGCGTGTAGATCTGGACCAGCTCAAATTATTATTTCATTCTTGTACTTTTCACTTCTGTATTTAAAATATATTTCTCTACCTTATAATTTATCCACGCGTCTCTCTCATTATACATCTAACAACCTCAACAGTATTCTTTTGTAAAAAAAACACGCTAGATCTACAAATGACAGAGTATCTAATTACAAATATTTCTGAATTCAACGACCAAAAATAGCATCGTACGAAGAAAGATCGAAAGTTGAGTCATCAATGACAATGTTCCATGCGTACGCGACGCTGTTACACCCCGATCGAAGTTCCTCCGCCAAGGATTCCAGGAAAGGGAAACGACAAGATCGAAAGGTGTGAGGGGACGATGGTTCAGGCTATTTCAGGAAGCCGTAGTGATTACGCTTCGGTCGCCAATGAGAGCTTATCGCACCGCCTTGTAAAGAAGTGTCTATATATACGTAGCCATTACCAGCAGCTCTCTGGAAGCAAGCACCCCTCCACAACCAGCTTTCACAGCGCGCCACGCCGCGGCGACTAAACGCCGTCAAGCTTGCTAAGTTATTACGTCGTGAAAATAAGGAGAAAATTGGAAAGCGGTTTAGCCGTGAAAGTGGTGTCAATTACCGTCTCGATACCCTAAGTCTAAGATAGCTAGCTTTCAAACAACTTCGACCAAAGTCGATCAAAAGATTTCACGACATGTTCGGTTTTTTGGCTTCTTGCATACGTCTTTCAATTTATGAACCAGGTTGCCACGTGACGAGAGGACCGCAACGTTCGTATAATTAATGGTCGTCGACGCGAGACAGAGAAAGAGTGTCAAGAGAGCGAATGTCGTGGATGGTAGCTTCCACACTCTCTCTTCGGTACCACGACGAAAATAATCATTTTCAACGCGTTGATAAATCGTCAAGGGTTTATCAAACTTTCAGCGACGTGTCGCGAAATTGATGTTTCTTGCTATAAATAACGGTACAACCTCGTGCAAGAACAGGTTCAGTCTGTCTGACTCGCGCCGTCCCTTTCTACTGCGAGACCAAAGTTGGTTACGTGTCGAACGCGTCGCTTCCATCGCGTCCCCTGTAACTTCTAAAATTACTAGGGAAAGGTTGCTTTATTTTTAGATCTTTCGCGAGTGTCCTTGAATCTAATAATATGTTCTTAAAACTGTAGGTGCTTTTCTAGTCCATCCAGACTGTTCCCTTTTATTCCATTCTTCTTTATTTATATCGCGATATTGTCTCATTCTGCCTATTTCATTCTATCGATGAATCGTGTTAATTTAAACGAGAAAGTTAACCAGCGACCGCAGGGAACCAAAAACTCGCCGTTCGGTGAGTCGATAAAAAGCATCTGTCTCACAGCTGACACAGCACGAAGTCAGACCGTCAATCATCACGATACACGGACGCTCTATCCAGATAAAAAGAACCGCCCATTGGCTCTCTGTTACGTTGCTGCCCGCGGCGATAATGATGCTAGCAGGAAGTATGGGAATCATCGATCCAAGCCCCTGTTCTTCCTTCATTCAGCTTTATTGTCAGACTTTTATCAAGCAAAGGAAACGGGGCACGGGTAAAGCCGAAGAGAAGCGTGAAACTATAATAGAACGATTTCCAGTGATTGGATCACGATGATCGACGCAATTTCTATGGGTAATTCGGCTTCTGGCAGTCGTGAATAGACAGAAAATACAGATGAAAGCGCAGGGAATGATGAAAAGGACAGGTAACAATGCAATCCTAAAAATGTCCGCGTGCAATATCGGCACCTGTTGTCCCATGAAATAACCGAACGCTATTCACGAAGATCCTGTCTCCTTTTCGGACGTCGAACAATCGCGGTTTGAACTCGATTGATTCGTCAATCTTATTCACCGGAAGATTCGAGGTCTCGTTTTCCTACTTTCGTCCTTGCTTTCATTTAGCAAATGGTCGGTTCGTTTCTCATTTCGAGATTGCTCGTTAGGAATTGAAAAGGAAATGTATCATGAATAATTAATTGTTCTACGATAAGCTGATCCCCTCCTTCTACTCCAGTAGTTTGATGGAATTTAATTTCCTGGAAATTTTTTGAAAATAAAATCGCCGTCTCATCTTCACGAGTACTCGCTGGTTTTTATTCTTCCAAGAAAGAAACGCGTTTTCACGTAAACGCATGACCCCAAAAAGCCACGCGGAGAAGGAGAAAATGCGTGCGATGGAATGTAGGTGGCAGTAAACAACGCTGCAAAAATATTTCGGGGTGAGAGAATATTTCCGCCAGGGTATCAGGGGCTGCACATTGTTTTTGCATTCAGATGTACAAGCGGCCTAAACTTTAATTACGGTACGAGAACTGGGTTAATCACTCGCTATTCGGTACGTTTTAGGTGCGGTTAGCCACGCACCGAATATTTTTCACCAGTCCTAACCAACGTTTCCAACGACAGCTGTACGTTTTAACGATCGGCGAAACGAGTCGAAGTTGAAATTACTATGCACCCTCCTAGTAAAGATTGAAATTTACCGAGTCAATGTGAAAACTACGAACTCCGTAATCCACGGAATTGATACGAATGGAAATGTACTTCGAGCAATAACTCCAGGGAACTATGCCAACGGTGTCGTACTATTTTCACCATTTCCATTATCTATCCGTGGAATTTACGGGTTGAGTCAAAACTTCTAGATGCCCGCGCGAGTGTCCATTTAAACTTTATGATAAACACAAGCTTGATATTTCATCCTGAAACGTTCAACCAGTTCGTTTGTGCACTGAAATTGAACGTTTATATATGATAATTCGTCTCCTTTATCTTTCTGAAAATTTTAACTCACGTTTCTATTCTGGCACATACGCGGTACTACCTCGTTATAGTTACTTATTTAGTTGATTTATGAGATGTTCCCGTGGGAATTGTTACGTTTGAGAATGTTGTAAATTTTCATTTAAAGTTCGCGGTAAATCGTGGAATGACTAACCTGTGGGTGTGCATGGCGTTCGTGCTGCCTCCACGAGGTCCTCCCGACTTCCGGGCGGTGCTTCCAGCATCGTGCCGCTGCCGGAGAATTTCTTTACACATAGCAGGCTCAACGCTGAAACAGAATGAAAACATTGTCAGAAATAACAGACATTTGAAATAAAGATTACATTAATATAAATATTCGATGAGTTTTTTGTGCATGTATTGCAGTCTCAATTTGCATTTGATTATTAAAGAATAAATTGTACTTATTTTTACACGAAAAACAGATCCGTTAATTATGTAGAAATTAACGTTTAATCGAGTTCAACGTCTGTGTTCTATCGATATTTCTACAATTAATGACGGGATTTTCGACGAAGTTATGACAACTGAATTTGACTCGTTTACAAATTACGTCTTTTCCTGGCTGCACCTCGTTACCTCATCTTAAATGCCAGTGAATTACAAGTATATTCCTAAATATAAAACATTTACGTCCATGGTAATCCATTTTTCAAAATAATCCATCAGGAATACAAAGTAATTATTTTATTAATTTAGATGTTTTAATATTTCCATATTTTATATTTGTAATATTTATATAATATAATAATATAATACTTATATTATTTAAATATTTAATTACATAAGCTCGAGTATGATTTATGGGCGATGAATAAATTCTCCTATTATAGGTACTATTATAGAAACGCCTTGAGAAACTCCAACATACAGAAACTATTGACATTTCAGGAGATTAACAATTCCTGATAACATCCAGCTCCTCTTTACTAGACTAACAATAAGTAGAACGCGATGTCTGATCCAATATCGTCATATTCTACTTAACGTTCAATAGCTTCGTATTCTGCGCAGAATATCAAACATCTGAAATGAAATGCGAAGTGTTTGAAGTATTCTTGTGTAAAAATATTCCAACAAACATTTTCAGTAAATAGCTTTTGTTAAACAGTTCCCCCTTGCCAAACTAATTAGTACAACACGCTGTCTGACCCAACATCATCCTATTCTATTCAATATTGAATTATTTTATACTTTGTATATAATATTAAACATTCAAAATGAAATTCATATTGTTTTAGGTATTCTCAAGTAAAAATCTCCTAGTATTCACTTTCTCTGAATAAACAGTTTTTGATAATATCCATTTCCTCTCTACGGAAATAATCATACGAAGAATAGGGCGACTGACCTAATACGTACTATTCTACTTAACGTTCAATTCCTTCGTATTCTGCGCACGATATGAAACATTTAAAATAAAATTTCCACTGAAGCATCCTCGTGTATAACTTTTCCAGCAGACGTATACTCTAAATAATTATGCGTCATTTTCTCTAAAAAATGTTCCCGCCACAGTAAAAATAAAAGAGACATGGGCACAGTCCAGCCAAAACTGTCTTCTCATTCACAAAATGTTCTCTGACATTCGCATAATTCTTTTCCCCGCAATTTACCATTAGGCCAAGGCAAAAGAAGAACACTCATCACCGCGAGATCTCCTCAGCAACACACGTTATTCGTGCAAGACTCGCGTGTATGGTCGAGACACGTTTTAATTAAATTTTCATAACCACAGCGCCGCGAGGAATGCTCCGTTCTATGTAATAACATATGTGTCTCGTGGCACACACCTTGACACTGCGCTATGCTTACGATCGTATGTACAAATAGGATGCAAACACTGGTATTGGAAGGGTTATACGAGCCGGATAATAATGTTTAGCCTTTGTGCTTGGTCGCAAGCCAGGAAGAAAGTATTAACAGTACCGTTGCGTCGGTTCGTGGCACTGACGTTCAAGGAACGCTTTGCATGATTAATTTTGAGGTTGCGTCTGAAACATCAGGTGCCAACTAGTCGTGTCAGGATTCGTTCCTTTTCGCATCATTTGTCCTATCACTGAAAATCTCTCGTAGCTCTAGATGAAAATTGTATGGCCGCGCTTGTGAATGTTTTGGTTGGTCGAATTAGAATTTATGAAACTGATTATTCTTTCTGAAGAAGGAAGTTACTCAGGATACCCTAAAGTAGCTTTTATTACGCCATTCTCGTATCGGAGAACGAAAACCTTCCTCATTGGACTTTCGATCATTTCTACTAGCATTCTACCATAAACAGAATCTTTCAAAAGTATATCCTGCAATCGTTTAGTTCATTAAGCTGAAACAAGACCTTCACATTACGTTGTTTCATGAATATTCAATGATAGATTAGACAAAGTCAGATTCTAAGGTTTAAATTTAATTCAATACCTGTTCCACTGAACTCCACTTATTTTTCACGGTTTAGAATGTCATTTGAACGTTGACAATTTTTTCGAAAATCAATACAGGCTCTTTCATTCTTCCAATTTTCTTTCCTCGCCACGAAAATTCTTCCTTTTCATGGCGGAAAAACTCTACGAACGAGGCGGCCGGAACTTTTCACAATCTCGGTGTACGGTACAGCTTCCTGCGTTTCAATTTTCATCCTTTGACGATAGTCGAAAGGCAAGAAGCTTCAAGCATTGAAAATCGGTGGCGGTGGCGGCAGCTACCGAATCATCCTCTTTGTCTCTTCCTATTTTCCAATAGTCCTTACCATCTTCTTCCTCCTTCCTTCTCGATTCCTTCCTTCCCCCGCCTCTCTCTTTCTCCTTCTCTTCGTCTTTGGATCCTTTTGTGCCGGCCAGATCGAGGAGACCGCTTTTTCCAAGCCACGGCAGCTCTAATCTTGCACGATCGTTCGCTCTGTCGCCTCTCTGTCGACGAGTTTGCGGATACTTTGAAAGCAAATTCACGAGCCACAATTCCAGATAAAATTGCGCCTTTCACCGGCTGACTCACGAAAGAATTCCGAATTGTATTTCAGCCCGCGTGCATTGTCGCGCCGCACGGCTTCCTCCTTTTCTGTGTCTGGAACCCGACAAAATTGAATCACAAGCGGGGGGGGGGGGGAGAAATGCTTTCCTTCCACCGATCATTTCCGAACTTTCTTCCCCTTTCCTCGGCTCTGTCGATCTTCGTTTTCCTCTCTGTTTAGTTGTATCTCTCGTTTCTCTGACAAAGAAGATTTGTTTTGCCATTGCTTAATATTTGTTTCAGATTTCCTATCTGTTCTTCAATTCTAGGGAATTCGGTTGAAGAAAAAGAAAGAGCTATCGAATTATTTTGAAAATTTATTGCCTGGTAGATTCGAATGTGAGGCAGGACGCATCGGTTAGCCAGGAATCCCACGATACAACTCGCCGTACAAATTATTCACATTCTGCACAACAAACAGATTCCACATACCACGCGACCGTTTCCGTCGTTCCAAACGTAACGAATTTCACGAATAATCGGGGCAACTCTATCTTGTTTTCCTTTGCTTTTTTCGTCCTTTTACATACAGACGGTCGAATATTGGTCCTATTTCTTTTGGTTCTTGCAGCAGTTTGATCTTTCGGAAACAATTATTCGTCAAACGTTGTTTTTCGGTTGCTATGGTTTCTATTCTTCATCCAGAATCCACAGGGTTACTTTGTTAAGATACGTGAGCCGAAATCCAACGATATACGCAGGCGGTCAGCTCGAACGAGAAAATTCCAGCCTCGGCGAAACAGCAGGGGGAATTTTATTTATCCGAATACCAGGTCGTTTATCTCCAGTCTCTCGAGCTTCCACAACCAAGCCACCGGCCAACTTTCGTTTCAGAATCCAATTTTTTTTCGCGGACATGCCACGAAGCTGGCTAATGTACTGTCTAAGATGTATGTTGGCAGAATCTGAACGTTACATTTTATATCTTTTAAGCTCTCAAAGATTAACCAAGAAGGCAGTTACCATGTTTGATTTTCATTTTTCTTCCTCAAGGAGCGATACAATTTTTCTGTCAGACGTCTATTCGTCTAATTGTGTAATCAATCATTATGTGAGTAAATTATGTGGGGAACGAAGGAGAATTGCAATGAAGCAGAGTACTCTTTTATTAAAATAAAAGTCAATGAACTACATTTTCAAAAAATTATTTATATAAAATTTATAAGAAAGCTCACCCCGCTTCACGTCCCGCCACGTGTTCGTGATTTCGTCGAATCTTCCTTGCCCGTTTGGTGTTCACCCATATATTCCTCTCACATCGTTCTGATACCTAACGTTCTACGAATCTGAAACATAGCAGAACAATGTGGTTAAGAGATTTATTCCAAATTTCCGGCCATTCTTTCCCTATTACCTATTACTGTTGTGCAACGTGACTTCAATTATAATGCTACTACAATGTAATATTGTTTTTAACAGTGTATGACAATCAATAGCTGCAATGTTGAACCGATATGCAATTTCTGTATTCAA
Organism: Bombus pyrosoma; assembly: GCF_014825855.1. NCBI lineage: Eukaryota > Metazoa > Arthropoda > Insecta > Hymenoptera > Apidae > Bombus > Bombus pyrosoma. Next base: position 4,931,559 of record NC_057782.1, read on the forward strand.
ATAAAGATAAAGTAATTGTTTTAAAGCAAGACGAGAGCTTTTATATTCACTGATAAATCTCAGGCCAATACTTTTCGATCCCTTGATCCCAAGAATCCAGGTTTATTCGGTTCCTAGATTGCTCCATTCCCAAACCTCGAATATCCATATCCATCCTATTCCCAGACAACCATTTCCTATGCTTATTCTACTGTTAAGTTTCAAATATCTTCTCTTGGCTTACGTTTTAGCCTGCAGCAAATATCTCATAACTTACCAATATAACCACGCCCATAGTTATGTATGTCTCATTACAGCGTTAATAAAATTTTGTCTGATAGGTGCTCGAACACTATCGTGAGTCACTGTATAAATTTATAAATTTTTAACGCTGTCCATCGTGTTTAGCACCCTTTTTAATTCGATCAGAGATCCTGACATTATAAAATATTTCTATGACGAGGATTGAAATACTTTCTTAAGTCACTGTATTAATTTCTGAATTTTTCAACATTGTTTAATATTTTCTCTCGGTCAATTAAAGATTCTATCATGAATCACTGTATTAATTTCTGAATTTTTCAACATTGTTTAATCTTTTCTCTCGATCAATTAAAAATTCTATCATGAGTTTAGAACAGAGCACACATGCGACAAATGCATAATGCTATCCCGGGGCTGCATAATATGAGGCTGGTGGCTGTGTGCACGTGTACCTATTGGTGCGGGCGCATGTGGCGAGATGTATGCACCGCAAACCACGCAAGAGCAAATAGGAGATACGAGTGTGCGCGGCTTATGTAAAATGTCGGCTACAAACTGAAATCGTAAAATTCCCGTGTCCCATAACTTTTATCTTTCCGCTGTGTTCCGTTAAAGCACGTTTTATCGTTTTAATTCGTTTAATACGCAACCGTTTTAATCAATCAAACGATTCGAAATGTTTACCGGGAAACGGAATTGCCACCGAGATATGATATTTATTTCGATAGTTCCCCACTCCTCTGGTCCGATTTTCTGTGTTCTTTAAAATTTAATATTCCTCTTTGTCGTTTGACTCGATAAATTGTTGCAAATATTAAATTTCGTAATCCAAATTGTAACCTTTTATTATTGGTTTTTAGCATCCCATTTTTGAGAAATTTTTTCATACTCGATATATTACATTGTAATATGCGAAATATTGAACTTTTAAACATTCATAAATGGATTTTTCACAGCGTTATTTATATGTAAATGTTAAAAAAGAAACTCGGTTATGAAAGAGGAAACCCACAGCTTCGAAATGACATACAATGGTACATTTACGAAAATAAAAGTATTTATGGTAAAAAAGGTTTAGAAAATTCGAACGAAAACTATAATCTAAAAACATGATATTCCAAAAATCTTTGAAAATCTCCTAAGAAAGGTATTAACCTGACTAATATTCCATCGAAACGAGGGAGAATGCGTAGAGTAAGTATCCATAAATACTGTTCCGAAAACGAGATTGCTCGTAAATTCCGTTACTTTTATCTCTTAACGTTCGTTTCCCGGTTCCCGTTAGTCGACTGGTTACAGGATAGGGAATGCTCAGCCCTTTCTTAATTTCCGCTCCATCACTTCGTTCGACCGTGCTTTTGTCCGTTTCTTTATCCTCTTTACTATTCACCTGAATCCCCTTCGTCCTTCTAAAAACTTTAATCATTAGCAAAAGCATTTAACAAAATTCGAAATCCTCAACGTTACAACAAACGAAGGGCATACACAATAGACTTGCTCGAGGCTGAAAAGCTGACAACGAAATGAATTTAGTCGAAAATCCTCGGGAGAATAATTAATGGAACAATTTCGTTTCGTTATCGTAGGTTCTCCGTTACTTAGCTCTTTGCTCGTCGAGCAGCTCGAAAAGACGGGCTCCAGGTGCTGTTCTCGCCAGATAATGGCGTAGCTATCTGCATATCCGCTAATTCACGATGGAAATTCGCGATGGAAACTCGCGAGAGAACACCGAGAAAATCCTGACAGCAGTTTCGGTTATCGCTCGAGTGGTCACCGGTTGGCCAGTCTTGGTCATACCAGCGGCACCAGGGATCTGATAATTGGTGTCTGGAAGCTGTTTTCAGCCGGAAACCAATCGTCATCTTCTCTTCGGTGAAAGTTTCGCAGCTACTAGTAGAGTTTCCTTTCTGTGAACTGTCTAACCCGCGTGCTGGTGTAACCAATCGTTGAAATAGTGTCACCCAGCAAACCAAGAGAAGAAAAATTGCGGTCAGCGAAGCGCGAAAACTGTACAGTAACACATGGGAAAGTTCGTGTCCGTGTTCGGCTAGCGTGTAACCACACCACTTCACCGATCGCCAATATCACGCGGAGAGGTGGAAAACGAGAGAACCTTTCACCCCGATCGAGCCGAAAAGTATTGCGGCTTCGCACAGAAATTCCTTGAAATCAATCGCTCCTAATTAATATCGTTCGACGTTTCTGGATTCCATTGTTGATTGTTGTTGTAATTTAAATTTAAGTACAGATCTGATTTTCTGTATCTGTATTTCCTGATTAAATAAAGGATTTGATAATTCGTATTGTTAATGAAATTGATGCTTCGAAGTGTATCGAATTCCTTTGGAAATAAATTTAATTAAAAGTGTTTTTAGTGTAAATGTTTGAAGGTTCGGACGTTCGTTTTCTTTTCCCATATGTATTCTAATTATGGTGATTGAAGAGACTCGTTCCTCGGTCCATTTGATAAGTTCACGTGAAATTTCCATCCATAGAAGAGGAATAGCGAAGGGGATAGTGAAAGAGAGTCGAGTGAAATAGCGCTGAAAAACGCTTCTCCGGGCGCGAACGAGGTTGCCGTTATTTCCGATATCACGCAGGCGATGATACTTTCATGTGCCTACTATATTGAAGTTATTGGTCTGCGGTTTTCGGGTTATCTGTAGTTTCTATGTGAACTTCGAACGCTATGCACTCTATTTTTTCTACTCCGACCGACCTTACTTTTTTCAAAATAACCGTGTTAAATGGAAATTACGTTATTACAATTATAACAATATAAATATATATTACTACAATAAATGGAATATCGCAGCATATTATAATGATAATACACTTAATTTCTAAAGGGTTTCTCGAAACAAGTGACATTGTCAAGGTGATCCAGGGAAGCATAGGAACATCGTGACGAAGACAAGCGATCCGCACATATGAACCTTTATTCGTGTATTATGTAAGGATCAAGATCCCAGCTTTAGTGCACCGTCCATCCCAGTTCCCTACATACACCTACATCCTACACTCGCGAGCCAACTCCCAGGAGTCATATAGTTGGTGACTAGTAATTAGCTAGACGAGTGACACTATCTCCGTTATCACTCCCAAGGTACAACGAACACGCAATATCCAGACTCATGGTCGTATCATGCATTCGTTTCTGTCCCTCTATAATTCCATGCACGTAATTCTCCGTTATCAGATCAATCGCGGCTCTATTTCGCCGAATAATCAACTTTCAAGATAATCGAATAACTTCCATGGGAAGTATTATATCATCTTCTCATTTACTTGAAAATCATGTGAAATCAGATTCAAGGGGAACCTTTTGTTCGAGTCGAATGAACCTTCCTTATTCATAACCATTTCTCTCATTTTTCATTCTTCATTTCCCCAGTTGAAAGATCTGATTACAAGAGACGTATGCGGAAAGGAGGAACTCGCGGTTGTACGCGAATTGCCTTTCCAATGCAATTCTTTCCTTTACCATGTTTTTCTATTTTTATCAACCACTATATCTCCAGCCATTCTTCCCTTTATCTTTGCTCATCCCTGTACACTCTGTTATATTTGTATATATATTTTCATCTTCTATCTTTCCGTTTCTCTTCGAGTACTCGATTTGTTCTTCTGGTTTTCAGTCTCCCGCGTGTCCTTTCCCGCTGCCGCTTACTAAGCTACCGTTGCGCGTCTATCTGCATGCTCCTCAGCTACGTACACATCTGGAAGACGTTTTCCACGGGAAAAAGGACGACTTCATAACCAGGAATGCAGACGAGAATATAAAGCAGACAGTACAGTGGAACGATCTCATAACCTTTTCCAGGCGTTGCGCCCTTAACATTTTTCTCTGCTCTGTTGCTTTCTCTTTCAACCCTACCCTCGTATATCCGACTCTTTTGCTGTGACCACCATTCGCTATTTCGGTGTGCCGGACGACCGGGTAATTTTCGTGGCTTGCGTAAGTTTGCGGAACGGCCTTCGGATATCCGAATGCAAATGAAATTTTGCGGAAACGAAACAGCGGTTGATGAAAAAGTCCCGTATTAAAGTTTACATAGATTAGCACTCTTAAGGGGAAAATTATATGTCCAGATTAATGGTACACATTCTTATCAGAATCGGTTAATGGTTTACGATCACATAAATGTCAGGTTACAATATATAAAATATACAATTACTGCATTTACTAATATAAATTAAAATACTATATTTACGAAAATAAAAATACTTAAAAAATTCTTACAACGAAAAATTCAAATCCTACATGAAGGAAAAGACATTCAGCTTTAAAATGATATATATATATAATATTTTCTCTTTCATGTGGTAATTTTTTAAAAGTTACAAATTGGCGCTTCATTATCACAATTGCTTAATAAGAACAAGTGTGACAATCTTTTAAGATTACGAATAAAAAAGAATTATAAGTATTTCTCTAAAAACAAGTACCTAATGTGACAATGATCTTTAAATATTAACAGACCATAAGTAACTTGGTAATACTTAATGTAATAAAATAACTGTGTGACTGAATATAGTAGTAAAATAGCTGTAATATGTTAAGAGGGTAAACGATTCTGAGCAGACTTCGATAAACTGAGGAAGATTTCAGAACGCCGCGTCGGAAATCTATTTATGAAGAACTAACTTAAGGAAGTCTACGATAACGACGTTTCACGCCGTCTTTAATCTTCTTTCAGTTGGTGATTCCATAAAGGAACTGGCAAGTATTATAGCCTGGCGCACGTTGCCGAATAATTTATCACAGACAGCGGGAATTTCCTGTTTTCCGAGCTGGATGGCTACGTTTTCTGACTATTAGTACTCTGTTTCATAAATATCAGTTCCCCTCTAACACAACCTGGTATCAAAATACGTTTAGTCTCTCGAATTTCGATCGTATACAATAAATGACTAATCACGTGGAACGTGATTAATTAAACGAATCCTTCGTCAACCGGCGTATATTCATTACGCGGATGAATGTTTTAACGGGTTTGCTTCGATTTAATTAACATCAATCAACGATAGGTTTAAAAATGAATACTACTTCCAATCCCTTTGAAACTTTCAGCCTAATTAAACTTCGACTCACTCGAATGCAACATGGAAATGAAAATCATGGATCGTTTGGCAAATAATTGTATCTTTGTCGGTGATTAAACTACGACAGAGAAGGATGGAAACAATGAAACCGGTGGATCTGGATTTTATGAACACTGTGTATTGTATTATGTAACAGATCCCTTATGTCAGGACATCATGCTTAGTTCCTACCCTTTAGTGGCGTCCTTACGACGAAGGGATGCTGTAAACTTCGTATATCCTTCGCGTAAGACCTCGGTCATAATTTATAGAACAGATTGCTCCATTCTGCTACACTGTTATTGTGATTAACATGGCAAACGTGTTAACTGTGTTTCTGAAACGTCGTCGATCAATTTTCTCCTATCGTGATTCGCAGTTCAAGCGAACAGAGATTTCTAACTTGAAAATGAGGCAAAGTAAGACAATAAATTATTTCGTAAAGAGCTTATTTAAAAGCTTATTTAAAAGCTTTCCCTAGAGTCCGATTAAAACAGGACACTTCGAAGATTTCGATATAAATCAGTGCTTATGAATATTAACAAGATTAAGTTTCGCTGACTGTCGTCCTTGCGCTTTTAAAGGTTTCAGGCTCTTGTCTAGGACATAAAACTTCGTTTATCGTGGCAGAGTATTTTCTACTTAACACAGAGGAAACTGTTAAAGTACGCATAAAATGGTCAATTTCATAAACGTGTAAAACAATTTAGGATATAAATGCGCTGTTAAATAACTAATAGAAATTAACAGGCAGCAGATACGAATAGTATTAACTAGTAATTTGTTATAACATATAGAAATATCTCACTAGAGTCTTTTCGACAACAGAGACGCATATGAGCGTTCAGACACTTGGATCGATAAACGTTTATATTAACGAAGAGCTTTTAGTATTTAAGTCTGAGCTTAAATTTTGAAGGTTTTATTAGGCAATTAATTAATAAAAGCCAGAAATTCTGAAGGTTTTATTACGAATCCGGTAATTAACTAATACATCAATTTCATTGTCATAATTGTAACGATTTATCATGCAATAGAGTAGACTTTCTTTGAATTATGTATAATTTATTCGTGTGCTTTGAATTTAGATGATTTTGGATAAATCGATCGATTATATCGCATCGAACGCATCAGCACGAGACCCAATTACCATTTCGTGTTGGGCTACGTAATGGCTCTGTATTATTTATGTGTGGTTGAAACTGCTTCTCAGCGACATTTATACTCTTCCTAGGTCGGGGAACGGAACATTAGATAACGCGCTGTACACGCGAAATGCCCGATGCAATTAAACTGCATTATGAGTCCGCTGACTCCGAGTCTCGCTGGCGAACTTCGCTCACTGACAATAACGCGAAATGGATGTGCATTAACACTGTTTTCACGTGTTCATTCCGCGTCAAGTGGCTTAGCCTCAATAGCCCAATGAGTTCACTACCCTGATGAAAACTCGTTTTCATTTGCTACACTCGATAAAACATAGATACTTTTCAATGGATCCAGTTTTTCAAACGTGTATACACGTTTTCTAGTATGCTATCTCGTTCAAAAAAATTGCGAGTGCTTCGATTTATATGAAGTATGTGAAATTTTTGTATCGTGGACTTTGACTTATTATTCCCAAAATTATCTAATTACCTATTTGATGTTCAATTATAAATTTCTATAATCTATCGGATCGTCCATTTATGATATTGGCATAAGAGGGACGAAAAATATTGAAGTATTTTCAGAAGTATTATTGATTTTCAATTCGCACCGTCATTTTAAACGTGTGATACAACGACAATATTAAATATTTAAACACAAAATTTTACATTACTCATGTCAATACGCGAATGAGACTAGGTAACTTTCTATAAGTACATTCCAATGATTCTTCAACTTTTGTAAATGTAAACGGGTAGTACTTACTGAACGACGCTCGTATAAAGCTGAATTAATTCATTTCATCTACCTGGAAAGTTATATGGAGAAAAAGGAGATACTTGTTTTCAAACGACGAGTTAATGTTCTACCATCTTCGCCGTGAGATATAAAGGCGCAAGGAAACACGGAGGGTATTATTTTTTCAAATAAACACCGCGACTGCTGTAATTCCGCGAGATACGATCTCTTCGTACAATGGAGCAGCGCGGCGGCCAATTCAGCCTGGATAAATCAAAGCGGCGGGTACGATAAAACCTCGGAGACTTTTCTTCCTAGACAGGGATAAACTCGAGCAAGTTTTCCAGGCCGAGGCAATAACCGCGAGACCTCGCGACACCCCCGCAATCATATTCATTCCACTGGTTCTTTTATTTCTTTCTCTCTTTCTTTTTCCCTATCCAACCTTTTCCCTGTTTTCAGTTGACTTAATTAACCACACACCTCGACACCAACTGCAGCACACAGCTAATACGAAAACGTCATGCTCGTTTGTCTTCGACTTTGTTTCCTCGACTGTTTGTCATCCCAAGCAGGCTACCGAAAGAGAAACTTTTCTTCGCCCCTTCTTTTCCTCTTATTCGGTTAAAATGAAACAATGACGCTGACGTCGTCACGTAGGGGCTTTACACAATGTCTGTGTGTATCGTTTTATCTTTTTTGTTTCACGTTCCAAGTATTCTCTCCCCGTTTTTCCTTTTCCTTCGAGCTAGCTCTCTCGGCTGGTCCCCTCGTGGCTGCCCTCGAGCGTCTCGAGAGTGGTTTCGTTTTCCCCGAAGTGACGTGCTTCGAGGCTGACTGAAGGGGCTTCTACGAGGCCCAACGCCTAGATGTAATGGGCTTGATGCATCCTGAGGGGTGGATAACCTTCGAGAACAGTGGCTGCTTCGAATCTTTTATCGGAAATTCGCGCTCTCTTATTCGTACCTTCGCCTGGAGAATTCTTTTAATCGTTTTATCGAGACAGCATTTTACTGTTACATTGTACGTTCCATTATAATATTTAATTTTTGTAATAAAAATCTATACACTGTGTAAAAATTGTAATAAAGATGTTACGACTTATTTATTATCTGGTTACTTTACGCTATTCAAAATTTAATCAATTTGTTCGGTATTTTAATGATTTATAAAAATTGAAGTAATTGATTAATGCTGACAATTAAACAGCATGGCAATTAATGTATGTATTAATTATGTCTCTCGAAATTAATAAAACGATTATTATAATCACTCTGACATCGCACCGAAAACTGTTGCAATATATTTTACGTTAGAAATCACATTCAGTTTGTTTTATAGTTCGTGTTATGATACTATTATATTTATTACAGGAAGGCAAATCTATTTCGAAAAGAATTGGAACCGAAATTAATAAATCAAAATCTTTATCCAGCCATAAATCAACTCGTAAAATTCCAAACCTTTGAACACCCATAAAATCCAACTGTCCACTTCAATAATAGTAGCAATCCAGCATATGATACATGTCAGAGTATAACGTTTCCATCTAGAGATTTATTAAGAACGATTCACCATACGAACCACGGCGGAAGCTAGCGATTACTATCGTTCGTACGCGCGGTATGCAGCATATTCTATTCTGAAACATTAGTACGTAGAATCGAGACACGGTCTGGGTATTCTGGCGCAGCTTAAATCGCTGGTATTACGAGTTTACGCCGCGAAAGCTCTCGGTGGAAAGCCCACAGTACGCTTAAGTGCACAGATAATTGGTTCTGACAAGAAAGTTTAGTCCGTGTTACGGGCCGAACACTTCGTTCCAGAAAATTTCCCAACACTTCCAGCTTTCCACGTGGCTTGACCACAACAGTATCCCAACAGAAGAGTAACGAATTTACTTCGCGTTGGATCACTCACAGAGTGAGTGTTTCGTATTACGTGGAACTAGAAAATCAGGTCAGCCCGCTCTGAAACGAGGCATCGATTTACCGATGAATTCTAATTAGACGAGATGGAGAGGTTGCATTTAAAAAAAAAAAAAAAAGAAGATACCCGGTACTCTCTCAATGGCACCAGTCGACACGTTCTCGCTCAAAGGTTCGCGTTTATTGTTCCTACGCCGGTAAAAAGGTGTATTCACTTCGCGTAGAGCAGCGGATGTACGTGCACGTGAATAAGTAGTAGTAATAATGGATCACGCAGACGAGGAACGTGTATTCTTCGGCCTTCGGTTGTAATCTGAATGAAGAGATTAAATTCCTTCGTAGTATGCTACTTGGAATTTTCTCGGATATAAACGATATTATAATCTTGCAGACGTACAAATATATCGCTCGCGTTGGTACAGTTACGAGAATTATTTGTATGGGATAATGCAAGTAATTGGAACTGCTTCGATTAGTTGATTTATGTAATAAAAGATATACGATTCCATCAAAGAAACAGTTTGACCTTCGTATACAAAGACTGTAACTTCATAATATTTCTTCGTAAATCATTTTCTACTTAAATCATGTTAATAAGTATTGTTCTAGAACAACTTACAATTAGTAAAATTGTCTTGTAAGTTAAAGCATATGCTGTGGAATTTTATCCTTTTAAAATATTGTATCTTGACAACATTGTAGAATGTCCGCTTTGTTCGCAAAGAATCCTCGCATCGGACAAAAATTTTTGATAACCGTTATATTCTTTCCCGTTCACTTATAAAGAAAAGTAATCACATCAGATTACACCTTCATTGGAACCATTCAACTTTTGCCTGAAGCTTTTTTCACTGAAATCATTACGGAGTAATCGAAGTGATTCCAATTTTATACTCTACCTTATATAATGATCCGGATCATGTCAGGAACATTGGCATAATATTATATATCATGTCACGATTCCTGACACAGCTGTCTAGATTTAATATAACACGACTAAATATCACGTAATATCTGATATAACGTAATGTAATGTAATGTAAATTGGATTATAATTTAGAACATGCATCCATAATTCATAGACTAAATTATTTCAACAACCATCTTTCAACCAATCCTTACTTAGAGTACTTCTACGATTTCATAATAATTATAATACAAAGTCGTGAATCAAAGATTGCAATAGCAACTAACAAGATTAGAAAGATTTATCTGAAAAATTCGCCACGTAATTTCTTTGGAACAGCAGTGAATCAGTTTTCACGCTTGCAGCTCGATGTTTTCCTTCAGCTTGTCGTACAGCCAACCGAGCTTAAGCTGCTTAGAACTTCGTAACCCCCTGAATGTGGCCGTTCCCGATGTACACAGCCTCGTTCCTCCACACCTACGCGACAATGGTTGGATACGAATTTGAAGCAATGGCACCATTGGTGCCAGCGTAACTCTGATGTATCGGCGGATTAGGCAACCGACCACGTCGTTCCATTTGGATTTTCCTTCGATCTCGATACAGGAAACCTTCCGATTTAGCAAGTAGAATTCCGTCGAAGATACGCTCGTAAAACACCAAGCAATTTGCGGCATAATCTCTATATCGTTCCACGGTTATGCTGTTGACTTATTCATGGGTTCCTCGACATTACTATAATTAGTATCTCTAGTTCGCATTACTATTCGCTATTAGTAATTTTCTTATCCACGGTGATGCGGTTTTCTTGTAGCTTAAATAAGAGATTTTTTCAAACTTTTCTTCCAACAGTTCTCATACTTTTTAATTCTGTTAAAAGATACGATTATTTATATTTAATAATAATCAGCTTCAAGTGCGACAATTAATCCGGTAGAATACAACTGTGTATTATAACATATAAATTGCAAATGTAAAAGAATTTACTATGATTTAAAAAAAAAATACAGCTTATTATAGTATATCAGAGACACCTTAGTTTCTTTAAATTTCATAAAATCATAGGATTTAAACAGAAGACGAAATAGCGGTGAAAAGATATCGAGCAACTCCTCAGAATCCCCTTTCATAATCACAGTATTAGAAAATCTAATTCAATATAAATATTAATTGACTAAAAAATATTATGAAATGTAGCGTTAACGCAACATCATTAATATCCCATTAATAGACAAATGCAATCGTCGGAAAGGAAGATCTTCATACAGGGGGCTAGAGATATTCTTAAACTCTTTTGTGTCTATGTCGAAAGCAGTCAGGCACAGTGTTCGTCGTTTCTTGTACTCCCTTAATAAACGTGCCGATCCTACCAGGGAGAAGGGATGCGATATAATGGTGCAGGAGTGGTTGCCCATTGTGGCGAACACAATGAATCTCTCGTTTAAGCATTCCTAAGGAGAATGTCTCTGGCAGTTCGACGTGGTTCGGGTATAAATGCCGCGAAGCATCGTTGTCAAACAGCTTTACCACAGACCTCCATTGTCCATCACGATTCGTGCTAATCTGCCTAAACTGAACTCGTTTTTCCTTAATTTTATCGACAGTATCGCAATTTAGCACGAGCGCGTGAAATATTTCGACAGAGAGACTCCATCTATCTCTGTGAACGCAATTTCCATATGACAATAAAATATCAGATTTAAATTCAAATATCGAGACATCGAAAATTGTGCGAAATTTAATATACGCATGTTATAGCAGACATAAAGGCAAACATGTAATCGCCCCATTTTTTTTCAGGAAAACTCATTGGACGGGCCGAAATAAAATTCTCTCTGGTATTTCGATTAACTCAGGTGTCCGACAATACATTCATTTACCACTCTCGCTCCAATGGGACGACGAAATATCACAGATCGATCGGGTTATAGCATTCGGCGCCGAAGGAAACACACCATCGGAACAATGGAGCTCGTTTCAGTTTATATCCCTGAATCGTAAATTCCCTAGTGGCGCGTCACCATCTTACATCCTCGAATATTCATCGTTATTCGCTGCTTTCTTACTTCTGTGTCCATCCATCCGTATTGTTGCGATCTGAAGTACAAAGAGAGTTTCAGATAACACGAGGTCGCGACACGTTGTTTCCGAGATACCCGCTCGTTGCCGGTGTTACGTCGTCCGAGGACATTGTTAGCCCATCGTGCCTGTGCCAGGCGATAAATTGAACGACTTCCGTCTGCGAGAGATCGTGTAATCTGCGAGCTGGTTCGTGCTAGCCGAAACTTCTCAAACACTCCTCCAAGATAGGCTCTAATGGGCAAAGTTCCTTTGACGAAACATAACAACCGGTTCTAGGAAAGATTTAATATACATGTGTATGTGCGTATATCGATGGTTTCGAAATGCATAATTAGGAACTGGAACGTATTAATCGGAATATTTTGATAGGAGGTAATTTAATAATCCGACTTAAAGTTGAATTAATCATTAGAAAATTGTCAATAATCAAACCGACCTCCTGTCGCTTATTTAATACTTTCGCATTGAATTTTAGGAATAAATGAAATTGAATGATTGACGAAGATTTTGGAAGATTATCGTACAGAGCGATAAGAAACATTTTAATTTGCAACAACTCGAAAATAGTTTCCGATAGCTATTTCTATGGCATTAATCTCATTTCTCGATTTGTCACGAAATTTCAACCGGCGCACACCGCCCGAATAAAATATAATTCGTGTTACACCGCGGGCAAATTTACCAGCAAATTTTCCACGAATCTACGAAGTAATATATATATATACGTATAAAGGACACAATACACGCAACCGTTGCCTCCATTGTGTCTCGATAAATGGTGATAGCGCTGGAAAGAGAAAGGAAAAATAAAATAAAAAAGGACCACGCAAGTTTCTCATCAACGGGCCGGAAATAACTCATATCTCATGTCAATGTTGCTCCATTTTGTCGCATGTTATTAATTCCTTGGTATTCGTAGCCGCATCGACGCTTTCAAATCTTTCCGCCGACCCAACGAATTCGTTTGTGCCAAAGATGAAACTGTGCCGGTCCCATCACCTCCCCCATTTACGATCGCGTTCATCCATCCCCGAAATTGTCACGGTCGAAGGTTAAATTGGAATCGCGGGCATACTATATAGCCTGTCTCTATTCTTTCTCTCTGCCTTTCTCTCTTTCTCTGTCTGTCTCTCTCTCTGTCGCTCTCTCTCTCGTACTGCGCATTATCAAAGTCTGCTAGTGAAACGATTCGATGCTATTCTGGTTCTGTTCTGGTTGCTTTATTTAGCGGTTAAACGGTCGGCGCTCTTCGATACAAAGAAGACTGGATCAAATATATCTTCCAAGCATTAAAAATGTATTTGAGTTTGTAGATACGAGTTATATCTATGACTTGGATATAAGATTCGAGATGTAATTTGCTGATTCGATTTACAGAGTTTCAGTTTGAAATAGATACTGTCACTCAGAAGTACGCGGATACGTTTATTTTTGACCGACAAGATGTTATTTAATTGCACGATTAACTGAAACGATAAATTGAACGATATGGCTATTTATAATTATCCTGGACACGTATAATGGAATATTTTTAATTCATTGTTAGAAGTTAATATGCAATGGTAAGACTGACATTTGTAATTCGAAATCCTTGTAAATTTATCTTTTGTCTTTTAAATCACGAATCAAGTTGAGAAGGACTCTGTGAGGTGATGGAAAGGCTTCTAACATTAATAAGAATAGTCATACATAAATAGTAAATGTGTCTAGTATATATTTCTACTGAGGTATTACAAAGTATTTCAATGGATAATCTAAATTATTCCGCTAGCTTCATAAAAAATTCTAAGTAGCACTTTCAGCCATTAATTTGCTATTCATTCATGCCATTTGATAAAATTCACGTCTGCTATCATCACGGTCACTCATGTAGAAATTATTGCAACAGAAAGAAAAATTGAATCGCTTTATAAGAGAATGAACGACTAGAAATTTAATTCAAGACATTCTCTATTTTCGTTAATTACTCGAGCTTTCAACTTCGAACGTGAATAATAATTTCTATAGAGAATTAATAGCATGCGGCAACTTTGTTCGTGTATCGACATTGTCATTTCATTCAGAGATTCGCATCATGCTAAATGAGATGTAAACATGTATACCCATACAGTATGATCCCCTTTATGATGGTAATTTGTGTTTCAGCTAATTCACTGTGCAAATGACCGAGAAAGCTATCAGGATACAGCAATACTAGGTATCTCATAGCATACGAATGGAAGTTAGGATGATACTAGCAGGGAATAAATTAAATAAATACGTTAACCGTTCGAATTACACTCTTCTTTCGAGTTAATCGCCTGGGTAACGTTCCCGTCCGTGAATTTACGCGCAAAATTCTCTTTCTCGCTCTCTTGGTGTTTTAACAACTTTTCCCACTCTAACAATATAAAGAGAGCAAAAGCGGTAAACACGAGTTGTTTTAAAGCCCAGATATCGTCAGCGAGAAACAAAGAACAGCGAGACGTGGAAGAGAAAGGAAATTTCAAGGGGATTCGTGGAATAAAATAAGAGGGAAGGAAACCGGAAGCTCTCGTAGGAAAGTAAGGCTCGAGAGTGAAGACAGTGAGGAGAAGCAGGTGGAAAAACCGCGAAGAAATTCGAAACACAAATAAGAGGGGACTCGTGCCAGAGAAATCGGCCTAGTCAAGTTTCGTCGAGTGCATATATCTATATGCAGCATTGCCCTTAACTCCTAAAGCAAACTTCCACAGAGGAGCACCAAAGCAAAGTACTAGCATTAAGCTATTGCGTTGAACAGGAACCGCTACAACGTCGACTTTTCGGCAAATCAAAATTCCCTCGACTATTCACGGCGCAATGATAACATCAGGTTACGAAGATCAAACGTTTCACCATAACGTTTCCAACGTTTCCTATATTTTTACAAGCGCTTTAAATAAATACGACGATTGATCCACTCGATGTCGCGTCAATCCACGTTGGAGCCTGGTATACCTTGTTATTGTTTGACGCATAATTAATTCCAACTTTCCTCTGATATCGAATTTAATGAACGACATTATGCTTCGTCACACGACTGTTGTACAAGCACTTGGGTTTCCAGCACCATTGTTTGCCGCGGGTATTATTAATTAAACAACGTCTGAATTATATCGTTCGACAAGGATCTCGAATAACAGAAAGAATATTATTATGGATTAAAATTACGAGGAAAATGTTGTGCTGTCAAGCAGAAAATAAGATATTTAATTCTCATTTTGTTAAATTAATTTTTCCCTCGATTTTATATTGACGTAATCGTAAATAAATGAGCACACGATAGTAAGATAAATAGCTAAGTCTGTAAATTATTTTATTGCAAATAAAGTAAATTGAATTTTGTATCAGGGCACAGTGCTATTTTTTACATTTATCAGAATAAATCAAATGTCCACGTGTCAATAGGAATGTTTTTTGACTTCTGCTATATTCTTAAAAATCTTGCAGTACTTTATTTGCCAAATATGTAGGTCAAAATAATAGCTGTCAGCAGTTTTCAAGGATTGTTTTTTACAGGTCTTCATTGAAAACTAGCGCAAGAAGTCGTGCTTTTTCTTCGGAGAGTAGAGACCTCCACCTAGGAGGAAGAGTTATTTGGACGATAACTGATTTGTAGCCGTGTACCGATTCAATCGCATAAATCTTCTTCCCACCCCTTTCTGTCGGTTCTTTCTCTCGAGCTTGGCTTCGTTTACACTCACGTAGAATGACCCGTGTACGTGTGTTACCCACACCCTTTTCCTAACGGGCAAGTTCGAGTTCGCTCGTGCGCGTTTCCTACGTTTCCACTATCTGACATCCGACTACTGTCACAATAATATCCTTGCTCCTTCGCCACCCCTGTGATTTATCCTTCCAAATGTGCTCTACAATACGAGGGAATTAAGTCACGAAAAGCGTGCAGGTTTGCCTAATTATACAGTCATTTGTTACTCCTTTGTGATTTAGAGAAAGCTAATTTATAAGTAATTATAAATTTGTAAATTTCATATGTGTTCGTATCTCAAAGTATATAAAATTGGAAATATAGCGGTTGGTTTGAAAGTATCTAATATTTGGTAGATTAAAATTTGCCGATAAGAAGTTGTAAATAGTTTGATATTTAATTAATTTACAGGCTAATATCGTGGAAGCTATGTAGATATTTAATTAAAAGTAGAAGGGTATAGACCATTATTAAATAATATTAAATAACTTTTGGGATACTTGTTATTTTATGGATACAATTTGTTGGTCAGAAAGTTAGAAATGATTTTATAACAAATTAAATCATCCAGTAGGATTCATAAAATAATTATTAACTTTATATAATACTGGGTAAAATTTAAACACTCAATATTGCCAGAAATTCTCCCACGTTTTTCTTTCTGAGAGTCCCGGTTTCTATATTTCTCGAAATTCGCAAAAAATGTAATTCATAAAATAAAATTCAAAATGAAATAAGATAATTAAACCATGTAAAAAGATACTGAATTCCACTGAATCACCTCTAACAGAAAAAAAGGAGACTTTTGGATCAATACGTACCCAAGAAATAAGAATACTAAAATGTTAAAAAAATTTCACGTTGAATCGAGTCTGAAATTTTCATCTGTAATAAAATAGAATAAAAAAGTGAGGTAAAAATCACACGAAACTCAATGTAAAAAAGGTATGAGAAAAAATACTACGAAAATACTCCATCTATTTCCTCATAATTTATGATATAAAAGACATCGTAAGCGAAATGAAAAACGAATATAAAAGAACATGTATCCTCCGTAATTACTCATAGCGATTTTCGACGTATTTCCACAATCACATTATACTGACAAATCATCCAATTCTCGTTCAGACTCCTGTTTCGCATTCGCCCACAACGCCGTCAGTTTCTATCATAACAAACACACCATCGTGCTCCCTTTCTCACCCTTCAACCTCTATGATTTATACTCACGGGTGTCACATTGTGTACCGCTGCGTGCGTTGTGCTAACAATATCTACGTGTAGATACGATTATGCAGCGGCGTCGTAACGCGTTTCCACACACCCTCTCGTGCAGCCGTATGTTCCATGCGCACCCAACTAGTTTGCCACGGTGTATACACTCATCCTGTATTTGTCGCTTCGTTTGTCTGTTCGCGCTAAGCACGAATCTCGTTCAAAAATCCCACATCCCGGTCACTAAATTCCGCCGCGTTGCAGATAACGTAAAACGTTATATCATCACACATGCTGGCTTTGTTTCGCCCACGAAGTGCAGCTGTCCTTTCGTAGATAGTCTTTTTTCCATTCCCTCCCTCGCACGGTATGCAGTTCGTGATTAGAGCGGCGAAAAAAATGTTCCAATTGTGTAACCTCGGAATATCGATGTAACGTAGACCCCATGATCATTTACATTTGGTATTTTCGAGAAGGGATTGAAATTTTTAAATCTCATATAAACTATCTAAAGTGTAATGCTTTCTACGATATAATATTTGATAGGCGAAACAATTTTCTACCGAGGTTCTACATTTTTAACTATATTCTCAAAAATATAAATTTGCATAGAAATTCGCGGTTTATTTATCGCAGAACAATTTCAAGTATATACTATGTGTGTTTTATAAAAACATTTTGAAATTTTATTAATACATTGAAATGGAATACGATTCTGATGATTAGATTGGTATTTGAAAGCAATCTGGAAACGCGTGTAAATTACAAACTTCTTACTGCAAACGTTAACTTGTAATGTCCAAAAATTTACTTTATAGAGATAATATCAGTCAGTCAGTCAAATGAGATCCATTACGTTGTTATTTATTGGATCCAAAACGTAGACGAAATGAACGGTACCTATGGCGAGCTTTTATGAGATGAAAGTATCAAATTACTCGGCCTAAAAGCCACTTTTTATGAGCAACACGCATCCAGCCCAAAGTGCTCGCTAATAAAACGTACAATTAACTGCAATCAACGGCCCTGAAAGTTCGATAATCGAGTTCCCATATAATTGGCTCTGATTCCGTAACAACGCGGCCTGTATTAACGTGCGTAAGTTCATTTTGCAATTGGAGCTCGTCTCGTCAAGTGGATCATTCAAAATCGACTAGCGAATATCCTCTCATTATCGAAAATTTTATCCCTCCCAGCTTAATTATCTTCAATGAAATGTAAAAAAGATTGCATGAAGAAATTGATTCCCTGATAGTGTGGTAGAAAATTGTTAGAAAAATTATGTTTATTGTTCCGAATGATTGATGTCGTTAGAAAATAACAACAATAAAAAATGAAAAAGAATTAACCATTCCTCATATTTTTCACTTGACTTCCTTCTCTTATTCTCTTATTTCCCTTGTTCTTTTCTTCCTTCGCTTTCCTTCGTTCTTTTCCTTTTCCCTCTGTTCTATTCTATCTTATATTATCTATATTTCCATTTCTTTCTTTTTCGTGCTTCCTGTTCCATGTCCTTCTCCTATATTTCTAAACTTCTCCAGTATCATCTTTTCTTCCTTTTTTTTACCCGCATCACTCCTTTCTTATCTTTTTATCCTTTCCATACATCTTCCATTCTCACTACTACTTTTTTATCTCTCGTCCTACCTTTCCTTGTTCCCCGTTTCTTTTTCTTCTTCTTTTATCTTTCCATTTCTTTCGTATCTCATTCTTCTCCTCTCTCTCCTCCAGTATTCCATTGAAAGATAGCGAAACACATTCTCAAACAAGTGTTGACATTTGTAAAATATAGCTCGTTTATTTCGAAAATGGAAAGTAGCTTTTAAAATCGTAGCGTAGGGAATAGCATTCAAGGCAATAAGAGTGTTCGCCAATGAATCATCCTATTAATACTAATCGTCAGGCGCTGCATGACCTAAATTCCAGGCTCGAATTCTACCGCAATTACCAGGCGATTCTCCAAACGAAAGGAATTGCCGTGCGTGTACGCACTTACTGATTAATGTTGCTCGATGCTTATTATCAGGTCACAGTGTGATTATACGCGAATGACACCGTGGCTCATCTGATTGTAATTGGACGTTAATTATAATGTCCATAACAGTCAATGCGAATAAACAAGCTAATGGAATTACCGAGTGATTGATCGGGATACCGACAATTGAATATCAAGATGGATATTGATAAGCATTTTAACTACAAGAACCTTTGATAAACGAAAGAATTCACTTATAGCGAGGCGACAAAACGAGTCGTTTTTTTGAGAAAAATTCTCGCAGTGCAGTGGATTAAAACGTGAATTGTGAGAGGAGCATCGTTGCGCGAGCGATGCGTTGTATAGAATTCTAACTACGTCAAGCTTGCAGAACACACGTTGTAGCCGAGAATACAAAACGTTTTCGTCTCACATACGCTTTTTCTAATTTTCTCTCTTTCTCTCTCTTTCTTTCTCTTATTCCGTTGTATTCTTTTTGTTCTCTTTAGCCGCCATCAAAAATATCGCGTTGCTAGTTACCAGTAGTTGGATGTTGCCCTTCGCAAGATCGCCGATAAAGCGCGAGTGTCGATAACGGGGCGGAATTTAGAAATGGGTCGGCGTTCAGCCAATCAAGAGAAACAAAGGGAAGTTTCGTCAGGCGAGTGAGAGGAAATTTGTTTCTCGAATGTTCTCAAGTTTTTTCATAGGTTACACGTTGCTCGATATTCGCGTTGCAACGATACTACACGCCCGTATTTTTCGCGATAAGGGACGAACTTCGCAGGCTGAATAAAATGAGAGTTTTCGTTCGCTGACTAGCTACTGTGTTATATCAACTTCTCATAAATATTCCGCTGAATTTGCCGATATTTTATCAAGTTTTCTTTTTCGGGCCTCGAATAGGAAACCTGACAATTGCGAATAAAAAATGACGTTTAACAAAAGTTTCATGGCGGCTGATCTAAATTTGAAATTCTCTTCCTCATCTCCGAATTTTATCTCTTCATGTATTATGGGATATCACACTATTTTATAAGAAATAAAAAATTAACATTACGAAAATTAGTGTCCTGAATGTATGAGATCTTCTTTCCTTTTTTTCGTTAGTCTCCAATTGACCTCGTTGCACTATTATTTTATTGCTTTAGTTTGTATTCTATATTTTATGCGACAAACATCGCCGATAATATTTATCACTCGTGATATAAAAATACAATGTAAGATAATACAAGCTAATTTGTCTTAAACTATCGCGGACATGAATGATCCAATGATAAAAATTGGTCCAATTTTACTAAAAATTTTTGCACTGGTTTGTTCATAAATTAATTATATTTGCGAAGAAATTTCACGAATAATTGTTAAACCGCGTGTGGGGAAATAGAGAAAAGAATTTCTATAGATCTGGATTCCGATCAGACAGAAGAATCTCCTCTGAACCTCTAACCAATAATTACATTACCTTCGACACCATTCTGTTATCTCTACACATAGAAATGAAGTGGATCGCGGATGGAACTGCTGTGAAACATCTATGAAACTACTTCAACTGCTAATGACCCTAATCACTCGATGTCCTTCGGCTTTACAATGATTGGTCTTCAATTAACGTCCTTGACTTCATCCTTCAATTAGTCAGACGTAACTAAAAATTTCACGGATCGATTCGAACCACTTGGACCTTTCACAAAATAAAACGAACCGAAAACCAAGTACTTTTTCCTCTTGATCTTTGAAGATTCTTTTAGTCCAAGCTTCAACCTTATTTTACAGTAAAACAAGCGGCTCGAATCGAATTAACTGGCTAATACGTTCCGAGCGCAAGTTCCAACTGATAGGATTACCGGAAACGTTCAATGAACATTGACCTGGTGATTCGAATTTAGTTCAGAGAAACGAGCACGAACGAGGAGCACTAGAGCCTGAAAACGAGATTTTTCAACGAAAACGATTACTGCGGCAATTTTCCGGACAATGCGAAGTCTTCATCTAAACAAAGTATACCGTGGGTTTCAGTTACAATTATGTGTATTGTCTGCATAAAAATTACACGTATCTATACCGACACATCGCGACAAATTGTACATTTACATATATATCTTTATTCATGAATAGCATTAGAACACCTATTGATATTCATGTGATATCTGCGAACCATATAAAATATGATTAATACAGAGTATCAGCAAAATGATTGATCAGATAGAATTTTATATTCATCTAAGATTAAAATCTGAAATATTTAGGAAAAATTTTGTGAAATCTATATGTAGCAATTAATTGTATAATAAATGTAAAAGTAAACGTAAAAGCTGACAGGAAAAATAATAAATAAACAATTGTGTGTTGACTTGTACAACCCCTCCCCCTGATCTAAATGCCAAGGAAAAAGTGCTATATTAAACAGGATACTTTAAATAGTTTTCCCGATCAAATAATAAATGTAATGGAAAATCTAATAATAATCGAATATCAAAATTGATTAAAGCAATGATTAGGAGTCGCTGTCCATATAGAGATGCATATATGTAAATGAGTTTCATTCTATTACACAAAATTGATAGTAGTTTCATTACAATATTAAATACGTGGATTTCTGAATGCAAATACACCAACAATTTAAAGACTTAAACAATAATTCTTTACTTTCCTAAATAATTCTTTAGATGTATCTCATTTTTCCTTAAATACGGAACGAAAGTGCGCATTAATAAAAAAGGGAAAAGATCGATCTAGACAATACTTAACGTCTCTAACAGTAACCAAACCCACGACAGATGGCCTTGAAAAGGCACGAATTATTCACTAGGAATCCTCGATGATCCTAAAAGCACCGTTTTTTCCCGTTAGCCTGAATACTCCATTCGGCTAGCCGCAGGCGTTAATTACTCTCCTCCAATAGAAAATATTCAATCAGACGAGGAAACGCTGCGTGGGTCGATCGATACTCTCCTCCGTGGCATTGTTTCGCACAGTGCATCCATTAAGCATGGAGCACGATAATTATTCGTTTTGGGACAGGAACGCTGAACATTTCGGTTGGTTCCGATGGAACTTGTGCCTTTGGCTACGAATTAGTTCAACTTCTTTTAATTTTCACCGGGCATCATTCGTTGAATATAAAATGGAACTTTTAACGAGCTTAATTTCAATAGAAACTGAAACGATTTTCGAAGGTTCACGGCGAAGGTAGCTATTATCAAAATTACCGCCGACTAATAGGGGGCTTCTTAACCTCAAATGCGTCGTCTTTATGGCATGAAGAAAATCGAGGGATACCATTGCTCTTTAAACTCGCCCCTATTCGTTTCGCCCTCTTTAATTTCCTCGTTTAATTTCTATTTCTCTCCCTCGCGAGAAAGGAGGTTTTACGAGCGAACAGTAGCCCCTACTGTTGATACGATGCCTGACCAGCTGTTTTAGATATCTTCAGGACGGGTCGTGCAATCTTGATGCAACTTAGAGAGCGTTTGAAATAAATTTTATTCTGTATGTGTGCAAAACTAGTTACGCTTTCGTGAGACTATTCAAGTAGACTTATGTATTGTGTGGCTATCGCATTGATACTGATTGAACAGATAAAATTCATCTTTTAAATGTTGTTAACCTTTCAACAAAGTTTATTTGTATCAACTTTTTCAAAGTATTCGATTGCATCGTTAAAAATTCTATTTGCTCGGGTACGAAGCAATCCAAATTCGATGATGCTTGAGGCAGTGCTATCACGCAGCGTTTAGAGCCGCTCGAGGAATAGCGACGTTTATTTCGACGGTTCGAGCGTTTAAATTTTAACGAGGAACCGTGGCAAAAAGCGGTGCTACCAACTTGTAACAGTGGCATGCAAAAACTTCATAGACCGGTCGCTGTAAAGTCTGCTGTTCCAGAGTGCCTGAAGATCATCTAGCCGTAGCGGCGCACTATTTATTCAGAAGAAAGTCCTGTAAAAAAAAGTGAGCCTGCAAACGACGTAATTCGTGCCGACGTACGGCGAGAGAACTGGAGAAGAATTTTTCTCGCGAACAGCTATGTACAAGGTTTCATCCGTAGTCCCTGACGTCAAAAATATTTTCGTCATTTCGACTGATGCGTGAATTTTTCCTCGGCTCTTTTATCTTTTTATCGACGCAATTAAATTTGTCGGAGAATTTCGACGCGTTCCCCAAAGTCCACCGTATATTATTTTCCTTTTGCCTGCGTTGATTTAACCGGCAGATATGAATATCTCGTAGCGACAGGTCGACCAATTTGAAAAATTTCCAGCTGAGAAAAAGGCAGCGTGCGCTTACTAAACGTAAGGTGACTAGAAGAGCTTTTGTACGAAGCCGCTACCAAGTTACGACGATATGCATAACGAGGAAAATTTTTGTAACATCCTCGAGTTTTCAGGATCTACATACTAGTACGTACTTGCAACGAGAGAATCTAAAATTATGGTAGACTTTCACGATATTGATCCCAGGATATTGTCGTATCCTTATTTTCTTCAAAATAACGAGACTTGGAAGAGAAACGTGCACAAACGGAAATAAAGTCGGAGATATCGAAGAAAAGAGCAACCAACCTGAGAATCATTCACGAGGAGAATCGAAATCTCGAAGACGTGGTTGCGCCAAGAAGAATTTTATGCCAGAAATTCTCAGACAAACAGATTCCTATCTACGCGACAAGATTCAGAATCTTTCGCCTCTTACTAAGATTCTTTGTATCCCTTTTGTGGCTCCAAAACACGATACATCGTCTGCACGCGATAAGATTCTCAAGTAAATTGTGGCCAAAAAATTCTTTTCGTTTGATTAAACGATCGATAAATTATCCAGATACGTAAACACGAGTACTTCGTTCGCGAGGAATCATCAACCATCTAATATTTCATTCGAGGGGAAATATACTTGAGAAAAATGCATTAAAGGAATGAAAACATGCAACGAGAAGAGCGAACACACTAGTCCCGGTGTAATCGTGGTGAATGCAAGCAAGACAGATGTGGATATTTCTTTTACGAGCCAATTTTTTATCGTGCGATGCGCTCGCGCTGAATACTCCAGTAAAAAATTAAGGTGCATTAACTATAAAATGGACGAAGATCATCGAGAATGAAGGAGAAAGTGTTGGTTAAAATGAAACGGTGCTCTCCAAGCTTTATACCCGCCATCCTCAAACTAATTTCGACTCCTTCAGGATAGAACCATAGCCGAGTATAAAAGAATGAAAAGATTATTCTGGCAAAATTTAGGGGAGATTCATACGATAATCCAGTTTCGCGCGACTGCCGGTCATTCTTCATTTTCTCTGGATGAATTTTTCATAAAATTCTTGGCGTGCGTGTCGAGAATGGGGAAAGTTTCGTCACGTGGGATCCCGCTCCATTGTTCGAAAACGAGTTTCAAAATTTTATCACGAGAATCGATATGTTCGCCACTTTGAAATCATTTTATTCCTCGATAATACCCATCTCGACTCTCCGGCTCAACTTCTTTATTCCTAATTCTCTGTACGCGACCGACGCCCGTATACCGTGTATCAATTTCCCATAAATCACACGCACACGCCACGAAATCACGTCCAACTACAATCCACGTGCGCGCTCCTACACGTATGGCGTCGAATTAAACCGAAGTTGGCAGGCTAATCAGAACGTACCGGCTTACAATATATCGAGCGCGATTCGCCGTAATTAAAATGATCCCCTGGTCGCGTTTTATCGGCGAGTATGGCGATTCGTACAGCTTAATAGCGGCAGAGCCAATCGCAACGTCGAATCGAACACGATCACGCCGCGAGGGAGATTAAATCAGCTCGCGTTGCAAATTAAATTCGAATGATGCGCCACCCGTTTATCTTGTTACCGATTGGTACAGCCTAATAATTGAAATTTCGCGAGGGTCAAACCGATCACGAATGACAGTCAAAAGCTTCGTGCATTGTCTTTTGCATGTATGCGGACGAAATATATAGCGAATGGAATATGTAGGTGAGTATGTACGAGTATGCATGTGTGGAATTGCGAGCATGAATGGGCCTTACTCGATAATTCCGCTGGAATATGGAGGCAACGATCCACACTTGCGGTTGTCCAAATCGTTAAGTAGCGATTGGGCGGTTCTATTGATTCGATGGCGTGCAAGTGACATTGGTGGTTCCCTACGCTGTTGGCGAACCGGAAACTACATCACCAGCTATTTTCTCAGGGAGGAAATCCCATGATTGTCAGAACTTGGTTACGTTTGTGTCCATATACAAAGTGACCGCTGTGTAAATGTTTGAAACGACAAAGAAACCAATTCTGTGAGGAAATGTGGAATCTTCATTATTTTGATGTTGGATAATGTGCATACATAATTTGGTAATTTGATAATTTCGCGAAATGACGTGATTATTTTGTTTCCCAGAATTTTGTGTTATTGTATATTAAATCATTATTCGAAATTGTTTAATAAAATTTTATATCGAATGACGTCGGCTTAACTTACCAAGCGATGACAAATTTTGGTAATTTAGTAAATTTGGAGTTTATACGACTTCAATGTCAAGTATAATTATATTAAAAAGTTAACGAAAATTTTGTGTATTGTAATATTTCGTTTCCTATTATCATCATGAATTACTATTTATTAAACCATTGCTGGGAATTATATGAGGCAATTTTGTCGCTGTTTCCGACGATATAGTTTGGTAGAAACTTAATTTAATAATTTGAGAATATACAATATTACTTCCCAAGAGCTTACGCACTATCACATATTAATTTATTACTTGCTATTGTTTGGCGTAATACCATTTACTGCCACTATGAATATACTATATACGTACTATATCTATACTATGTATATTCGAGAAGAAAACAAGTCTTGGTAATTAGAAAGATTTAAAATTTGTATAACTTTGGTTTGATATGTGAAGACAATTCAATGAATGGAGAAATTGACAGTTTTTCAGAGTCATGCATTATTATTTATTACATTTTCAAACAGGATCATTTGATAGAATTTTACCGTTGTCCAAAAAATATTGTTCGACCGAAACATATACCGAAATTGGCTCCATAGCAAGTCTTGTATTAACAAAACGTACTGTAATTACACAATGCATTCGTTCTGTATGCAACGGGGCAACAATGAAAATTTACTGCACCTCGTTTTGCAAAACACGGTCAGTGTACAGTGCCAACTAAAAGTACCGGATTATTCAACCTACCGGTGCATTTCATAATGGCAGCAACGTACTTTCGTACTCATTGCCGTTTCCCAGCTGTAAACTTTTAAACTATGGGATATATCACCTTTTGTATTCGGCTCACTGTTGCATTTTACAATCCGCGAAGTTTACGCTTAAAGACCTGCAACCTAGTTTAGCTTCAAAACGGCAGATAAACACTCGTCATTCCATTTATTCAATATATAAATTTTTTAGCCTTAAAAGCTAAATAAAGGACAAATTAACTAAAAACCAAAAGATAACACTTTTCGTTTCACCTTTTATCAATCGTGCATCACGAAATAAGCTATTCGTGAAAACGCGCATACTGAAATTTGCATGAGAAAAAATTCGCTTGGCGACAGTGGAAAATTGTAACGCGTAAAATTCCACGTTCGTTTACGCGGACCATGCGTTCTGATAATCCCGGCGGATGTTGAAACGTCGAGGAAGCGAAAAATTCACTACGATAACGAAAAATCATGGCGAACGTGGCAACGAATAACGAGAATGCGGTCTTTTCCCTGTAAAAATGTCACTAGCAACTGTTGACGGAGCTGTGGTACATTTCTACGGCGATACAAGCGAGTCAATCGCACGTGCTCCTGATATTTCCCGATGGTACAACGTTTGCCTGGCGAATCCAAGAACCAGCCAACTGCGAACAACGAATTCAACGCGTGTACATGGCGAAAGTATCGTCGATTGCGAGGCTGTTCGCGTTGCTCCATCGAATTAAAGGCGATAACAAAGTGAAATCGAATCGGACGAATGAGAAGGAAAGTGATTCTAGATAGAATCAAGCGCTTGGCTAATTGAACAGCCGATAGTTTCTTCATTGCCCTATTTACAATGGGAATGTTTGCATTGAAAATACTCTGTCTGTGAATTTGGCAAATTGTGGGATAACAGTCTAAGTTTAAGAAGCCAAGAATGTTACATTCTCAGAATATCTTTGAACGTGAAATAACTCCAGGCGTTTTTTAAATTAAAAGGAATTTGGTTTTTTTCTCAAATCGAATCAAGTTATATGGAGTGCTTAAATTGGAAAGATGAAATTTAACGAGTAGCCATAGAATCAATTCGGTTGTTAAAAGTGCGATGACAATGAAGGAGAATAATTACAAAATCCATCGTATAAGAAACGAGAGACGTTTCAAAGGGATAATAATTCTTGATGAAGGCAATAATCTCTTTCAATCGTGAAAGAGTCAGCCTTTATGTTCAACGACTGACATTCTGAATGACCAATTCCGACTGGTCCAATTTGGACAATTTACGCGGTTCGATTTCGCGAAAAACTCGAACGGTTATTGGCTGGCAAAATGTTCACAGTCCACGAATTCCTCAACGTCGAATTTCAATCCCAGCCATTTGGCAACTTTGTTCCCTAATTACAATCCCTATCGAATTTTTATTTCACAAATAACCAGAAATACAAATATATTATCGACCGGTAAAATCCTCGATAAATTGGATTAGTTAAAAAGTTTTAATATTGGCATTCGTATATGTAATTGATACTTATTTCTAATTATTAATATCTGCTTGACGTTTATAAATATCCAGAACGATGAATATATCACAGACTAATCAAATCTTTATACAATTCTTTTAATTTTAGAAATCAACAGCATTAATATCTACAGCGACGAGTACATGTAATAAATTGATACATATTCTTCTGATAATTTCATTTATTTAATTCATGTGATTATTGTTGTTCATACATTTCGAATTTACTTTTGTTTAAAATACTGTTTTCACTTTGAACAATGATCTCAATGTCTCTTTGAGCAATATCTCATTCCACAATATAATGATATTAATTCAGGGACTCGCAATACATATTTTGTGTGGGTTATGAAAACAAAATGTTGCTATTTATATGTTTGTTACTGTACACCATCGGTGCATTTCAAATTAAAATATTATTTTCATATATCGCTGACTAATGAGATTCTTATAAAAGTTTATCAGCATCGTAATTACATAACACCAAAAATCCCAACACTGTGTCTACATATATTACTTATAATATTAAATACTCATGCCTGATTAAAGTAGTTTCTATGCTTTCAAGAAGAAACGCAACCACAAACATACTTGTAGATAATATAGTCAGTAAAATCCTCATAAAATTTCCATAGCCCCAAAAAACTCACAATTGGGATTTATGTGCATTATCAATAATTCTATGTATCCATTCCTAATTACAATATCTTTCCCGCTTTCGCAAAAAACTTGAATTGTACATAATAGATAGCTAGTAAAATTCTCATAAAGATCCCTCGTCCGAAAAGTTGCGGCATTACTATCTAAGTATATCTATATACCATCAATTTCCTTGCACAGCCCGTATAACGTTTATCGAGGCACCATAACCGCGTCAGCGTCCCCATAGACGGTCAGAATAAACAGGAAATACCGTGTCCCGGGAGAAATTACATAGAGTGGCCATTCTTATCAGATACAGGACTTTTCCGTGCAAGATAAATCAGTTAAACGTAATTTCTCTTGGCAAACTGGAGCTCGACTAAACGGCGCAAAGGGTAGCTATTACAGTATAATCAAGGAAACATATGGGTTTCAAATCAAATTCACGTTACGCAAACATCCATCGAATTCTTTTCGACAAACGAAAAGCTTTTCGGCTATAGAAAAATAGCTATTGCAATCGAAAAGTTCCATCGTATCGCGTACATCGAACGACAGTTTATTTTCTCGGCTAAATTCAGAGAATTTGTCGCATCGAAACGAGTAATTCCGTTGCAACGCGCATGCCATCGGTGGGGATCAAAGTGCACGCGTTAAATTGCTGCCGTCATGAAAGACGAGAGGACGCAGACTGGCGAATTCCCTGCCAAACCGCGTCGAAACCCAGAACGGGCCCGGGTGCATTCGAACGCGTGAACGCAACATTCCAG
The DNA here is from genome assembly GCF_014825855.1 of Bombus pyrosoma. Lineage (NCBI taxonomy): Eukaryota > Metazoa > Arthropoda > Insecta > Hymenoptera > Apidae > Bombus > Bombus pyrosoma. The sequence goes on from NC_057782.1 coordinate 4,960,714, forward strand.
AAACCGCTACTCTAACAAGGACAGACACTTTGGCCCATTGACGTCACGCTGCGTCTCTAATCACTGCATCACGTTCTGTGCACATACGTACAGAGCGCACGGGATGCGCGAAATACCACGGAAGGCTCGATGCGTTTAAAGGGTAAATAATGAGAAAATTTCTCTGTAATTCCCACGACGGGTTCCGATTTTTCGAAGCGAGTTATCACATCAAAGGTCGCTTTTTCAACACCGCGTAGTGACTGTCATTTTCGTCACGTTGTATGGAAATATGTTAAAAATTGAAAAGCGCCCGCGTTTAACAGGCATTGGTAATTAATGTGAGTTTTAGCACACGTGGCGCTTTGAATTTTATAAATTCGCGTAATCTTTTTATATCACGGTGCTGCTTCGAAAACTACAGACCTCACGGGATAAAATATTTCCGGAGAAACGAAACTTCTGATTATTCCATTTGCGGTGAGTTTCAGTGAATCGCGCGGGACCCCGTACGATTAATATTAAAAGGCCACATTTTTCTAACTTAAACGCGAAAACAAAGTACATCCCCTTTTTTATCCCGTAGACGCGCGTAGCTTTGATTACTCTTGGCGAAAAAACCTGACACGATACAGGGGTTTACCACCTTTGAACTTTTAATTGCGCTCCAAACGCGATTTACATTTTTTAACCATCCGACCGAGAGACTTAAAACATGTCCGGTTTTCTCCCAGCGATTCACCGCGCGAAAGTTACCGGCTATTTGTTCCTCTCATAGACAGGATTAAAGGGGAAAAGAATTTTCCTTTCTTTCTCTCTCTCTCTTTTTTTCGCTAGATATTTTTTTGGATTGAAAATTTGTTCCTGCATACAGAAGCGATGAAACTATGATACAACACATGCGGTGATATCCGTGCTTTGAAACTTGAATGAATCATCTTTGACACATGAAGCAGACAGGTTCCTTGGTTTGACGAAGAGATAAAATGAGAGTATGTTTATGAAAAAGTCAAAGTAGGCTAGGTTGAAGTAGAGTTATTTGGGCCAGAATGGTATTTTAGTGAGGGTAAGTAATTTGTCTTGCAATTCACTAAATTCGCTTATGAACAATTTTTAACTTCTTTAATTTAACTCTCTTAAAAGAACGTTTGTTCAAATACAGTTAACATTCTTAGTTGTAATTGCCATACTTGAGTAACGCAATTTCGTTACTTCTTACATACTACAATATATCGTTGCTGACTCAAATAACATCACCGTAGTGTTAGTCGAATTATTTTTTCAAATACACACTTTACTATATCCTAAAATGTGGACGCGAAATCGCAACAATTTGAAAAGAAACACACGAGCGAGAAAATAGAAGAATCGAAGAAACTTCGTGAGATGCCTCTTAAAAAAATAAAAGACAAGAAGAAAGAAAATACTTTAGCGAAGTTTCGGTACTTGTACGACACGTCGACCTTTTCTCAGGCTCCTTAATGATCATTAAAGCGACGCGAGTGTAGCAACACGCTCATGTGCCGGCTCATGTAAGAATCGTCATACGTTTTTGAAGTCTATCTTAAATTCATCTCCTTGACGAGACTGCTTTCTGAACAATGAAATCATTTTGGATCATCTATATCGTTCTCTCCTGTGTATATTTATTGAAATCAAATGTTGTTTTAACGCAGCGTTTCATTTCTACTTTATATTATTTCAATCTATTCTTAGATTATAATGCACCCCTGTAAAGTATTTACCATTCCACTATATTTTCGTACTTTGGCAAAACAAAATGCAACTTATTTTATTTACGTTTCCTAATAATGTTGCACTCATCCGGCTTTCGTTAATTATTCCACCGCTTGATCAAAATTATCCGAAATCTTGGACCAAACTGACTTCAAAAAGGAATTTAAATTTCCCATTTCATATACCAAGCTTTATACAAAATATTTTTACAACAGTGTCACATTACACTTCTAGTTTATTCACGCAGATAGTAAATTTATCGACTTCGTTAACTATCCGCATTGAAATCGAAAGATATGGAATGAAATGAAAGATATAGAAGAACTCCACACAATTTTACTTTCTTCTTTTCTTCGAGCCCTTGCTGGTGGCCTGAGAGAGGATGTTCCTCACTTCCGGAAATGGTTCGTGAGAAGGCTTCGCTTTGGGCCGTGGGAAACCTAAGCGAACAAATGGATCGTTACTAAAATGGAGCCTTCGTACGTTGGCCCCTGCCGCGATAAGCGGCCAAGAATACCGATAAGAAAACGCAGGATAATCCATCGCACGTCTTTGGGTAGAAGCCGATAGTAAAATTCCTTTACGAGAGATCGACTGATCTCGGCCAGACCCAGATTCACCTCGTTACACGGATCCCCCATAAACTTGCTCCGGTTTATTATATACATAATATATATATATGTACATATTATACATAATTAAACCAACTTCCACAGATAGATCAAATTTTAATAATTCAGCGCCTGCCAGTTTTCTTCGTCCGTAATAGTAGGAAATCATAAACTGCAATTTCGAGAATATTATGGACTTTTCATCTTTTAAGGTGTAAAATGTTTCATTTGAATTTCCGATTTTCGTGAGAAGGACTGTCAACGATGTTATTTAAACTACAAAGGAAACGAGGAGGATACAACCGGGGTATTAATTATCTTCTTCCGGTGTTAATATGATAGAAATTTGATTATTAGAACATCGATTAAGTTAATGGGTTATTGGAAACTAATTAGTCGATTAATTTAATAGATTTTTGGAAACTAGTAATTTAATAGATTTTTTTATTAATGAAAGGCGTGTCTCTTGTCCGAGGATGGTCGCTTATAAGAAAGATTAGAAAATGAAAAGGGGAACTGGAAGAAATATTTACATCACACAAAATAATTTTCTGTTTTAGATGAAATTGTTTGAATATACAAAAAATTATACAAAAATTTAATTATGTCGAACAACATGTGTTGCGATTAATTTGAATAACCCAGATTCTACTTTATTCTAATAGTCAAGCAAAATATTAAAATGCACAACACGAATTGACTGTCACGATTGAGATTTTTTTTCTATTTATTTCCTTAGACTGTATGATGTACTTCTTAATTAACTTTTTCATTTAGTTTAAGACCGTGAAAAAATAATATAGGATGTTATCTAAAAAATACAAGAGAATTTTAGTTTTCTGTTTTCAGAAAAACGCAAGAAAAACGCATTCAAAGACACCTGTCAAAACTAATTTAAATACCGTACTATTCCATTAATTCCTTCCACCCCCTATTTACGAGTTACACGGCCTCAGAAAGGCTAAAAAATGTACGTCTCGTTCACAGAAACGTGAATATTGCCTCGACCAACGCAACGAAATCCAGCGAAAGCAAATACAAGGAACGCGAGCCGATCTCGAAGGACGGCGCAACAAAAATCTTCAATTCCCTCTACGGCACGAAGGAAGGTAAAGCACTTGGAACGATCTAGGGCTCGAGTTCGGAGCAACAAGAATGCTTTGGTACAACCTTTCCCGAAGTAGAACGCTCAATGAAAGGCAAATAATTAACCCGACATCGAGTTCTGGCTCGTGATGATGTCACAATCCACAATTAATCATGTAAGTAAACGCAATTAAACTTCTGTAAACACGAAACTCCAACTGTACGTAGCCACTGAACCTATGTCTCTCAATTTGTGTAGCTTCCTCATCGTACCCTTCTTTTTCTTCTTTATTATCCTTCCCTTCGTCCTCTCATTGATTTTCGCTTTTACTCTTTTCTTCTTCCTTTTTTTTATTTTACTTCCTCCTTCCTCCTTTTTTTCTGATGAATGTGCTTTAGTGAGTGCACTAGCGGGATGCATTAGCCGGTAATTGCTACAGCTGGAAAAATGGCACTTGCTGTAAAAACGATTGGCCACTTCTGGCTGATTGCGGAGTCTCAATTGCGTACGTGCACCACAGCCACAATTCGATATGTTCAAATGGATGTTGCTGAATAATGGTAACCAGACACTTTTCGTCTCGAATGTGATAATCAAATTAGGAAACTTTTACCCGAAACTCGGATTTCGCTCGCGGTGAACGAGTTTTTATCGAACTTCGTTTCCACGTGAAAATCTAATGGAAATATGAATAGGAGATCGAATATTTGCTGTTGGAAGCTACCTACGAAAAATAATAGAAATTTAAAAGCAGTAATGAATAAGGTGTCCATCTCGGAGAAGTTTATAAAGAAATAACCAAGAAAGCAGAAGAAATACAGGTGACTTAACAATCTCTTTGCTGTTTACGAATCTACCTTATTATATTTTCATTCTTTGATATCCAAGGTACAGCTAGCGAGATGAAATAAATCTTTCATAAAATTAAAAATTTGTCATGGAATTAACATGTTATAACATTTGATAAATATCAGATTTTGTATTACAATAGATATTTAATTAGAATTAATAATATCAAATGATGGAAAGTGTAATTGAAATGAATAATTATACTAACATTTTGTAATCATCTTTCAACAACTTACCCTTCACCAAAATCTTCATTTGTCTGTCCGTGTCTTTTAATTCACGTCCGTGTAACGGAGGTGTATTCACGAATAAATAACGAAAAGGTACACCAGGATCATCGTCACACTCTTTTAAGATAGATAGAGCGCACTAAAACCCAATAAATTTGATTATTTTTCGCGAGTAGTTCCACTACTCTTACATTGCGATGTTTGATTATTTTATTGTGTATAAAACTCCATATAAACTCTCCAATTTTCTAACATAAGCGTTTTATATACCTGCAGTATCTCAATATCGGACAGCATCAATGTCGACGGTACATCCTCAGTAAAATCAGATTTGACCTCAAATTCTTCGCTACCTCTGCTACTAATTTCCCCGAAATAGCTGCTTTTTCGTATCGAATCTCTACTTCTGCTCCTAGTCGACGGAGTGTCGAGAACTGGTTCGTCTACGACCACATAAAGTCTACAGAAAAATATTTCAAGTTAATCAAATCATCAACCTTTTACGAGTTATCCTCAATTTATTTGGTATTAGCAGAATTGATTCAAAGAAAAAATTAGGTTGTTCGGAAAGTTCGTAATCAATATATTTTTTGCGTATATCGTGAGATTAAACAAATGAAAATTTATTTCCAACTTGTCAAGAATAATGGAAACTAAAGAAAGTTAACGATAAATTAACGTAGTATCTTCAATGGAATATATTGTTATTATATCCTGATATTTGTGATTTATTTCGAATGAATGGATTGTACAAATATAGACAGAAAAACGATGGTAGTTTAGTATGAACTAATCACAATAACACGCTACAATCTAGACAACTCTCGACACAACGGATCCAACGTTCTCTCTCACGCGGACCACACTCTCTCGACAACGCTAGCAGCACTATATCGACAACGCAACTCGCACTCTCTGACTTCTCGATTCACACTCTCTTCGACTTCTCAACTAAAACTGCACTGCTCTCGCATGTCTTTTGTCTTCCCGTAGACCCACCACACACGTGTTCTGCGACCGCTCCTGGCCAAAGCTACGTAGACCTTTTCTATGAAACTATTCGCTTGAAGGACCGACGACACATTGATGGGCCCATCGGCGCCTCGGCTCTCGGGACATTGTTTATGGTTTAAAAACGCCTGGGCTCTCGCGACATTGTATGTGGTTTACCCGCTAACTCCTAGGCCTTATGTTCGCGATACTACATTAATATCTCACATATGAAAATCACTGGAGAAGATCTTATCGGTTCATTTTTTCCATTTTTTTATTTTAACTTTTTGTTTATACTTAACTTTTTAATAGCAGCTAAAATTTTATAGAAAAACAAAAGTATAATTATTAGGAGACGGTATTAAGGTATCATGACAAGCAATATTTTTAAAATTATGAAGAGGATAGAAAAACATGTACTTATCATTGACACAAAATAGAAAAACAATATCGGTAACTTCAGATTGATCGACGGCTGAACTTTAAACTTACTTTTCCGTAAAAAATGAAAAATGTAACATATCGTATTCCTCCGTTATACCCTTCATATAATATTGTTGTAATTGTCGCAAGTAAAAAGGAATACTTCGTACGCTATAATTGTTATGGGCTTCACACTTCGCTCTAATGCACCGGAATCGCCCGGCAGTCGAACAAGAAATAACAAATAATATCACAATACGTAACAAAGATTCGGCAACGACAAGTGCAGAGATTAAATCAATTCTATGCCCACTTTAACAAATGTAATTCCAGTATTATTTGTTTCAGTCCCAAATAAATTTTATGGAAAATTCCGATCGTTTTCCAAAGAGAGAAATCATGTTAGTAAAAAAGAAAAGAAAAATGGTGCGTATATCGCTCCATAGAATGATTGATCTATCAAAATACATGAAGTTCGAATTTTTGTTACATTTCTCTACGAACTTTCCGAATAGTTCGACAAAATCGCCAGACGTACGGCGATTTTTCGTGGAATGGGGATACTCGAATCCAACAAGTTGATTATAATCGCGAAACATTATGTTTACTTTGGACTGCATATCAGCTCGAAGCCGCCTTTAAAGCTGATAAAGTTGTACAAGGGCACGTAGTCCCGCTCGGAGATCCGGCAATAAATTCTGAACGGTTGCTCGTCGCAGATTGTCTCGACCTGTGCGAATATCGTGATGCACGTGACCGAATCAAATGAAAATTTATTAACGTTTATACGACTCGCGAACATATTTCTGTGGAATTTTTTGCTGTCAACGACGTTCGATGCGAATTATTATAACGAATTATAGAGACAAGCTATCGTAAATCTTCTATTTAAAAACCAATTCCACGACTGACCACACTCGCCTATCTATCAATTCCATTTACCTTTCAATATTAATATTAACGCACAATGCCCCACAAGAGGATTCGAATACATATTATTAAAAATTTTAATGACGAATATAATATAGCGAATGTTATAGGAAACTTTTTGGAATTTCGTTAGCACTTTAAGATATGACCCAGGCGATACGATTATATCGGTAAAATTTGAAACAAATTCGAGAACGTAACATCTAAAAGTCACGAGCATTTATTACAAACATGTCTTACTTAGTAAGAAATTAGACAAACATATAATTAACGTTGAAACTTCTCACGAAATATTGTGGCTTACGAGTATAATCTTTGTTGATCTTGGGGAAGTGTATACTTGCAATGAATATCCTTATACCTATGCTATACAAATCTTCAGATTCGATTCAGATTTTGCCATATTCATGACAATCGTTGCAGTGCTAATGAAATTTCCAAATGTTTTATATAATACGTATGATATATTTAGAAAATATTTCTACAAAATCAAACATTTTTATGAGCCAGTGAAAAGTTCATAAAGTTAGGTTTGAATATAATAAATAGATTATTGCGCAAAGTTTGAAATGATGGGAAATAAAAGAGGAATCTGTTTTTCACAGTCGAAAAGCTTTTGTATCGTGTACCAAAGAGTTGGAAACGATGTTCTTTCATTTTTCAATATTTTTGTGCGTGCATTCGACTGTAACGTTGAGATAAATCGACACCGGTTCCGTTGTAGATGGGAAATTTTCCATTTATGAAACGGTTGAAAGGTATAATGAAAGCGGCGAGAGCTCTATCACGATTAATATTAAGTGGATTAAATATTGAATGCGCATTAAATTAAATTGCCTTCAATCAGCTGTGAACGTGAAACAACCGAGGATGCCGGAATACCTCCGAAAACGATCATGTCGATAACATTCATGGTCAGTTTAAATAATTCAAACACCGAAAATACAGATAGAGCCTTGATCCTTTGAGTACGTTCAAGAATATGCCATGTTAACAAACAAAACTGACTTACAAAAATATTCGAACACTTGTATATTCTCATTCTATGAATATAAAATACAAATATATAATAAAAAGAAACTTATCAAAAAATTTAATAAGATACAACAATAGAATGATAGATAAATAAAATAAAATCAAAACTTTATAGATCATATCACATGTTTAAAATTTTTTAAGAATTTTTTTACTAACAATAGATATATGTTTGCAATATCTTATAAATATTTTGTAACTTTTACATACATTTTCAGATTGGTTTTAAATCTTGCCAATACAATCACGATAATTATGTCTCATCACGGTGCTAACGATATTTCAAAATATTTTATACAACACATACAATTATATATATAAAATATTTCCATGATAAGTGTTTAAATTTTCGTGAGCCAGTGTATAGTTTCAACATCGAAACGTGAATATTATTTTATACCGAATAGAAAAAGAAGCAGTATTGTGCAAGACTATTAAAAAAATATAAAGTATCAAATATACTAAACCGCGGATGGTATCGAAGGTATTCCAACGTTCCACTGGGTATTAGAAGATAGAAAATAGTACGATACATCAATGAAGAGATCGGTAATGTCTGGGAAATGTTCGTTCCTCAAGGTTATTGTCGTTCTCTCGATGGTCATACTGGGATTTCGCACGACGGTCACGTTAACTTCCAGGACCCGACGTAGCAACATAACTGCACACCATAGAAACTTCTATTCTTACAGAAATCTCGAATTTTCTTTCCATTTTGTCTTCTCACATGCTTCTTAAATTTTTTCAACTTCCAAAGATACCAAAAGACATATAATCATTTCACATATATATATATCTTTAAAACGAAGTGAAATTGTCCCTAAAGTTTCGAGTAATTTCATGATTCTCGACATTCGTTGGTACACGAATAAAATCATTTTATCGAAAGGGATTTTTTTGTTTGTTCCCCTTTCCTTGGAAAGTCAACAGAATTTCGCAGTTATATTCGGTTATACGTCATCCATCCTTCCAATTTTATTCGAGTCACAACGAAAATCCCAAGACGGTGGGAAGGGGGGTCGGCGGGAGAAAAGAAAAGCTTGGCCAACCAAACGAAGGACCATTGATTTGGCGTTACGATTTCAGGAGGGTCACGGCAATCCCACATAACTCATACCTTTTTCTTCTCCACGACCACGATATTCCATCCTTGATGATCATACAGAAACGTCCTGAACGGAATTCGAACGTTTTGTAGCACAAGTAACACGACCCCCTGAGGTAATCCGATCTTTTGATAAATCGTCCTCGGTTTCCTTTCAAAAATTCTTTTTCAAAAATGTTTACGCTTGTCCTCGTAATGCCACGTTTTTATCCCAAACTTTTTCAAAGTGGAATAAGAGAGAGATTCGCCGACGATCGTGGTCGCAAAGATTCCTCCTCAAGTTTTCAGGATGATTCGAAATAATTCGCTGGTTTCAATTCGAACGTAGGAAGGAATTAGAGCGCATCACGTTGGAAAATCCTTTAACTGCGTCTATATATTTTCGAGAGCGTTATTCCGCGCGCTTGCGTTTTCGTGTTTAACCAACTGCTTGGAAAACGTTGATTAACGGAAACAGATATTCTGTAATGTATACGCGTGATTGTTATTGGGAAGGAATGAAAATTACGCAAACGTTCGAAGTGGTGCATCGAGAAAATTTAATTTAAAGAATTCTCTAAGTAAGTCCTGAAACACCGCGCCCGTTCATTGCGATGTTGTTCCAATGCCCTACTTATCGAATTGAGCACAATGGTAAGTAGAAAAACAATTCCATGCTATGAGTTCTTTTGACTTTATCCTATTACGCGGAATGGCAGACAACACTGGAATTTCTATCTCGTTTGTACGATTGTTTGCGGAAGTCGTAAGAAGCGATATTAAAAAATAAATTGCCATAAGCATTAACGAATTTCAACAATTATTAAAATTTTTTCTGTCGTTTCAATTTTTCTCCATTGGAAATTCAACGTGTAACAATCTTGATAATTTATTACCGATTCCCTAAATATTTTATCTAAACTTCATAGAATATTATATTCAAGATTACTGTTTAAAAAATGTGAAATCCTCTTCTTTCGTGAAAATCCCAGCCAACAATGAATAATCAATAATCAATAATAAGTGAGTAAAAATAATTTCACAATTACCAAGAATCCTTTTTCAATTTCACTTCTCAATTTTCCTCTCTTTTGTAAAAATTACATCCAATTGCCATCGTTGCGAACGCCGACGAATTAAAATAATTGTACAATCGCCGGCTCGATAATTGTTCTTCCATCTGATTTCTTAATGTCGAAAGCTCAACAGATTAGACGATTAAAATTTCCCCCTAAATTGTTTGATTTAAATCTTCTAGAATATTAAACTCAAGATTATCGTTCAAGAAACTGCACACCCGCTTCTTTCGCAAAAATCCCGGCGAGCAATCATCTTAATTTTAACTTCCTTCATCTCCATAAACCCCTTCATCTCCACTCGATGAATTGATCCAGCACCTGAACTCGAGGAAACGGAAGTTCTGGACTCCTGATGAATATCCCGAACGAGGGCTGTCGAGTACCGATGGCCCCTTTCGGCCCCATACATATTCGAGTGGCGTCCTCCCGGTTTGATCCACCGAAAGCGGCCGTTTTTGTGATGGAAATGTCTCTCCGGTGTTGCTCCGCTCGTTCTCCCCAACTCGTCACGAATTTCCTACCCTTGGTTCCCGGATAAACACCTCCGGTCCGACCGGAAGGTGGAAAGAAAATCAATGCCAGTTTTCTCCCGATTGATGCGACGCTGGAAATTGAACGACGATCACGATCGACTCGCGTTACTAATATTTAATCGACTTGATCGCAGCAATCCGTAATCGCTTCGAAAATAATTGTCAAGACGAGACGGTTCTCTGGAGTTGAAGGTTGGCTATCGAGCCAAGTGGTTGTTGCTTCCTGTTCCCGTGGAAATTGAAAATTAAAACAGGTCAGGCCAAGTCGGCCTGCAAAGATAGCTTGCATCGCGTCAAGATAGATGACGAAAGATTCTTCCTCTGGTTTCACAGAAAATTGCCAGGGCAGATAGGATGAGATACTAATGCAATTTCTTGTTCCGAGATGGATCAATTTGGTTTGAAGAATTATATGAGTAATTTTAACACGGAGAAATAATCGTTGATTTTTAAGTAGAACTGAAAGTTTCGTTCCCTCTAGTATTCAAGCGTAAAATTAACCAAACGATGAAAGAGAATGAACATCGGCGATAATGCTTTTCTTTATTTGATTAAATTGCAAATTATTGTAACGTTTTATTTCACTTGTATCGCCACGCGTTCTCTGCCAAAGGAATTCCAATTTTCTCGACAAATGGTCAAACGTGTTCTCTCCAATTCACATTTCGAACCATTTAAACTATGTTCTGCCAGCACACCACAAAAAAACACGCACATGCTTCCCCCAGAAAGAGATCTTGCTTTCGTATACGCGTAGATATAATATTTATACCAGCAGACGCAATCGTTTGTAAATAACATTCGATTGCACTGACGAATTCGATACTTTGTAACCACTGAAACAATACTTTTTATCTGCGTTACACGGAACAAAATACAAAAGAATCCTTTACAGCGTAAAACACATATTGCAATGTTACACAATCTATGTGTTATTGTCTTCCATTGACATTTATATCTTCATCGTTCGTGATATAACAATTTTTAATTGCTTCTTTGCAGTTATGAATGGAAGATTCCGCGAATAACGTGATTTTATCGATTTCCAAACGTTTTAAAAATAACAACGTTTTTAAAATGTTTGATATCTCAAAATCCTACGCTTCCTTTGGTATAATCTACAGAATGTGTCTCGTTAAATTTGCCAGCGATTCAGCAAGTATCAGAGAAAAGTCCCTTTCAATGGACCTTCGAGTATAAAAACCGGTACTTTTTCCAGGCAACCATAACAGCGATCCAATAACGGCATGTACTCGTTATTTCAAACCTCCTCGCAATTTTCCAATCCACGAAAATCGATATGCACCATGGAAATAGAATTCTGTTACAATATTCTATGTCCTTATTGTCCTATAGGATGTTTTTCGTTGGATGTGTCCGCGGATCCCTTTACATTTACTTCCTAACAACGATATCGTTTTAAGAATATTAGAACAATATTCTTTTATTTTATTTATAAATATACGAAAGGCACTAAATATTCACAGGTCCTTTCGCTGTATCTTTGAAAATATTGATAATACACACGAAGGAATAAAATTCTTCGGCATTCTTAAATTTATCTCGTCGATGATTTGCAAAAATTCACAGAGAAACCTTGTAAAGAAATTTCTTATGCGAAGAACAATATTTTTCCCAACAACGGGTGCCGATCCAACAACTGAAACCTACAAGGGCTTTAATTACGCCCGCTGCAAATATTTGCATTTCAAGTGGCTTTTGCTTGCCTGCATAATGTTTGACACAGTTGCAGCAACAGAGATGGGCTTAGCTGTCGGAGCACGCTTCTAAGTGCTACTACGAGAGGCCACTTTGTGAACCACGTAATTCCATGATACTAACAATGAAAATGGCTAAAAAATTTCACATCGAATTTCCGTACATATGCATTTTTCTGCGGCCAGTGAAAAAAAAATCTAATGACCGATTTCCATTTAGTACTGGCCAACTCTGGTCAAGCGACTTCTCGATAATCCGAGTGCACTCTGCTCATCGTTTCGTTATCCATTCGCTCGTGAAATGTTTTCAATTTTCAGGATATGGCTTTTATGGAGTTTGCCCGAGTAGCTGAAGCAGCTTGAAATCCCTTCGAATAATTTCCAACGCTCCTGTAACGGGCTCGTTTCCCATTTGACGAGTTTTGACGAAGTACCATCGAAATGGTATTCTGCCTTCTTGGCGATCTTCGTCGTGGCGTATTTCGTATAACAAGAATACCACGTAACATCGCGAAATTGGGGCAACGTCCGTCAAAGTGCGATTAAACTTACAAACTCTGTCCCTTGGTCGTTGTTATCAGTCGGCCTGGTTGGAAAGAGTCGTTGAAACGGATCTTTGTCTCCTTAGTGAATCGTATGTTCAAGTATTTTAGCACTCTATTGCAGTATATCTTGAGTGAATTAGAGGTTTTGTGTGATACCAAGGATAGCACGAAAGTGGAGCAAAGTTATATAGAACTGGAGTCCAAAATCGGAAACACAGGGGCGCGAATGTTATCAGTTGCTCCATTTGTAATGACTGTATCTGCCTATCGACCTACGTTCCGCGATAAAACACACTTGACGTATATCCAGCTCGACCATTCGCAACGCACAAATCAGTCGACGTTGAATCACAAGGTTCGATTTTTCTTGGAATCCTGTTCGCGAACAAGTTTCTTCATGAACAGATTATATGAATCCCCGGGAAACGCCGAATGAAAGCGGCAGGAAATTTGCTGGAAATCAAGTTAGAAAGCAACGTGTTAGCGTCGAATAATTTCATTGAACTCTGTACGATGAGCTTTCCAATATCAAGCTGGATTGTGTCCCGTTTGAAAATCCGATTGGCTATTCCCGGTTCGTTATCTGATTTGCCCTGTTATTTTGCGAAGGAAATGGAAAGAGAAGCAAGGCAGACAGAACAGAGCGTTTTTTGTGTCCGATGGAAAACTCTGTTGCGATCAATCGGCCCGCATCGTTCTACGGGGACATCGAGAGTAAGTATCGCCGCAACAGCTTTTCGAAAAAAAAATTTATTCCGCGCCGCTCGCTAGCTGGAAAGGGTTTTATGTACGGCAAGCTTTCACAAGCAATTTCCCGGGGGTGAGCGAATAACTGCGTATATCCCGTAGGTGAGGTCTCTAACGTCGTTTTAACGACGCTGCGCTGTCGAGAGCGCTATGCGAACCAACGACGAGAAACAAGATTTTCGTTCGACCTACCAGCGACAAAAATAAAACTGTATCGGAAAATCCCGATACTCTTTCACGATCCTCGTCGTAACATTGCTAAGCATTTAAACAGGATTAGCGCAAACTGTCAGTACTCGTGAATTTTGCAGCAGCATTCTGTCTTTGCAAAGATTCATACGTATCTACCGACTAATATACCCGAAGAACAAATTTCTCCAAAGTTGTTGACTCGACACTGTGAAAAACTACCTCAGATTGTGTGTTTCGAAGTTTTCTAAAACCTCCCATTCGTATCTTCTCTCATTATATCTTTAGCACGTTTTTGCCCTGAAAAGGACACCGAGACTCTTTCATCTAGATAAAGAACTATAAATACAAAAATAATACTAAGAAACTAAAATGCATTGTCCAAATCTGATAAATAACTATTAGGTGACACATCATCCGAGTATTGTCTATCCAGACAGTAGAAGTGTTAGATTCTATCTTATACAAAATCTAAAAAGTGTCACGAATCATACAGTCGAAACCTTTAACACAACTATAATTTATTCAGAACCGCTTAATAGCATTCGAACGTAAAGGTAATGATATTTTTTGAGGCAAAATACACCCGGAAAAACTATGAATTTTCTTACGAATATATTTTTAGAACGTAATAGGATGCACGGTCTTTAAAACGCGGTTTACTTCATGTCGATATCTCAAATGGTTACCAAGATACGGGGTCTCAAAGTGCAAGCGTACAAGCGCTGAATTCTTGGATGCACCGTGACCTACTTTTTTTCCAGCAACAGTAAAAAAAACTGTTGCGTCAGCGTTTGCCGCTGACCAGTGCACGCAATGCGAGTTTGAGGCAGGTTAGTGATGTGCGAGTGTCAGGTTCGAGAAGTGCGACAAATTAAGCCTCGCTTTGAACGACGATATCTCGGCAACCGGAAGACGCTTCGGGACGAGACACAGAGCATTTTACGGGACGGGGCCGCTGCTTCTAACGACATTCGCTTGGTCCAGAAAAAGTGGCTATGTTCCGAATTATTGTGGATTAAGGTAAAAGAGGATTTGATAAAATATTAAAGGAAATATGGAGATTTTTTATGAGTTTTTGAGATAATTTTTTAATAAAATCATATAACGATAGATATTATGAGTGCTGCAAAGATGGAAATTGCCTTGAAAATAATGTTATAACTAGTATAAGAATTCATTGATTTCCTAAACAGAGCAATTCAAGGTGATTTCCACTTTGACAGGAAAACCAAGCTTATTCTGCGCAATCGGAGGAACAAAACGACAGTTTGATATGACAGATAGGAGGCAAGGAAATTAAATGAAATCCTGAAATTTGAACGAAACAAGACTCACGTCGCGGAGAAATGATTCTTGTATCGATTTGTTGTCGTTTTGCAGAAAACGCAGCCGTGTTCGTGACAAGGCGGAGAACGAAGTATTTTATTGTCAGAATGAGCGAAGACGCAAACGACAGAAAGCAATTACGTATAGTTATTGAGTTTTCAAAGAAATAATGTGGAAAGGTGAGAATGTTCTTCTCGCTGGTAAAGTGATAAAACAGGTACACGCGGAAACTGGAATAAAGAAGAAAGAAACGGAAATGATCTCATTAACCAGGTCGGAATTCAGCGGACCATACAATATTGACAGAATCGCTTGGAAGAAATTCGAAGCGTTTTTCTCGGTCTGGAAATCCTTTCTCGTGTTTCTGAAACCAATGTATTTCACTGAGCAATTTCTAAATTTGTGCTTGAAATTCTCCTTGAAAATTGAGAAACACTCGTGAAATAAAGTACTTGAGAAGTTCTTTCTGAAAAAACGACAGCCTACATATCAGGATTCGAATTGCAGTGTTTTGGGAAACTTTGTAACTTTCATTTTAGATTTGATGGATATATAATGTAAAAAAAAAAATTACTAAAACGTTAAAAAGAATCTCCCAAAGATTAATAAAAATCTATATCGAAATATTCAAATCGTTTTTCCAATTTGTTTGGTCGATCATTATCGAGATACAACTTGAAAGATGAGCAAGGAGCCACATACAGCAAAATCTCATCTGTTGCACGCGAAGGATTAATTTCAGGTGGCGACGGGAAGATCTTGTTTGCAATTTCTTGCCCCACGGGTATTAGTTCAACGAAATCTTCAGGTCTGAAATTTCGCCCCACCTCAATTCGCGTGCATATACCGACATGTTTGTATGACGTACGATCCCTACGATTCTAGGGAACTTTAACATCTGCTCGTTTCTTGTCTACAAATTCTTCAGAGCTAGCAGTTATGACCAATAAGAAAAAATCCTCTCAATTGCTAGAACAGATTTCATCGCCGTTAATGTTACTTCTTACTCTACTCTCTTACTCGTACTATCGTGACTATTGTTGGAAATACGAATGTTTAGAAACCTTTTTGAGAAAATTGTTATACTTGAAATTTGACAATTTTAATTGAACGACTTTTAATTTGAATATCCAAAAATTGGGCGATTCGCAATTTGAAAATTCGTAAATTGGAACATTTGAAATTTGAAACGAAAACTTCCATTTAGAATTTGCTAGCGCCACGGGCAAAACTTCTCTTCGTTCGTACTAAGAAACTTTCGACAGCCGAAATTATTCCGAATGTTTCACAACAGTATTGGTAGTGTAGCGTAGAAAACGGCGCAAGTTTGTCAGGAGGGAAAGTCAGGAATCCGGAGTATCAAAATTTAATAACCATCCCCCTGAGATCCCGTGAGCGGAAGCTCGACACCCGTACTTCAACCCTTCGAGGGTTACCTCATGGAACTTTCAGAATTAATCCGAGCTAACTCGGAAACGACTCTGTTTCTGCTTAGACAAAGTTCAAATGCCGTCGCCAGCGTGCTATCTGACCCCGAGGCTTTCTAGGATTTCCACGCTCTCCTAGCCCCAACTATCCTCTTCTACTCTTCCCCTATACACCACTGTTTTCTCTACTTCATTTAAGGTTACATCCCGTGAGAAGTTACGCCGGACCTCGTTCAAACTTTCTCGAGAAATCGGCGAGTCGAAATTAATTAGCAACAGAGACAATGATCACCGCCAGCCTCCTTGCCCGCTTTCACTCGTAACTGGCAATCAAAATTTATTCGCAAGTTTCTGTTCTTCTCGAGCATCCTTCTTAAGCGAAGTTAGAAGAAATCTTCAACAGAACTTCGACTAATGACGTAGTCGTAGAAAATGGTACTGCTAATTGTACCAGAAGCATCGTAATTTGTAAGTACTGATGAAGATCTTGCTCCGATTAAGTAAAACTGAACTCTGGCAGAATATTTTTTTTCTTTTTTTTTGTACTATGAACGATAATACGTTAAAGCGAAGTCGAGTTAGAATTAAATAGGAAATACTCTAAAGAAAGGAATCTTTTTTGCAATTAATTTCCACCCTTATACAAATTATAAAGGTACAGTATTACAATAATGAGTTAGCGCGAGGCTAGTACCGTGAGTTCCAGACGGAAGAATAAAATTTCGTTATTCGAGATGGAAAGAAACTCACCTTGACCCAGAATTTCTGTTTAAGTTCCCACGATTATTCAGTCACACTCCCCCGTCGTTCTGGATTTGCCTCACTCTGCCTTCTGTTTCCACGCTGAATCGCGTTGTCCCACGGGTGTTCAGCTACTTCCTACAAAAGATGAAAATAACGCTTATCAATCTCCGTGGCGAACAGTAAACGAGAATTTCGTGTTTTAAGGTTAAGTGGAAAGCGGGGGCGCGGCATTGCCAATGGTTTTCTAAACGCAGCCTTATTTTCAATGGCTCTCTACTCGCTCGTAAAACGGCACACACTCGAACATTATCGCTCCTCTATTCTTTACCTAATTAACCCGTTCTTAAGACGAACGCTATGGTCTATGTCTTTTAGTGGACCAGGCAATTTTTATTCCATAATGTAGTCACGATATTTTTGCGATTTTTACAGCATAAGGAGTTTTAACAATTTTTTAAAGAACGTAGGAAATTAATTTTCTAAAATATATCAATTTAACATATACTATGACTCTTTTACTATAATTTTTTTCCGATGTGGTTGTTGATCTTTATAAATAGCAAGTGATAATAAAAGCATAAGACAGGAACTGTTTATGTGGCACGGGTGCGCGATAGAATAACAAATTATTTCATTCGGCGGAGATCTAGAGGACTAAAAAAGGTGCACATGTGGAATGAAGTGATACCCAATTAAAGCTGTCCGTGGTGGTCGCATGAAACTTCTCAGGTAGCGGCGTCGAGCTACGAATAACAAACTAATAAGCCTATTAGTGTGAAAAAAACGTCGGGAACGCGGTGTGGCCGAGTGAAGCTAACTCGCATAATTAAATTTCATCTTGAGACAGAGCAATGCGGAGTCGCCGGATAATATTTTACCAACGAAAATTAATCGAGCAACATTCAATTTGACGCGCCTGACTACAGCTTAATTGCGTGCAAACTTCCTGCCTTAGTGCAAAATTCGCCCGAAAAATCCCATTATTTTCCCTTGCCTTGCTCGTTTTATGGCTACTCTAAACTTAGTTTCATCAGATTGATATCGAAAAAGGTGCTTCAAAATGACTGAATCTAAATTAAATTGTCTCGCAAGTTATATATATTATTATTAGTTATAGTATTACATAGTTATATATATAATTATAATTATATATTATTTCATTTAATGAGTGTACAGTATTGCTCTTTGAAAACTCAATAGAAGAAGTTGTTTTACCTAAATTAAAATAGCCAAGCTCCAGCGCTGTTAATTAGAGAAGATCGTGATCGTTGCGTCTTCGATTTCAGTGAAAATTTGTAGGCTTGAGGAAGAGCCAAAAGTAGAGGATGCTTTCTTTTTTGCTCTAGTCCAAACTATCACCCAAACCTTCATCCAAACGTTGACCCCAACACCTTAACCATAACCATAAACCTAATCTTGGGTGAAGGTTTGGATCCAGGTTTGGTTTAAGGAAACGAATTAGAAAATATTGCGAGAGTACTGAACCGTTCTGACGCTCATTCAATAAACGCGAACCGGTGAAGGAACCTAGAACGGATCAAGCTAGGCAAACTACAATTTTCCAGAACGTCACCCCTATCGAGAAAATAATCTCGAAGGGAGTGATAGAAAAAAAAAGAAGAAGCTCGACAGACTCCGTCCTTACAATCCTCCCTGATCCACATTCATCTAGAGAGTGCTAACACTCTCTTCTTTTTCACCTGCCGGAGTTCGCAGACCCCTCCATGCCGCTCGTGTCACTCGGGCACACGGTATCGCTACGACATAGAGTGTACGAGGTTCGTGTCCGTTGGTAACTTTGTGTAATTCTTTTTTTGGCAAGAATCGGTTTCCAGGAGGGAGGTATCGGGGGTGGAAATGAGATTTCTAGGGGCAATTTGGAGCGAGTTTACTTCTAAAAGGGTCGAGATGAAGGTCTTGGAAACGAAGAAGAAAAAGAAGTAGACAGGGTCGACGGTTGACTAGCACGAAACGCGAGTAAGAGGAGGATGATAGACGAGAAAAGGGGGAGAGGGGGGAAAGTGCAGAATGAGCTGCCTTATTATAAACTGCTGAAGAAAATTTATCAAGCACCTCTCGTGAGCTATCTGAACTTAGTTGGAGACGTAGACGGGAAAAGGCACCAGGAAAACTCGAAAGAGATGTGAAATGAAACTCGATAGATGCGATCGATCTACCATGGAAAAGAAATTCGCGACGATTGATTACTTCCCAGCTGGTACCGTGAAGCTGTGTGGAAAAAATCAACGTTGCTATTTTTATTGCATTATAGCGCTAGATAGAATTGTGATTTGATTAAATTCCTTGTTTCTATAGTATTGAATGTTACGGATCCAATTACAGTTACGAAAGAACACAAATTTCCTCGGGATCAGATGAGTTTACTCATGGAGTTTGTTCCGTTCTCCGGATAGAGGATTATAGGGAGAAATGTGGCTGGATTATTTTAAGATGTGAAACATAAACTTCCAAGAAGTTTCCCAACCGACTTCAAACACATCTCAGGGTCTTAATACGGTTTAAATCGTTGTAATACCTAGACGATAATTTACTTCTGACTCAAGCAGGTGTGTACCTTCTAAATTAGGAGGTTGACTATGAGTGGCAAAGAGCAAACATTTTCCCATGTATATTAGTGTGTAATCCAACGTATAGGAATGATTTCAATCGTTTTTAATTCGTCTATTTGTTCCTCTTTTTTTTTTTTTTTACTTATTTTCAAGAAAAGTAACTCGTCATTTTCAAGAACACCAAGGCAAAGTATACCCACCGTCAGCGGAAAGTTTTGCGTCTCGCATAAATTCCGTGGAAACGATGAAGGAAAGGAGAAAATCGCAGGAAAGTTGGTGCGGCGAGAATTTCGCATCCGTTACCGTTGAGATACCGTGGCATTATCGGGCGAACCTGAACGTCCAGGAAAAAATCCACCCATATTTTCCCCCGTAACCGGGAAATACATTTCAATTACTGTCAAAAGTATGAAATTCCTTGAGAATATCCCAAGCTGTTTCTTCCCTCTCTTCGTAAGCTTCTAAATTGTTCCTTTCTCGAACGATTTTCGACTTCTTTCACATTCTACCCGCCACATTTATCTCTATTCCTATTAAAAATATTTATTTTATATATTAATTTTGATATGAAAACTTTGGAACCCTAACTCCTCCTGAAATGATAGCCATCCCTTTCCCTTATTCTGCATCTTAAGCATATTTTCATCTAAATTAAAAATAATTAATTAAATCAGTGGGGTTAAAAATCCTAAAGTCCGAAACTTAATTAATTTTTGAAAAACGTCGGATCAAAGTCTACCCGGAAAGCAAGCGAAGTTTCTTTTAGACGATCGTCGACTCTTTCCTCTCCTCCCATTTTATGTCTTAAACTCATTTTCATCTAAGTTAACAATCTAATTAGAATGAGAAATTAAAATTACAAATTTCAATGTCTGAATTTTAAGATCAAATGGAAAACTTGAAAGCTTAACTAACCACATGTCCAAACGCAAGAGAGATCTTTGAAACGGACTTTGCACTACAAAAACAATCCCGTCGCATCTACCCAGACATTTCGAAAGCAACTTTACCGTGTCGATCCGAAATTGTACATGTACTTCCACTTCGTCCGGCGACTATTTCAACGACTTTTCATACGGGAGAACAAAAGAGGCTTTGACGCGGTGGTTATAGTAGCGTCAGCCAGCCTAATTCACTTTTAATTTCCATACAGACAAATCTTCCGACCGCTTCTAGATATAAAGGTTGAGAATTTTCCAAAAGAATCGACGTTGTTTTGTGAATCGCGCATCGCCCTCAAGACTTTCTTTATCTTCTATTCAACATTCCTCAGTGATTTTTCGCTCATCTTAATTATTCTCCTCATCTTCCATTTTTCGTAATTTGCTCCTTGTTGCTCCTTGGAAAGCAAGGTTATTTACATTTTTAAACGATCGAACGCAGCAAGTGATGAAAACTGTGCTTAATTAGTTATGGCCGATGAAGTAAAGCAGGTTTAGACGGAGTCATTTTAATTTATACTTCCTCATACGCATCTCGAACAGGGAGAAAGAGAATTTCTCCGAAACGATGAACCTCTTTATCGATACAGAAACGGTTATTATCTACATTCGCTTTCGCCCCTAATATTTGCAACAAGTTCGACCACGTTTCTCTCTGGCGCAACTTCGGAAATTTCAACTTCAAAGGCGGTCCTTTACAAGGAAGTTGCATCTCGAGCTCGAGCATTTCAAGCTCGATGCTTCCTTCCTGATACAAAGCAGAAACAAAACAGAGATCGGAGAGGAGCGGTAGCCAACGAAGGAGGAATGATTTTTTAATCTTACTCTCGGGAAGGAAAATGAATTCTGATCGTCCGATCCTTAACCGTGTTTTTTCTATAATTCAAAGTTGGAGAAGTTTTACGATCTGTCCTTTTCCCTTCAACATTGATGAAACTTCTCTGTTTCAATCTGCAAGTCTCGAGATATTCCAATCAATTTCTCGAATGCGAAATTGCTGAGCGGCGAACTTTCACTGCCTGGAAAGTTTTCACACGAGTAGCTACAGCAGCGACTCGTGCGAAACTTTCATTCGGAGAAATTAAGCTCCTTTGGAATTACTAATTATATCTCTCTTTTGTCATCGTAAAATTGTACTTCGTTTTATAACCACGATTAATCGTCCTTTGTCGTTGTAGTACTTTTTATTTATTTATTTTCCCCATTAAACTCTTGAGGGGCGAGTTGATTAAGCCCAGAGAAGGAAACATGATTTTCCTTTGTCTTTCAGAATTGTACTTTCTTAAATATATTTATAGAAATGTATTAAGCAAAATAGATCAAATATTTTATCTTTGTGTCTTTGGAAATCGTACTCAAATTTAAATAAAAATTATATATGCTAGTATCGTTTAAGTGGCTTAATTAAAAATAGTATTTGATAACTATTAATACAATATAATAATTCTGAAAAAGGCATATTGAACACCTAACTGAATGAAACTCATGCATTTCACAATTGCAGATATAATCGCGAAGTATATGCTGTATAAATGGCACATTACTAATTGCTCCATTTCTGTCATAGCAAAACGGTACTTTCGCTTACAACCACGATTAATCACCTTCTACCGTACATTACTATTTTAATTAAAAGTAATTTGGACATCGAAATTATACAAAACAAAATTATTAGTGAAATAAAGTAATTCCAAGAGAGATTGCAACTCGTTTCCCAAACAAGACATATGTATGATGCACCAAATACAATGAAAGCTGTGTATATCACGGTCCCAGATATAATTATAGGGTGCACTAAGCCGTGTAAATGAAACATTAATATCCACCACTATCCAGCCTCAGCGTATATTCTCTCAACGTTACAGTATTGTGAAATCATTCAACGGGTTTCTCGACGAAGATTAAATCGGGCCGTGCGCTTAATTATGTTTGATCTCGCTAATTTAAACCCAGCGAATCAAGCCGTGCTGGACACATGTACCTGCGTGGTTCAGCTATCTCTTAATTAATAAATCTATACGATAATTTTAAAGTTGGCTCATCGACGACCGATTAATTAATGTGAAAGTAGAGCGAAAAAGATATCTCTGTATCGATTCTGAAATGTAATACGTCGGCTTAATGAAATTGAAACTTTTTATCAGGAGTTTCATTAACGATTTCATAATTAATTGTCCTTAAATGTATAATAATTTATTACTGGTTATACATTATTTAGAGATATCACGTTGGAAGATAAAAAGGATGTGTGTTTCTGCGATTTTACAAAATATAGGGGATGATTTTGCAAGAATAAATCGAAAACGTAGAAGAAATATTACGGTTAATGGACATCGTTGTAAATTAATATATTTCTATTTAGGTTTATGTTTATTGTTCGACTTGTGAGAACATAGAATGAAACCAGAATTCAATACCATGCAATAGTAGAAATTTAATTTCATAGAAAAATACGAAAAGCAAAAGTGTGTACCCATGGGAATGAGAAATAATTTCAACAATTTTCAAAATGATCAAACGTATCCTGTTTCTCCACTACCCAGTAAAGCAAACGCAAACATGATTGGGAATATTACACCATAAGCAAGATCCATTACCGTTTATTAAATAAAAATTTAGTATTAATTTTCCCGAAAGCAGAGTCTCGTATGAAACAAATTTAATTTTTCATTTTCGATATACTTTGTAACGTAATATCTCCTAATTTATATTATTGCGTTATATGGAACACTCTGCGTACGTACATTTTGTACGTGTAAATTTTATTCGAAATTTCCTTTTGTATCAGCAATTTAATTCCAGTCGAGGAAGTCGACGAACAAAAATAACAGGAAACTGGTCCAAACAGTTTCCTAAACGTTCGCGATCTACGAGACGAATGAACGTCCGAACGAAAAGGAAGCAGACTCGGGGTGCACAATAAAAGCGGCGCCTGCACGCTGAGTACTAAACCTTTGACGATGTTGAATCGAATGGTCACGGCAAAAGGGACCCAGCCGTAAAACCATCGATAAACTTGTCGACCTATAGTTGCTGGCGCGGTACACCAACGTGCGAGCTTTTGTTATATGCGGTTGGGATAGGCATCCGCCACACTCGAAACGATCCTGAATTTTAAAGGGATTTACATGTGACTTAACTATTTAACGGTGAATATCGCGATGCTAGGAAAATTTCGTGGAGCTTAAATAGATAAAAAACGAATAAGGTTATGGAATGAATAAGAACAATTGAAATCTATTTGCGAGGTATACTACAACGGACAAAAGCTAAATTTTATTTTTCTATTACTGCGTTCATTCACTATCAAAGAAAGAATTGGAAGATGATTTTTTATAAAATTTACAGAGTATCTATTAAAATATTTTAGAGATTTCTACTAATCTAATAAAAGAAGAGATAATATATTAAGAGAAACTAACTTAATCTAAAGTAATCAAAATATGGTCTAGAGCAAGGATAAGAAAGGATGTTTTATTTGAAGTTAAGTTAATTTTATCCGTACAAACAATACCCAATACAAAAACTGACTACAATGTCTTCCTACATCTTACCCTAACACTGG
Organism: Bombus pyrosoma; assembly: GCF_014825855.1. Lineage (NCBI taxonomy): Eukaryota > Metazoa > Arthropoda > Insecta > Hymenoptera > Apidae > Bombus > Bombus pyrosoma. The sequence continues at coordinate 4,985,059 of NC_057782.1, forward strand.
GCTTTCAACTTCTGTCTTCTCAGGTCAAAAATTGCGGACCCTCCACCCTCGCATCCTTCTCCCACTCCTTTACTCATTTAGCTTTGGCGTCACCAAGGCATACACTCTTACTTACACTCTCCCTCTCTCTTTCTCTCTTCCCCAGCACTCTTACGCTTCTTAGTTTATACTTTAAACTTACAACTTATACTATCCCGAGAAACTCGAACTTAAATAAGCAATAGACCAAGCGTATAGACCCCCTTTCCGATACTACATCTATAATATTACAATGACGCTGTTTTTATTGAAGACAATTTTCAATATTGCACTAGGTTGTCGATCGAATAATGACTAATTTTCGTACAAGTTTTGGCAGATTAAGAAAAGTATTTCATACGACAGCCGATTGAAACCATTACGATAAATAAAAAGCTTGAGCTCTTTGAGAACTCCAATGTATTTGACGTTATGAAATTAATTAACGATAAAATATGAAGTTCGATGGAAAAAGAAACAGAGTTTCTTAGGGCTCTTCCCACTCAAGTTTTTGCCTTCATGAAACAAGGGTACGCGTTAGAATGAATGATCGAGGGCAGAACAAACGAAGAGTAGATTAGAACGAAGTCAGTAAAAGCGATCTAGGTTGCCAGCTGACAAGCTAGCAATGACTGATCGACGCAGGTTACTACTATCCACGTCGTTTCTCTCCGTCATGGGTATTGTTCGCGGACTAATTAGATTCTCCTTGAGATTAATCGCGAAATTCGCCTAGCTCCGATGGATCCAACCCACCAAGCTCCCGTACACCACCGCCGATTATTATTGTCTATCGGAATAATCAGTCCGAAGTTCCGACAACCGGAATGTAATTAACAAGAACCGCTAAATCACGGTTGGATTCAGATCTGTCTAACAATGAATCTTCGTTAGGCTTTCTGTTATGCTAATGATACGCACCTTTCTGGATACGACGACAGGAAATCTCTGGAATACAATTGAATTCAACCAAATGAGAAATTTCTAGAGATTAGTCCGCAGCTATATACGATTTTTAGAGGCTATCATTTTGACAAAATACACTTTTCTTTGCATCATTCTGCTAACCGTATAGATTATTTTTTATCTTCTCTTTAGGGCGAATGAGACAATACGAATTGTTACAATCATTCGGAATAAGACGTAGATATGTAATAACTTAACGAGGAACGAGAATAATCACATAAAAATCATGCTATGTTATCTTGAAAAATCTTAAGTTTCTTAGTCTATAATTATGTAAAAATTATTTCTTCCACCAGTTTCCTAATAATAACGCTTCCAGATGAGAACATTTGCTTAAGTCAATTTTAATTATTTAATATTACAACACAACGTATCAAAAATAAAATATGAACAAATTAACATTGATACCTCTCAGGTTTGAAGAATTTAAATTGATATTATTGAAGTTGAAGCTAAACTATATCGCTAATTCAATGTGCTTATATTAAATCGACACTATAATATGTACTAAGAGCTTAATTTATAGCGCAAGGGATTAATTAAAAAATAACTTCGTGCATTTAATATTACTCTTGATGCAAGTATACAGAGAAGGGAAATGGGAGTAAGTATTCCAGATTAATGTCTGTGATCTAATGCCGAACAATCACAAAGTGAAATGACAGACACACCAAATTCCCGTAGATTGCGTAGTAAACTCGATTTTGTCGTCACGCTGTTCTCCAGAGACGTTAATGAATCGCGGGAACAGGCGCTTCCCTTAATCTTGGCAAGGATCTACAACCGACGCACGACTCGACATTAGTAACGCGTCACTCAACGATAAATCGTCTACGCGTCCTGGAAATATCGATTGCCCATCGCTCGAACAAAATCGTGACTCTAACAGCAGCTCGAAAACTAAAAATCACGGACATGAAACAAAATTTATCGTGGAAATCTTTTCAACCTAGATTCCTGGCCGTTTCGATCCTTCGCTTTCCTACCCATCGAAAATAACGAAGCAATTCGGTCGGCAAAGCAAAAACCTCCATTTTTTCTCTCTTTGTTCCCGTGTGTATTTTTTTCTCTCCGAAGCAGTTCCTTGCACGACCGTTCAACAATGGGAAAAAAATATAGAAAATAAAAGAGAAAGCCAACTAATCGATAAAAATTAATCGACCGGAAGAGGCGGGCAGAAGTATCCACGAGTGAAGACACAATCGACGTCGCTTTTGCTCGGTCGACAAGAAAAAGTTGCCAGCCGACGTTTCGAACGATAAAAGCTTCCGGCTGAACGACGGAGGGACACTTCGCCCGTGTCTTTCAACACTTCCGCCACATATGTCCGACAACTTTGCACTCGGTATCGCACTTTACCCGGCCGCTCGTCCCATTTCGTTTTCACCTCCTAAACTTTTCTCGCAGCACCCCGATCGCTATAATCGACCGTTATTTCTTTCTCCCCTATCTACTGTCTACCACAAATGCGCTGTGACTCAACGATCGATTCGTAGATGGTCACCGTAAAAATCGTTGAATTTTGTCTGGAAACCCCGGTTGCCCGCCACGATCTATTCTCACCGTGAAAACCAATTGAACGCTTAACCGACACGAGGTCAACGCCTCTCGCCAAACAGTTACCATGCTTTTATTCCCTGCCTCGATGGAAAATTTTTCCTCGTATTTGCTATGTAACGGGCAACAATAATAAATTCGCCGACACGTACAAGGTGTTAAGGAAAAATCGAGGAATTTGCTGCAGAGTGCCTTCGAGAAACCGAGTAAACACACCCACCATTATTGGAACGGCATGTTCGTAAATCCGTGGTGAATAATTTTTGAGCGTTTGACTCGAAGGACGATTCTACGGTACGGTAACATAGCAGTAGCAAGTTTCTTAAGCTCCAATGCTCAAGTCGAATATCGAGGAATGTTTCAGAGAATAGACTCTCTGAATCAATTACTTCTATTTTCGTGGAAATCAGTACACGCGACTACATAGTTGAACGAAATAATGGACTGTTACAGAGTCGTAGAACACCCCAAGCTTGAAATTTCTGGAAAATATACGAAGTAGTCATCCTAACAAACGAAGCAATCACCTTCGATTTATTCACATCATCTTTCCCTCCATATCTGAGATTTTCTACATCTCTCTGGTTGTACACCATTTGCAAAACTCAAATTTTCCTTCTAAAAACTTCGTTCGAATATCCAATCGTTTATCTCAATATTTTACTCCTCCTCCTATCTTTCGACCAATCGCCATTTTACAGAAATAAATCTGACCACAATAATAACATTATACTACACATTTTTTACATTGATGTAATTGATGCACACGAATAGTATACAACGAACACGAGGTATTACGCTAATTGGCGATCAAACGTCTCTCGCTTTCAATCTTTTTTAGCTGGACCTGAGAAGACTCCTGGGTTCCAATAGTTGACGATATTTCACATAATATATTTTAAAATTTGGAAAGATGTGAAACCCTTTAAACGCAACAGGATTTATCGAATCCGTTATCCTAGGAAAAATCATTGATTTTGGAATTCTTACTGGTATTTAATCTATCGTTTGTGTAACGCTAAATTTCAGCGAATGTCGTTGAAGGCTGCGATAATATTTGCTCGATAAATTAATCTCCTTTGTGCTAAATCCTTCTGCATAGCGAAACAGGATAAAGCGACAAATAAAACTGTTTCGTGGGCGAACAGTTGAGGAAAATCTCTCGCGTTTAATACGGGAGAAATCGTGCTTGTCCACGAGCGAAGCGGTGTCGTTAATAATTCCTCTGTCTCTCTCTTACTCTTTCGTAGCTGATGGCGTGACGCGCGAAAGCCTGCTCTCTGTAAGGGCCCAATTAACTACGGCGATTAATCATTTTATCTCGCTCTGACTGTTTCTCCGCTCTTTTCTCGCGTTACACCTGACCAGACCAAAATAAACGAACTATTAATTGATTCCTAATGCGTGCTAACCTAGCTAGACCACTGGTGCACACGATAGGTTATTTTGCTCTTTTCTATCGAACTCGTCTTTTTCTTTCATTCGAACTCGTCTTCTTCTTTCTATCGAGCTCATCGTAGATTCTTGTGAGATAGTTTCATGAACTCGATGCTTTTGTTCGTTCTATCGAATTTGCTTTGCTGGAGGTTTACTCCGTTCCAATATTAGTTTGTACTAGTTTAATTTCTGGTAAGGGTGTTACGGTTATATTAATTAAAGCACGCGAATTTAGCAATGGAAATAAGTGAATTTATTTTCGCTGAGCGCTGAGGTATAATCTGCTATAGTTTTCAAAATAACACAGATATTTTTCTTTAAAGAATCAAAAGTACTTGCAAGTAATTGTGCCCGTTAGTGAAAACGGACTATATTTATCCGAAATTTTTCCAGTATACCGACCTACAAAATTTTGAGATCTGTATTTTAGAAATAGGTTAAAAATGTCAAGTAACCTTTGCACTTTATAAGTACGCACCATTTTATGTGTACCTTGTACTTTTTCACATAATATTTACTAGTAGGAATTGAACGTGAAAAACGAGTTTTACCAATTTCGAGTTCCTTACATCGATACCTAATGTAGAACGAACTTATTCGAAGATTGCATTTGCGCGGCCGCTGTCGATTGAATTTCCCGCGAAAGTGAAGGTCGAATCTTGCACGAACTGGGAAAAAGGAATCGTGAGAAAGTTGAGTGCAAAGGACGAGGTAAAATTTATACCCGCTAAATCGAGGATCGTCCAACGTTAAACGAGAGATCGAGTTCAGGGCCGATCAAGTTACCAACTGGCTACCGTAAAACGCTACGAATTTTTATGAGGTTTAGTGCGGCCAAAAGGAGAGAAAGAGAGAAAAATCAACGCTAGGATTGGGAAAAAATGAGGTGAAAAGGATGGAGGATGTAAAACGATACTTCGACAACAAGCAAAGCAAACATGAAGGCGAGTGCCTCATCGCCACAAAATTTCACGCGAAAATTCTCCGTAACCCTTGATTTCGAGTGCTTTACAAGTAAAAAGCATATTTGCAACCTTTACACGATATTTGAAATTCATATCCACACTGTGGATTTTTATGCATTTATGGAATATTTAAAGACACAGAAATGCATAGAATACATATAGTATGCAAATACATGTAAATTAATCATTGTAATATTCACAAGGTAAGTCTCTATTTCGTTTCGATTCTTTCGTTATTCTTTACAAAAATATGAAATTATAAAATTAAGCATAAAAACAACCAGTCTATTTATAATGAATTAAATGAAACTTACAATTCATCGAGAAAGAATAGTATTTTCTTCGTCGTACCTGAGACATACTAAAACTTAAAATTCGAATCGCGTGTGGCGGAAGAAGATTCTTACCAAAGTGCACGTCCAATTCCTTAAACATTAAGTTTAGATTGAATCGGTGGTAAGAAAAGGTATCGAAAGTAGATGTAGAATCACACCAAGACCAAGGAAAAACTGGGTGAACGAAGAATCGATCCGTACTGCCGGCCGGCGGATATGTGATCATCGAAATGGCTGGTAATAATTTCGTAATTACTATTTGAGAGTATGTCGTAAAGGGAACCGAACTTCAGGATATCCATGATGGAGGGATGATTTTGCATTTTCACCCATGAATCCTCCAGAGTAACGTATCTATTGAAATAGGCTCGAGAAACACATACAGTAGAATAATACCCGCTCGTGTCAGACTGCCTTGTCAAACAAACGAAACAGCTATATTCTCCTTCTCCGCGACGTCTTCGTTTCTCTGGCCGACAAGATCTCGTTGCTTCACTTTCGTTTGACTTTTATCATTTCCCTGCGTGCGTTCGCGATTCTATTCCACCGAGAGGGGAAGAAGATTTTTCTGGAATCCAGACACGCTCGCGGTTCTATTTTTCGTGAAGGTAAACTAGGTCTTCTTCAACGTCTTATTGAATTACTGTATTCTGGAATTTATTCGAGAGAGGGCCCAGTCAAATGGAATTATATACCGTGCAATAACGATGGTTTCTTTACTTTTAATTTAGAAGAAACGGTCACGATTGATAAATAAGAGGAGGAATTTACATATAAATTAGATAAGTTTGTACGACCTGGAGCTTTATGCGGGTTTTTAGAAAGCTTTCTATAATCGCAAGTGGGAGCAATTACACTGTGAAACGAGGCCTTTTAGTTTAAACAGTCGTTCAATCTCTTAGGCGATTCGCTGAATATTTATCAAGAGATCCGTTCGCGCTGAACATCTCCGAATATCCGTGCTGGGTGGTGCTCGTTTAATTACTTTCTTCGAGACACTTTTGCTACAACAAGAGACCATTGTAAGCGAACAGAAGTTCTCTCTTGGCTTTTATCGCGAGAGGAGTTGCGCGAAAAAGCCAAGAGGCTCGAATAAATTTGCATTGCCATAATTAAAGAGAAGGTATGTTGTCTGGAGAAAGTGAGGGGGGAGGCTGGAGAAAAGAGAAGAAACAAGGGGTTGTCCAAATATGCTCTGTTATTCGTTTCTCTTTCTCTTTCTTCCTTCGTTTTTTGTTACACGTGGGCAGTGAAAATTAATTTTGGAATTGAAAGTCGTGCTATCACTGACTCATATTTTTCGAAGTTGAGCTATATATTCTTCTCCTTCTTTTCTTCCCTTTCTCCTTCCCCTTCTTATCTTTCACTTCTTCGTACGTACATATAAATACAGTAGTTTTTATAAATCTAAGCTAGCGAACTACAATCTTTTAATCGTGAAATTTATACAAAAAACATCGTCCTTTTTCTATTTGAAAACATTCGATTGAATCTGACTCTCAAGTGTAGAATTATAATTTGGAATTTTAATCAATTAACGAGAAAAGTTTTGTAGTCAGACGTGAAATATCTCCGGATAAATTAAAAAGGGACGTCGCCATTAACAACGACAAGAACAACGCGGTATAAAAAGATTTCCAGGTGAACACAAAACGGAACGATTTCCATCCATCCTTTATCTCTTCCGTTCTATTAGTTTTTATTCTCTCTTTCTTCTCGTCTATTCTTTTCTTTCTTTCCCTCGTTTCTTTCTCATCACCGTTCTATCAACCAACAACAAGAAAAACTCGCCTATCGTATCTCGTCCTTGTCCAACTTTTCCCTTTTATCCTCCATACTCTTTCCCTTCCCTATTTCCCCTGTCCACTTTGGATGCTATGCCCGTTGCATATTGCAACTCTTACTACACCATAAATATTTCTACCTCGGATGGTAATCGATCAGCTCTGTTACCCGTAACTTCAGCAATCGTCTTCCGTTTCCGGTGATAAAACTACGACCATACTACGCTCTATCATCGTGAATATTTTAAGCACGAAAAAATTTACACGAACATGCGCCTATATTTGCGCATTTCCTGGATATCTATTCGTTGCAATGGTTCAATGAAATTAAACATTTGTAAATTTCAATTTACGAAATATAGAAATTAGGAGTGTTCCAAAAGAAAAGTAACACAAGTGGCACAATCTTTGACTTGAAGAAACTGCGAAAGAAATTAACTTTTAATAGAAAAATCTATGTGCTATTCAATGGGAATATCACAGATAATAATTATTTTTCTGTATATTTTGACTATTAAATATATACGGATGTTCTAAATAATTATGCTTCAAATTTTGTTGTACACTTTTTGGATGATTAAAGCATTTTAATTGCTTACACAAACGTCATGATATAGTTATAATTCGTCAATAATCATTTATATCGCAATTATTTCCATATTCCAATAGAAACATTACTGTACATGTTCGCAAATGTTCGCGAATTTTGTAACAAGATTCTCTGAATCGAACGTATAAAACGTATAAAAACTGAACGTATTTATCTCAGTTTTTGATAATCAATGCACTTGTGCTTTCCCATTGATCAATTTCGATGTATTATAATGTTAAAGATTATACAATTTTGGCAATTCGAAACATTGAAGGAGTTCAAAGAATTGCAAAATCGACTGAGAGTTAATTTATATCAAACTGTTCATTAATAAACGAATATCAAATGATTATTTCCAAAGCATGCAACGATCATTAACGAATGTTCGCATTATTCAGAGACAAATCATCGTACTCCAACATTTCGGCCAGAAAAATTCTGCTAAATAATAGCTTTGCCTCGCTAATGAAATGCACTTTACGTAAGTGCATGCATATAAGTCTTCCGGTGCAAATTCGTCGCTAAATTGCACGCTACCCAGGCCTGATATTTATAGGTAAATTATGCGAATAGCCTGGCTCAATACGCGAAACGAACCGGATTTCTTGCGAGGTCATTCATACTATCAGTTGATGTCACTATCGATACACGAATTCACAGCAAAAAGAAGGGAATGCATTTTATCTGATCATAGTTCCACGTTACTTATGACCGAAAAAAATATATGATATATATTAGTGATAAAAATATTTTGGAATTATTAAAGTCTGATCTAAACTTGGAATGTCTCATAAAAAAATATAAAGGCTACAATAAAAAGAGAAGCATGCTAAATTATACAGCGATAATTATTCTGTTATTCTATTTAAAAATTCTCAAACCACTTGGTTTTAAAATATGCCTTATCTTTCCACATAGCAACTCATTTTTCTTTATAATTACATAATATCTTAGTCAACAAATTTAACAAGTTTTAACTGATCATATCTTTTCCATATGGCCTTCATATATTTTGCTTCTTTGACGAATGCTTCATATATTTTTTAATTTTTTTCCAATTTCTCTTTGTGGAAGCAATAGTAAAGAATTCATTTAGGGATAAAATATTCACGAAAATCGAGCGAAATGTCAAAGAGTCGGATTGGAAGGTTATTGGACACTGATTAATTCAGAACAACTCAAAGAAATTGATAAAATTACGAAATAATTGTATTCGCCTAAAGAATATCCATGATATTGAAAAGGATATATTCGTCGCTGAAAGAAATTTTTAAAGTTTCCGTACTCTAGGAATATTTTTCGCCTCTGTACGAGAATTTGCTATTCGATTCTAGATTCGGAAGAGTCTCTAAAGCCTAAAGTACATCCTGAGTAGGAAAAGTCTGAGAAACGACCGTCGCAAAACTCGCAGAGTCTCTGAAAAGCTAACGTGGAATACATCAAGGAACCGAAAGGCAGAAAATTTCCTGGCGGTTCATTTGTCCATTCGGGGCTTTCGACAAATGGCAAAAACGCTATTCGCTGTGGCATGGGCTATAAAAGTTGTAATATCGAGAAAAATGCCGGTGGTGACCGCGTTTCCCGTGTATAAAATTCCCGTTGCACGGTCGCGGTGTTAAAGTTATCGCCGGCGAGAAAATTCCAAATATCTACAATTTCCACGTGCGTTCTCGATACAGTCTGTGCAAAGTCAATGGCACCGTATTTCCATTTTCTAAATTCCTGGTCCATTCGACGAACGAATCACGCCGTTTCTGCGAACAAAAAGAATCTCGGTTTCCTTCTTTAGGAAATCCAGTTCTATTGTTCGCTTGAACGTCGTTTCTGGTCTGTGTTGCACAAAAAGGCGGTCCAATCAGACGACAAGTCCACAAGAAAATCGAAAGCTTCGTGGAACACGAGGAAATGGAAGTAGAAACAAATGAACAAGTACCAGAAATCTCGAAACTTTGCAACGATATCAGCTTTCATATTCGACGCATTTGAAGTTAAACTTCCGTCAGATTTTCTTCTCGACGACTCGTGTACGAGTTGAGCAGACACAAAGCCTTTTGGAAGTCCTCCGCGCGTGCTAGTTTTTACGATACATTGGTAAAACGAGTCCTTTCCAAGTTAAAAGAGTTTGAACAGCGAACTCTCCATTGATCAACGCGTTGTCGAACATTTCTCGAGGAAATATTATTGTCCATGGATCGCGAATCGCAATTGGTTGGGGGAAAATTAAATTCACGGGTTTTATCATATACGAACGACTTGATTCTGATTGAATAAAATAATTGATTTCGTGATGAGTGCATTCGCCAGACGCGTATAATTGCCTGAACGATAAATTGAATTCTTTTATGGGTAAACTTATATCGACGGATAGTTTTCTGTTTCATAAAATCGTCGATAGATTTTGCATGTGATTTATGAATGTAGAATTATCAGCATCTAATTTATTATTAAACATATAATAAGTATTAAGTATATTCTCATTAAATATCGAATTTCTGAATATAATGGATAATTGTCCGTTGCTGTGATTTCTGCGAAATCTAAATAATTTTTACTTCCTATATATATTTTCAGATTTGTTTCATCCAAACTTTCTCTATATAATTATCACAATGGAGTTTCATAGCAGGACTGATGTAATTTCTAAATTTTTCGTACGATATATAAAATATATTCATAAGAAATGTTTAGGAGTGTTGGAATATCGAACCTGTGAATGTACTGAATCGCGAACCTGTGCACGTTTGCACAAGTGCGTACGCTTCTCTTTTCTCCGAGCAAGAAATTGCGCCTGCATCGACACAATCAAAGCGAATCGTTGTTTCCGAATGCATTCAATTCTCTCGTGGCCCATTTACGATCCACTTCGGTCCACGAACCTCTCGAGTAACAAGAAACATTCTTCCGACGTCTTGCCGCCTTCTAGACGCCTCTAATGGCTTTACCTTAGAGTATATCCGCCGCCGAGTCATCGTCGGATGAATTTCAAGAGCCTGGTAATCTGTTACCCTCGAGATGGACACCGATGAAGAAGAGGAATAGAGTGGCAGTAAAGGTGCAAAAAGAAGGTTCTTCAGACTGCAACTTCTTTTCTTTAAACGATATTCTTACGGAAAGGATTCGTCGCTCTGAGCAAGCCGAGCATCGCTGAGGTATTCATTAGCGGTGAGTTGGAAAGAGATAATGCGGTAAATAACGAAGGGTGTATAGGGGTTTATGAGATTCCGTGTGGAAACGTTATGAAGCTATAAAACGAAAGAAGCATCTAATGATATTTCTCTCTGGGGAGTTATTATAAATTTACAAGATATTGAATCTTTTAAGTACTGGAATAAAGTCACTACGCCAGAGAATAGCGCTTTGAAATTGCGTTTCCGAGTTGTAAAGGTTTCTAATAAAGTTTTTCTCCGTCAGTCGATGTAAAGTTAAAAGGTTTGAAAATTTGAAAGTTCGAAAATTAAAAAGTTTTAATATTCGAAAGTCGGAAAGTTTGGATATGTATAAAATCAAAGATTTGAAATTGTAGAAGTCTGAAAACTTGAATATTTAATGAATAAAGAACAAGACGTTTGGAAGCTTGAAAATTTGAAAATTAGAAATTTTTTTAATTCAAAGATACAGAAGGCCTGAAATGTTTTAGTTGCAGAAGATATAAAGATCAAAATTGTGGAAGTTCTAGAATTCTACAATCTAATTAAGATAGACATCGATTCACAAAGAAACGGAACGATCGTCGAGGCAGAGAAGTCAATAAAATCAGAAATCAAGAAATCAGAGATAATTTCCTTGGATCCTGGCGGAGAAGCTTGCTCTCTGTATCCATTAAGTGCTACGGATTTGAGATCGTGTGATAAGGGCGGGAATGGCTGGCGATCGGCAAAGCGATACCAGAAATGGAGGCTAATCCGAGATACGTCGAACAAACAGGTCTCGGATTAATATCAGTGACATGGATTTCCCGGCCACCGGGTGGGAATTCACGACACTTCAAGAATCGTTCCGCTACATTGCTCGTTTCAATTACTCGCATAAAGTGTGTTTTGACAAGTTTCTAACTTTGTTTCACCCAGTTCTCGCCTACACAATCGCCGACACAATCGCCTCACAGCCGATAGTTCATTGTGTAAGCTCGCATGAAATCACCAATAACGAATGTTCGCGTTCGAACGAGTGGTTTTTCCCGCCGTTAATAGCCTGAATATCGTGAAATTCTGTCTGTCGATAGTATGAATCACGGGTTCAGTATTTTAGCAAAAATAAAATCCAACTTTCGAATAAATATTCGATCCATATTAATAACGTAAATAAATCAAGAAATGGAACATCATCGAGAAGCGTTAATTTCATGTAAGAGGTGTACAGTTCCATTGATTCGGCGAGAAAGGCTCGATGAAGCGAGTGGTAATTCAGCATTCCCTTCTTGATAGAACGGACACTAGGAATTTCTTAATTAAATGCACGCAGTTAGGTGAAAATCACGAGAAAAACGCCTGAACACTTGTATCCGTGGAAAGTAGCTTCAATAAAAGAGGAAACGTTCCACTGAAAGAATTAGCCTTTGCATAAGGCGAACATCGCCATCAGCGTCTTCTGTTACACAACAGAAAATTACATTCACGAAGGCAAACAAAAGCAGAAGGTATAAAAGGTTACATCGGCGTCATTGTAGAAAAATATTACTTTTAGTTCAAACGACACGTGTGTTTGAGTGCATCATCGTAAGAACATTTTCAGTTCTTTCTCACATAGTTTTAAGGGACATAACAGGAAGAGGGTTGTAAAAGGGAAGAAAAGGGTCGACAGAAACAGAAACCATGGGGAAACTCATTGTCTCTGCGCGTGGTCAAAATCCTCTGAGACTACCATTCGAGTTATTACCACGTTGGATCGTTATAATCTTTCATAAATCTTGCTGTACGTCAACCCTCATTTGTCGCGTACATTTATAATAAAATATTATACGTAAAAAGAAATATCCTGTAATAATAAATTCCTCCTCCAATTAAAAGTATTTCACAATGGAGGAACAACGAAGTTGTTGAAAAGAATCGGAATAGAGGCAAGAAGAATTGTGCGAAATCGCAAATTCGATTGACGCCAGTTTCTTTAATGAGGGGAACCGATTCACCAAGAGTATCAGACGACCACAAAAACTACCGCTCGTTACGTCTCAGAGAAGAGAACTTTCTCTTTTCTTTGACATCCTCGCAATCAGGCGACGAAGAAACCCGGTCAAGCCTCAATCTAGCTGATGATCGAGGGTTCCGTAGATTTGCTTCATTATACTCCCTGTGGGATATCAAAGTGATTTGCAGCGCGTAGACGTAACCGAGGAGTTGGAAGAAAGGGACGAGATAACTGATACTGATCGACATCGCCCGTAGAATCCCGTAGAAACCCAGCTGAGACTCGCTTTGATGGAACAGCAAGCAAATTCCCGGCCACACTCACATTCGATGCTGTCTTTAATTGCATTAATATACACATAGCAATGTTTGGCCAAGCAATAGTATCGAATAATAACCATCTTGGTTATAGTGAGTAAAACGTACGTCTTCAAGTAAACTTGCTTCGCTGTAACGAAACATAATTTGCAGTAAAATGTTATCGATGGCTATGAATGGAACACAATGTTCAACCATAAAATACGGTCTGCGGTGGAATAGATTAAAATATCAAGATCACAGAGACGAAACATGACAAATTATATTCTTGGTTTCTTACGTGGAAGCAATTTTTCAAATTTAATACGGAACTATCAACCAACCCCATATTATAATATCATGTTATAATATCATATTATAATATCATATTATACCAACCCCATATTATAACAAGCAATAACATATTCATTTTATTTGCATTCAAGATTAAATATTTATCTACTTAATTGAACATTTTCAAATATTCATTGTCATAAGATTAACTATGCCATTGACTTTTACACAATTTTTCACCAAGTATCATCAAAATCATAAAGCGAATATAAATTCAGTTCACCAGTAGTCTTAATAGATTACTAACATATTAAGTATCTAATAGAATTAATTGTGGAGAAATTATACATAAAATCTATGCATATTTTTCTGTCATGTTATTTCGTATTACTCACCAATGAATTTCAATTGCTTCTGAAAGGCGGATGAGTTATAATCACGGCAGTCAGGATTACGTTCAGGAGTCGTTACCTATTACCGAAGCGGTACACGTCGAACGATTGCGAATTCAGTCACGATAATGATGAACGTGCCCTACGTCGCGTTATTATTTGTCACGAAGTAATTGCCTGCGGCCGTTCTTGTTTCGAAGCTTACCGCATTCGCGCAGGAAATCAATTTCTGTCCACCGCAATTGGTGGAATGTTTTGAAAGGGGACGAAGTCAAGCGGCACGACAAATTCGACCGCTTTGTGATCGAGTTTCCCGAATTGCTCGTTAATGTTATCACAATCGATGCCACCTTCGTTTAACCGTCCGCTAATCGCCTTCATTTGTCACGCAAATAAACGCAGCATACGCATCGCGATCGCCTTCTATAAGAGGATTCATCCACGTCTGACACATCGCTGATCTACTCTACTTGCTCGCGATGAGGACCGATCTAAACCTCACTACGGAAAGTCATACTTTTTCGATATAAAAGCTACAAATACATAGAAGTACTTGTCGATTAATATTTTGGTAAAATGCTAGCAATATCTAAAAGATTTATGAACAATGAATTCTTAATGAACTTTCATACAAACAGAAACAAGAAAACGATTCTAAATCCACACGAAGCTTGCGATGTAAATCACACTTTAGAGTATAATCTTTCGTCTTCAGCACCGCCAGGAGATTTCACACTAGAAACGACAGGACTAAAGCATTCTTCGCAAAGGCGAACCGTAGATTTGCAAGTCAGAAGCGCGAAGCAACACCAGGTCGCGAGTAGAGAGCAGGACTTTACATAACTAAGCCCGACCGATGGATTTACTTCGAGCTTATACACCCCCCTTGATCTTCTTGCAAGATGGCCGTATATATTCGTGGCACGTACGTAGAACACTGAAAGGAAAGGAAGAGGACGTTTTCTCGGGCAGAGAAGCCTTGGGTCGTTCTGCTTGATCCGGATCTCTCGAGGAGCCTCAAAGTCGGACAGAATCGAATCTACTCTCGCCACCGTGACATCTTTTTCTCACTTCGTTCTTCTTTATTTCTTTCTCTCGCTTCCTTTGTTCATCGTGCGCTAGGACACACATAATCGATTCTGTCGGTGTCCGATACAAGATGAGCATCCGACTCTTTGGGGAACGAAACATCCGTCGCGGTGTTGTGGATATCGACTTCTTCGTGCCTTCCTTTCAAGAGAACGTCTTATCTCAAGAGTGTAATTGATCCGGGCATTACGAGACGAGACTACTTACTTGTACAACTGAATTCCAAATGGACCGTAGAAGGAGGAATAATGGAAAAGGAGCTGCATCGATTTCCTCGCTTCGTGAATGAAGATTAGTAGGAAGAATTCAGATCGAGTGCGACTCCGAGATCTATGCGACTGTCCCTTTGTGTTTAGAGTTAAAGAATGGGTGAAGTAGAGATTCCTGCAACCTGCCTGCAAGTGGAATTAAATTTCAAGAATTGTATGTATGAGTAGAAAATGGTATCTTACTGATTTAACGTGGTTATGTAGTTTGAGTCAATATATTATTGAAATTACTTCAATTAGTTTCGAGCGAGGAAATGTGTGAAACGCTGCCATAAGTAAAATATAATTTAGTAACAACGAAGAATTATAATTTTGTGACAAATAAAATCCAACGTAATAGGAATAACCAATTTTTGTCTGACTACGAAATAGTCATTCTACTGTGGACGACTGTCGATTCTAAAATTTCTAAAGAATCAGACAGGAAATAGAAAATTTATGCTTTCGTTGTAGTTCACAAAGTGCTGGTTTTATATTGCCGCACAGGCACGTCAAGCTGTATTGAATTCACCAGCACGCGATTATGCGATCTCCAAGAACCCTTTCGGTGCGCCTACCCAGCATCCTTAACGATTTTCTGTCGGACCACGTGCGTCGGGCGTGGCTCCAGGATAGTCGGTCGCGAGTATTTGAATTTATCGGCCAATATCAGAAACTACTTTGCCGACTGGCAATGCCTTATTGAGGGTTCGTGTTCCAGAGACGAGCCTTCGAGCTGCAGGAGCTTCTCATAGTTGAGCTGATGATGCTAATTTCGCAGAGTTCTAAACCAAGATTCTCCTCTACATTTCCCCGCGCCTTTTCCTTTCTTTACTAAAAAGTCATCTATAAAAGGAAAATGAGAAGATGAATCGTGATAATTCATGCTGAATATCGTGATCAGTTTCAGCATCGTCTGATTAATTTGTTTCATGAATACGAAGTAGCGATTTAGAGATTCGAATGCTGTTACAACTTCTTTTGTCATGATGTGATTGAAAATTATATTGGGGTATATGGTACAGTAAAGTTTCATTAATTGCATCGCCATTAATACAGCCTTCCGTCTAATTCCGAATAGTCCTCCCGCCAATTAGTTTGGATTAAGGGAGGCTTTGCCATTTCTTTTACTCCTATTCTCTGGCAATACAATAAAACTCCATTAATCTGGCCTTCTTTAATCCGGATCTCCGTTTAATTCGGTCGGTCTCGCATTTAGCTCGCATCAACGAGCCTTTACCTTACTCATTATAACGATTCCATCTTAAATTTCGTCCTCTTTTTAAAACCATCGGGAAAGAAACCTACTGCTAAGTAAATAACAATAAAATCTCGTCTTTAGAAATTGTCATATTGTATACTCTATTAATATCACGGTGTATTATAATAGTATGCCATTCGAAGAATAAAGCTAACTACAGTGCTGACAAAGCGTAAGAAGTGCTATTAAATGTATGTTTGGAAATGTCAAATTGTAGCAGTGATATCAAGTGTGTAAATGTAATTAAAATTTAAAAAAGAAGATATTTTCTGGTTATTATATAAAACTTGAGCAATTGTTGCATATTTCATTACATTAGTGATAAATATAAGAAAGAAATTATCACGTTGCAAAGTCTTACTTTGCACTACGTGTGCTTTGATTTGGCCATAACCAGCTTCTATTTCTTTTTCCCTCTGCATCACTCTTCGTGCGATATAAAAATGAAAACAGTCGAGTTGAAGTAATCACATCTCATCCGCGATAAAATCCAGTATCTCATTGGAAAGTGAACCAAGAGATATAATTCATTTTCATAATTGAGCTTCTATTACATTCGAGCCATAAATAAAACTTGAATTTTATTTAAAAATGCACAAAATTAATATACGCGTCTGATGTGAATCTAAATCCTTGAAAGTTAAACATTTTTGAAATATTATAACTATTTCTCATTCCGTTTGAACATCGATGAATCAATGAAGTAGTTTAAGCTCACTAGCCTGGTTGCGGATTAATTGGGCAGAAGGGAAGAAGAAAAGAACAACGGAGACCTGAAAACTTCCGGAAAAGCCAATTCGCTGCGTACCATCGAAAACTCCGTCGCAAATATTCCTGTAGAGAAACTTCTCCGCGGCCAAACACTTTTTCCTCGCACGCGAGCCGACGAGAGCTGAATACCGGATGCAGAACTTTCACCACATTTCTTCCTCTAATGCCGCGGCGGGAGGAGGAATAAGGTCAACCAAGGGATAAGGACAGGGATAAAACGAACTTTCGTTGGATTGTCGAAAGCCTTGAGCCAAAAACCTCGTAGCCATCGAATCCATCCGGTTTATCCGGCAGCCATCGTGGTTGAATTAAAATTCTGCCACGAGTACCAGAAGGGAAGAAGGAAGGGGGGTGAGAGAGCTCGGTTAAAAAATGGCTTTTAGATCTCGTTTCCCAGTGTTCCTCCATTTTTCTCTGTATTTTTGTTGCTTCATGTGCCTCTGTACAATGCACGAAGCCACTCAGCTTCAAGATACACCCGACTAAAATTTTTGTACGCCATATAGAACATACGCACATTGGAACTCGGTGGTGTTCCAGTTTATACTACGAAATCATACTTTTACGTTAGTTCAAGCAATAATATCATCGCCTATGTTAGAACATAAAACGACAATAGAGAAACAAGTATTACAGTCTAGGTGATTATCGAAGTCCACTAAACGCTGACTCATTTCCTTTAGAACTCGAGTATTTACTGCCCGAACGGTTTTACGAGTCTAATTAGAAAGTCTAATTAGAAATTCTAATTAGACGAGCAAGTTCCGACAGCATACTTGAAAAACGTACAGATTAGGAGAACAATAATGAAAAGATATATGCGCAAGAACCTTTTTATCGCAAACATAATGACATTACAGAGAATGATGGAACATTTCACGTTATCGCTGCTTGAATTAGTTTGATAATAAAAAGAATAGAAGACGCGTAGGAATTTCGAACAGAAAGTTTTTCCCTCTTTTAAAGCTTAAAATGTGAATTATCCCTTGGTCCAGAAGATTGCACTTTGCATGCGAGAATCTCGCGCTCGGTGCACAATAAACGTGATGCAGCAATATGGAACAACCGCATTTCCTCTCCTTCTTTTCCTTTCCCGCTCTACCGACGCCACCAGACGGCGCATTGACGAAAGTGTGCCTTGAAACGAAAGCCAAATTCGATAACAGTTGTTGTTCCCTTCTTCTCTCCTTTCTCTCTCTCTCTCTCTTTCTCTTTTCGTCTCTCTCTCTCTCTCTGTCTCTCTCTGTCTGTCTGTCTCTCTCAGTCAGTCTGTCTGTCTCTCTGTTCTCTCTCTCTCTCTCTCTTTCTCTCTTTCTCATTACTCTTTCAACGGCTACCTAACATTTTCTCCAACGATACGATTTTTCTTCCCGTTCGTCGAATCAACGCCTCGTCGTCTAACGTTATCGAATCTCGAGGATATTGCGTCGCCGACGGCACGGGGATTTGAACTTTAAGCGGCGTCTTTCAAAGCGTCCTCGAGGAAAAAATCCCCGAGACGAGACTCGCAAAGAAGTATCAATATCCTCTTACCGATATGACATACATCTTTAATATCTTCCTTTTTGGCGTCCTCGGAATATTCCCAAAGATCTCTGCAATTCTTATTCGAAAAAGATATATGGTACACCCGTTGCACGGGTCTCGCGAAACGATCAAACGAGTAATACCAAAAGGAGGATCCATCTACCGATACGAGAAAATTACTATTCGAACGTCTGTCATACTTCCTGTTCGTTTTTCACGTATTTCGTAATTCCGAGAGGGCGTAGAACAGAGAATACGCGTGACAAATTCATGCGAAGTGAAGGTGGATAGAGATAATGGATAGTAAATACTAAGTTTCCACCCGATAACTTGGCTGCATGTAACAAGAATATGTGTTGTGCGCGTGAATTCTAAGAATGTGCTGTGACCGAGATGCGAGAGAATTCCGAGTGATTCATTGACTTCTAAGAGTTATTTAAGTCGTTCGAATCGTCAAACTTGTATAATCAGTATTTTCACCATCACTCGTTATAAACTATTAATTATTTACCACACTCAAATAAGTTTCGCATTACTTTCATTGTACTTTCGTATCCCTATTTTAAGCCTAACGAAGCCTGTCCTCGATAATCACTGCAATATCAAAGAAATGTTATTTCTCCTCCACAGAATCGTACGTAAGATTAATCTCGAATGATCAGCGATTTTTCTCTACAAACATTCTTTGTGATTTTCCCCAAGAATTTTGGCAGTAATTGGCAAGGGGAACAGTAGAAACATTCCTCGAGAGATCCAATGAACCTTTGTGACGCGACCATCGTCTAGGGCCAGCGAAATTAGGGGAAAAGGTGGAGCAAGCCAAGGATAAAGCGAAGTATAAAGAGAACGTAAAGGACAAGTAGAAAGGAGAAAGAATCTTGACGAATCGATCCTGGCGACGAAAGAACGGCTGGATGACCGCAGCATGACGCGTGAGGAGAAAAAGAGGGTGGAAGAAGGAGGCTACTAAAGAAAACGAATGACTTTGCACTGATAAAGCTGACCTGCAGCTACTACGAACTGGGCAATAAAGATTTGCAATGGAAATGGAGACGTCGCGATTTCTTCATAGCCGCTACGTTATCCGTTACGATATTTGACCCTCGCAGTGTCGAAATTACCCTCGCAAAATATTAACCTTTATATTCCTCCCTTGCGTTTTTACGGTGCTGCCTCGAAGCTACCACGGCATATCGCTGGCTCGAGCAACTGCTCCAGCAATATACGCCATCTGTTTCTTTTTGACCCCCCTTCCGCTTTGTATCTTCATTTTTCTGATCCCCTACTGTCGTGGATTTGCACTTAGTGCAGAACAAAATATTTCGTATCATAAATGGTAATAGATGTTGATCTCTGGGCAAACGTTTCCCCTTGCGTACATACATTGAGAATACATTTTGTAATGAAGATAAGAGACAGATAAGGTACAGGTAAGAGCGCAATGCTATCCTATATTCCTATATTGTAAGATTTAAATATATGATATTAAATGTATGATACGAAATTACTATGAATTGTAATTTGCATTCCACGTTCAAGTCGGCACTATAGCGACTGAGTTCTGTATGATTTGTCTGAGGAGACATTTGGTAGATTATTCTTATTGTCCGCATTGATATTTATCATTAGTCGGGATTGGAACTTGACGAATATGTTAAATCCACATAATGGAATGAAATATTCTTGATAAAATCGCGTTAATGTCTAATTAAAAATGAACGAAATGCGAGAAAGGAAAGCTTAGAATTTTCTTCTTTGCTCGACGAACGAACTGGAAGATGCGTGAGCGATCAAACAGACGGACAATGCGGGAAAAATCTACGTAACCCAACTACACGAGTAAACAGATAGGAATATTGGAGGAGCGAGAGGGGAGAAGCGTAAGCTCAACTGGAAAGATGCCTCATTAAGTTTTTGAAAATACTCGAAACACAGGTGAGACCCGCGGCTTGCAACAACATTTAAATAATCAAGCAACACGGGATTGAGATGACAAAACGGGTCTGCGCCCCTTTTTTCGAAACAACTGGCTTCCGCGTGTTTGCATCCACGCGAAAGTTTCCAGTCGCCTTTCCGGAGAGCTTTTCTAAAGGGCTTCTCTCCTTGGAGAGTATTCGCTTTCTTCCGTCTCTTTGTCGGCTCTCTCGACGCGCAGCAAGGGGAGAAAGTGAGCGTGAAAATGTAAAAGAGCGCTCGAGAATGGTAAACGCTCCGAATGTTATAACGGACATAATTTTCAGCACGGTTGAAAAAGAAGGGCGAAAGACGAAGAAAGGAGAACAGGCGGCCGTAAAGTAAGCTGCTATACTTCACTGGAGAAACATTAAAAAAGGAAGAGGTAAGGGAGAGAGGTATCTTCGTTCGTTTCTTTCTTTGTTCTCTTCCCCTTTCTGCAATTTCATTAACATAATGCTATGTATGTATGTAACTCGCGGCGTAAACCGAATAAGCCACAATTTAAAGTTCCGAGGAGCAGAAAAAGCTTCGAACTTCTTCTGGATAAGATTTTCTCTGTAGGCAGAATTAATATTAATTAAGTTACTACGGCATTTGTGTACGAGATCCAGCACGGATACACGAACGAAAGCCGTCGTTCGATGCTAGATATCAAAGTAAAGGGAACGAAACAAAGTTAGAGAAGACGCGAGGAAGCTTGGAAAACAGAGAGGATTTATCGAGAAGCCAACAAAGTAGTATGTATCTCGTCCTTGTTCAGTCCTAGAGAGTTTACAGTCTTTGTAAAAGCGACAAGCGTCTGGCCAAGAGATTGAACTGCGAACGCCATGACGAGAAAATAGATAATGGAAGATCTTAGACGCGAAGAAGAAAACCCAACAATAATTCCAGACTCTCGAGGTTCAAACTCATTTTTGTTTGTCTACTAGCCGAGCTTCGTCTTATTCTACTTCGTCCCAGCGAGATGACTCTTCCTCGTAAACCTTTACCTACGAGACTTCGTATCTCTAAGACACCCGATTCCTGAATTATTCAAAAGCGTGATGGAGGAATAATAGCACGCTCAGCCTACACGGTCGAAACGTTAAGACTATTAGAATCCATTTTGCATCGGAAACTGTAGTGGTCTTAAAATATCTGCTCCCTCTTCTTTGATCTTATAAGCCTCTTCAGAGTTTTTGTGCTTGATAATATATAAAATAGTGAGAGAAAAATGTACCAAGAAACTTTAGAACTTTAATACCAAGCCTATCCGCTACTATCCAGGCTGGTCAAAATTCAAAATTTTTCATCAAAATTTGACAAGATTTTTCATGGTGCGCTTCTTGGAGGATTTTCTGTGATCTCTAGTTATATGGATAAATTTGCTTGTTCCCTTGCGTTATACATATATTTTTCCATACCTTTCCTTTTGATCTCCCTTTTTATTTCGGTCATCGCTAGTTCTCGCGTCAAAAATTTGTCTCTGTCAAAGAGAAGCGAGTATAAAATCTGTACGTTTGGATATTCATATTAAAATGCCAATGAACTAAATTTTTTAAGGATCAAAATTTTATTCCCATGCGCGTAGGAATATCATCGAAGAAGAAGATTTTTATGCAATGTCCATCAAGCGTCGCTTCGATTTTCCGGGCGGTACGGTACGGCGAAACGAGCCAATGCTGAAACTCTGGTAAATCGTCTGTGACGAGCTTGCACATAGCTTCCTCGTGTTTGCGACATACACAATGAAGCATTTAGATAGGAGACGAAATGGGTTGCACAGGCAGTACGCACGATCTAACGAAGTGACTCATGGGAGCTGCGCGCCGGCCAGTTGCAAATGGACCGAGGAGATGCTGTAACATCCCCCTGAGTAACGATTCTGGCGTCTGCTTTATGCAACGAGAGTTAATTCATGGCCTGGCATTCTGTCTGTGTAGCCAGATGCGTCCGTATGTTACCACACATCGAGAATCGATCTGATTCCTACGGAAACGTTCGACTTGGCTGGCTGCATTTTATATTTAAAAGTTTGCGTCATCGAGCAGTGGAGGAACGCTTTTATTTATCGACCTAACGAGATCTAGACTCGAATCGTGTCTTAAATATAAAGAGAAGTAGAAACTTTCGTAAAACTCTCTTACTCTCGTGAAACTGAATATTTGATAAGGAGTTACAGAAAAGTAAAGATTCTTAAAATTTCAAAGTTGCTGTAAGAAATTTAAAGAAGCTTATACAGATAAAAGTTATGAAAATTTTGAGAAGTTTGTACAAATCGTTAAACATTATATTCAAGCGCAAAGAGGATTGGCGCATGTTGCGATTGACGACTATGAAAATTTGCGCAAGAAGCGTTATTTTAAAGTCATGACCACGAGAATTCGTATTAAGGAAAGCGACGATGTTATTTAAAAAGATTCTAGGTCGACCCGCAACGTCGACGAACGATTCTGCATGGGCTGCCGGTGGCGTTCCTGGCTGTTCCTAACCGTAATGACGGTAGCTTGCCACGGTTTGCCTTGCCACTGCATTGCCCGTAGCGTTGCGCTTTGTTCCATCGTGTTGTCCGAAGTCTTATGTATTGTTCCATTACGTGTCTGACGTGATATTCACCTATACTACTTCGCACAGTTTCAATTTTCCCAGGACGACAATCTTCGTCATTGCCTGACAAATTAATCGTAAAGTATCTTATATATGAGACTGAAAACACCTACCACAAGTCGAATAACATCGAATATAATACGGGGTTATTCAATGTGAATTTAAAAATTTTTTCTATGACGATCCCCATAGCTGGAAAATAATGCGCGTGCACGTGCACGTGCACGAGTGCGTCCGACGCCAATAAACCTCGAATTTCGGTGGTTTTATTTTGAAGCCATCCACTAACTAATTTCCCAAAACAAAGGACAAAACTTTCGAGTCTGTCAAACAGGACTGGAAAATTTATCTCTCATGACAATACCGGTGAAAGGGAATATTCGACGAATAGTAACACAGAAAACACACATATATATGAAAAAAATTGTGCACTACCTATCAGAATGTATCTACCACGAATATATCTAACACGATGTTACTCGATTAAAAATATGGAAATCCAGTTATGTTATATCATCGCGAGCACTCGCGACAAACAATTTGCGCAACATCGAAGAAAGCTGATGATTTCTTGCCAGACGTAAAAGGAAGAACAAAGAACAGATTGCTACAGGAAACGGTACAAAGAAACGGTATTATGAATTTCCCAGGTCGAAGATACGATCGAATTGATTTTTCCCCCTTGGTTCGTACGATGTGATTCAAGACAGAGCGTCGGCTCTCAGAGCAAATAACCCTGAAAAACCCGATAGCTGGCGGCCAGGAAAAATAAACGACGTATCGGCGAGAAGAAGGCTGCGACCGTGCAAAATCTATTTATGTATAACCGATACTTCAACAAACGATTATGTGCATACAGATGCAGCAGTGAGCCAAGATGGAGCACGACTATTTCTCCAACGGGAAAGTACGAGACACTTCGGCGCGTTGACGCTTAAAAGTGTTTGCGAAACCGATTTGGAAACAAAATCTCGCTCGTTCGAACGCGCTCGCCGATATCAAAGGTCCGTTTCGAATGACACGTTGCGAGAGTAAACCCTTTCTCCATTTAGAGGGAGAAAAACATGGGCAGTGATTTTCGGCGGAAACGTTCGAAAACGGTTGAAACGATGTAAATTTGCTGTTTTCGTTCGGTTTAATAATGCATAAAGGGACGACAAACGAGTTTTCGAAATCGGTTTCGCGTAAATCATTCGAATATTTTATCAGTGATAAATCGACGATAGGTTAATTATGAAAAATGGTACATAGGGTTGAAATTATTTTCAGGTATTTCTATTATTTTTCGCTTTGAATTTTTCGACTAGGCTACTGACGAGTTTCCTTTGAGAGTGAAAGAGTACTAAAACGTAGCAATAATCTCTGGAAGCTTATATGTCTCATTTCACTCCGAAACTGGCGAGAATTAAAACTGAGAAAAGAGAATTCCATGATGTAGAAGATCAAGGGAAGAGGAGCAGTTCTCACAGGATACGCAGAATCAAGCGAAAAAGATGGTTCTTTTGCGAAATGTCGCGCTTTTCGCAGTCAACGTACGTTCCCACTACAGTAAAACTTAATTACCCTGTTTCAGTAGGCCATGCAGTAGTCTCTTACCGAATCGTTCGCGAGCTTTTTCCAAATACTAGGCGAGAAACATCTGAGAAACATTCGAGAAGCGAAGGATCAAAACCAAGATTAAACACTCGCTTTTCCTCAAGAACGAGAACAACCAGGAACAGAAAATGAATAAAACCACAAACGTAATTGTCCAATTAATGTGCAAATCCTATGTATTCGATTGGCCATTTCAGCACGGAATTGATTTTTTATCTTGCGAGAAAAATTCTTGAAAAACGTGAAAAATAGTTTTGTATTACCACGTTACTTCTTATCTGCAATTTACGTTTGCCCTAATGGAAAATAATTCTGATCTGTTCCATAATTGAAAAGGTAAAAGATGATTGATTTTATATTATTTTTTTACGCGGACATTATTCGTTACATCTAGTTAACACTTGTACAGTGACAAATTGAAATATGAGGCAGTACATCACCACGTACGAACACTTGAAGCACGTAATCGAACATCCGTCAAATGTGAATACGTTTTCGTCCTGTATTCGTGAGCTTTTCTATGGACACACGTCACTATTCGCAAAATAGCGGCGAGCTTTCGTAAATCACACGCGAGTTTCCATCGTACGTTTGCACGAACACTGCAAATCATGCGTGAACTTTCGCCATATTTACACGAGCACTTGCCAGTCACGTGTGAACCTATACACTGTTTGCATAAGGTTTCATAGGGTCTACGTATGCTGGCGCAGATCACGCATAACTTTAGTTACATTTGCACGAGTTTTCATCATCCGCAAATTATACCCAAGTTTCACATTTCACGTAATTCTTGAACTCTCGTCGTATGTTAAATTACAACTCGGTTAAAATAAATGTGAAAACTTCCACTCTGCTTATAACAAACTTACGATTCATATCTCAACGTCGAATGTTTTCGAATGCGAGATTGAGAGTAATATAATTTCGAATGCCCCGTGTGCCTCTGCCAACGATAAATTGCCAGAATATCGTATTTTTCGACTTCTATAAAATTGTTTAAATGGGAAACATATAAGCACATTTGCTGGATTCCAAAAGTGAATATGTATAGCACATTTTTCGATTAAAAGGAAAAATTGCGTTAATCTATATTTTACCCTAAGACATAATTGATAATTTAAATGCATGCTTGAAGTATATCTGTGAGAATATGTATACAGAATTTCATTACATTTTCTGATTGAAATGCTGTCTTTCAAGGATCTATAGATCACAGAATTTCAAATAAAGAAGTGAAATAAAAAGTCCAATTTTCGATGAATTAAGAAGCTTAGATATGTGTATGATGATTTAAAAAACACAGTAATACGATGTGATATCCAATTGACCTACCTTCGGATTAAGAAAACTTACATTATCTTCCGACAAATCCAATAAAATTGTACGTGCACTAGCTTTTGCGAAATCGAAATCCCAAAACGATCGACCGCAGTACAGAGAAAATTTGTCCGATTTTCCCTTAATTAAAATTCGAACAACTATCGAAATTTAACACCTAACTTCCATCAGGGTAGATCCAGTTTATCCCACAGAAGGATCTATATCGTTAATCAGAAGAGAGTCGTGTCTTTCCCGGAGAGAAAGGACGCAAGGAAAGCGAAAAGTGTTTACGAACAAAGACAGCGAATTGATTGAACAGCGACACCATCGAGGAAGTCGCTAAACAAACCGGACCGTCAGATAGTGTCAGATCCGAACAAAGACACACGCCGGATGCGGCAAGTTAACCAGGACAACCTGTTCCCGATCCAGACGCAATTCGAAGCTGTTTGTAGGTGCCTTCGTTCAACTTCGCCACAGTAATCTCTCTGCAGCTTCTTCGGTCACGGATATTTTTGCTCGTTCCACAATTCGATTCGATCTATGTTTGGAAAATTAAATCTTCCAACATATTTTCGATTCGAAACCCCGAATTGCTGTATCAGAGTTATTATTGATGTTTATGAAAGGCTGGTTTTATTAATTATTTCGTATATTATTCCAGTTGTTGCGTATACACGGGCACAGATCAGGAAAGTTTTTCAAAAAAATTCAATCGCCGTAAATGAAATACTGAAAAGTTTCTGCATGTTTGATTTAGGAAACACCATGGCTTAATAATTTTCAAGTTTCGTAAAGCGAGTCGAGCATTGGCAATCAAATAAATTAAACATGCAACATCTCCCAGGCTGTGAAAATTAACATGGAAATGTTATTCCGCTGTTGCAAATTACCATTCGAATATTATTATTCGTATGAATTTATTCATCTGCACGGTTTTGATACAAAAATTCAACGACTCGCTAAAACGAAAATATGATGATCCCAGAATACAAGAAGCTCGATCGATTTGATAGAACAAACAATATGTTCCGCTGATTGAAACAAGAAAGAAAAAGAGAATTAGAAAAGAATTGTCCCGATACGATTTTTCACTCGGTATCCGTTTCCGGACGGTTGGAAAATACTTCATCGGTGGGCTTTCCGGTAAACTAACAAAGAATTAGTATCACGGTGAAATCGGCTGACCCAGAAACGAAACGTTAATTCCAAATTTAATGGTATCAGATGCTCTCTCTGGCCGATGTTTACCGGCCATCTCGGTTATTTATTAGCCGCCATTATCTAGAAATTACTCGGTGTCTACGTCATCCCGAGCCTCCGGGACTAAATTGCAAACGGTTCCAGAAAGTAAACACGATATATGTATAAAGGGGAGTCTAGCGGCGCCAGGACAATTTCCTTCGTGTCCCTTCAATCACCAAGGCGTAGCTTAATAGCTGGCCCTGTTCGTGTACGTTCACCTATACAAGCCTTCGTCTATACGTATTCTATACGCCTTTTACCCTCACACACTCTCGTTATATGGTTCGTGCGTGTGTGTATATATCTAGCCACGTGGCACCGATACGAGTATGTAATGGTATATGAATCTATACGTGTGGTCTACGTTAGCGTGAGAGTGTTTGTATGTACGTCACGACGACACTGCGGCGAGACAAAATGAAATTTCAGTCGGACGATGAATGTCCGGCGTGGAGCTGCACAGCCCTGTTCCCGGGGGCCAGGCAAGAGCCAATTTGCATGGAGGATTTAATTGAAAAATGCGACAGCCTGGCCCGAGATTAAGCCCCGGAAAAGCGTGGAAAAATTTCAAACGCCCACTGCCCTGGCCTGGAGTCGCGATTCGCCAAAATTGAGCCGTTTTGCGTTCCGCTGAACTTATTAGCCGGAAAATCTGCCTTCAAATCTTCCGTCAATGCGTCGAAGTTCTTAAATTTAGATTCCTAGATATCCCAAGAATTTATCGGAACCTCTCGATTGTATATGAGAAAAATCTTTCTGTTTGTTCTTGTTCCTTTTTTCGCGGTTGATTAAAAGTGAATCACCCGCGGGTACGAGGAGCTTCAAGATGGAAGTGAAGGCGCGGAAGTCGGGCACAAATACTTGATTCTACGTGGAGAAATAAAGCGTAGAATTTTCGTGGCACGAGCTATAGAATCCGAGCGATCCCTGGAATCCAGACACAGTCGGAAGAATTTAATATCAGTCGGGGTCGCTAAACATCCTACATATCGCAAGGAATATCAACCATCTTCTCCTTAATCGATTAATGACCCCGGTATTCTGATCAACGCCCCGAGGCAACGCTCCGAAGTTTCATAATTTAACGTCACGCTGTATCCACGAAACGTAAGGAAGAAGAAAAAACAAATCAGCTTACGTCCTCCCGAGATAATTAATCATTCTAATAATGAAAGTCAAAATCTCTCATCGTGTTTGCGAAATAAAAGGTAGCGTACTGCCAACTCACCAGGAACCAGTTCTCAAAGTGTTATCAATCCGCCGCGGATTTTTATCTCGATAATAAAACTTTGTCTTTTTCTTTCCCGACTATGGTTACGTGTACGCCATCCGATAGAAAAGTTCGGGAACTGTACGTGCTGCAAGGTATTTCGCAATAACGAACAACCAAACTTCTGGCTGGAACTTCTCATCTACGAAATAACGAAAACTCCTCGTTTCCATGGCGCATTTAAAGGATTAAAGTCGTTCCCCCACCATTGTGTTGCAACAACGGAATCAGCTCTATTTGAATATCAGGGAGCTCCCTCTTCGATGAGAATTAATATTCACCCGTGAAGTCAAGCGGATAAAGAGGTAACGGAGATGCAGAGGCAAGAGATCGACTATTCTTTCCTGCTCCTTTTTCTAATTTCCACTAGCACTTCCGCGAATGAATTCGATTCACTGCGCAGATTCACCGATTCGTCTCTGCTCTCTGTGCAAAAGAGCCAAAGCATTTGCAAGTGTGAGATAGTTCGCACCGGTTCGAGGGACGCGGAGAAAAATTGTGCTTTTAAAGTAAACGAAAAATATCGTCCACTTGAGTTAGTGTTATGGAACACTGTCGTCGTCCATCCTGTTCATCTTTGTTTACTTCTTTTTCTATACTCAACGTTTCTTTACCTTATTCCCAAGTTAACAGATGCTTCTTCTATCTTGCTTCACGCTGTAGATATCCTCGCTCTCGTAATCGCGTTATAACTGCACGATCTTTGAATAGGGTATTAACTAGCAAAGATAATATAGTTCAGTGGAGTTCATAAATACTAATTAATTATTTAATTATTAAACTGTCTGGTAGTAAAATGGAAGAACACTCGGAGACAGAGAATGAAAACACCTTTCCAAGTGACCTACATTTCCTTTGCATGAACCGACTCTTCTCTATTTATGCACCCCTAAGATGATATCTTAAACGCAAAGGGGAGTACTTTCAAGGGTTCCTTTTTTTTATCAGCGACAGTCAATTCGTCAAGAGTCTATCTCGCACGCATGAATTCGAACAGCATACACACTTCTTACAAATGAAGTTGATTCTTATCTGTCTGACAGAAAAGAAAATTAACCCTTGACTAATGTGTTAAGCACAAGATTTTTTCTTCTACGCTGTTTCCCGTTCTTTCTTTGATGTTATTATAACACAAGACCAGTTCTTCTTAATCTTACTTTACTCTACTACTTAATACTTTATTTATTACTTATTTTATCAGCAATCTGATCCGCACTACTTCAATCGGGAGTTGAAAAATTCTCAAGATCTGGATAAAGGATTTACACGTCGACGAGACTCGTTGGATTTCTAAAAGTCCTCAAAGTTGCCAAAGATAAAAGAGACCAGCTCAAAATCGGGCGACAAGCGTCGAGAAAAAAGTCGAGCTCTTAATGCAAAAGGGAGATGATCTCGCGGCTGCTCGCTCAGTCGTGCCGACTGTGTCTCTCGATATTCAACCCTCGTTTTTCCTTGCAGTTCTCCATCCACCTATATCCCACTCTCGCGCTCCTTTCCTCTTCTTTAACACCGTCACTGTCGTCGCGTCTCTACAATAACAGAGATGAGTTTTTACGCGCTGACACTTTTCGCTCGCTTCCGTTGACAATTAGTTCTCGCTTCGAATGTTTGTTGGAAGTCGGCTGAAGCTCCTCCAATTGCAACGTACGAAGAATTTGTTGGAGAAAATATAGACGAGATACTTGCACATACACAACCGTTCTTACGTCCATCTTGGTGATTCTTTCTGGAATTTCTATTCTGTGATAATAATGCAGCAGGTTGGAAAAATATTTTCACGCATTCGAAATTTCTCCCAAAATTCACAAAGTATATTGAAAAGAATGTAATTATATTGAAATATTGAAAAGAAATTGGTTGATGTAGGATATGATTCTTGACGAACAAAGAGAGCATTATAGAATCATTACGTGATTTACAGAGGTTAGTGGTTTGCATTAGCTTGCATTGCCCGACTTATGGTATTTTAGTATTTATATTCTTGAAATCGTACGAGGTTGATTATTATTGACAAAGTTTTTAGTGTGGAGCAAACAAACGAAAAAGATCTATCGATGTACGTGTGTTTACGAGTTACAATACGCAACGATGGTTGGAAAATATACGGATGGTTTTGAGCTTATGTCTGACACCTGACAGAACGTAACTAAACAAATGGAATCTAAATATTTCGTTTCATTTAAAAAATTCTTTTGTCATTTGAATCGACAGAAAATCGACAAGGAGCTTGAAATTCGGCAAATTAAAAAAAAAGACATTTGATTCAGATAAGACTTCTCGAACGTGGAAAATCTTTTGGTTTTGGTAGAAAGCTTTAACAGAGACTCGATCACGAAGAGGGGAGAAAGGGTTAAAAGGATCACAGTGAATCAAGGTGAGCGAAGGTGAACGACGAAAGAGATTGGCGCGAGGCTTGGCTTTATAAATTCCCGACGTGTTTTAATCCTTCTGTAAGCCGTCCAGTTGTGTCAGAGCTTTCGTTAAATTAAGGGATTTCCGTACAATTTCTAGCGTGCGTCCCTGAAACCTTTATACGTATATGTATTCTCACGATACTCCGGCGTCTTGACAAGCCTACTTGTGTATATCTTGCGATATTCGAATCGATCGTCCATAAACGGATTTTCGGATAATAACGGATGATGCTCCTTAACGGTCCGAAGATGCTTTTAACCTAATTTCGCAAGAAATACCTTAGCTAAATCGTAATACCGAGCTGCAAAATAATAATATTGCGACGAATGAATACTTAGCGCGGTTACTCGAAAATTCGATAACTGGGATTTTGAAGAAGAAATTTTTAAACAATTCGTGATAAAAAAAGAAACCCGTAAAAAGCATCGAGTCAACCAACAATTCTGTTAGCAATTTTGAAAAACTGTTAGCCATAGATTTTTTCGCATGGCACAGAGAAAGAGGTAGCCCATGCTTTACCATGAAAACGTGGCTTTCATTTCTCGTTTGATGCTCGCCTCTTACGAACGCCTGTGTTTCATCCAACGCAACGCGGATTTAATCCTCGGATTATTGATAACGAAGTTTGCCCAATTTATAAACGCGACATAGCGCGATTAAACGCGTCTGACAAAATGTTTGTCACGCGTGCCGGACAACAATTGATTTACCGCGAGAAAAAAACAGAAATATACGTCTATACGATGAGATACGAGATACGCCGATACAATGCCACTCAGCTTCCTGTTCTACAATAAAATCAATCGAAAATTCCGGCAACTCGAGCCAAATTCTCTCTCTTTCCCTTTTTCCGTCGATAGGTACGCGGAACGAACGGAATAACGTTTTCGCCGGAGAAATATCTGATCTCGTTCCTCGTCCATGCAACTCGTTTTTATCCTTTGAAATTCTAGACATTCTAAAACAGAGAACAACGAAAGGGTGAACCAACTAGAGAGGACCTTTCGTTCGGAAACAAAAATTCTCCTGGAATAGCTCGCGGTGTGCATTCCAAACACATATCTAATCCTCGTCGGTATCATAGCGACGTCTTAGCCTGGACAGAAAAAGACTAACCGGCGAACTTCAGTCAGATGAAAGTTTAAACGAGCGCGACCCAATTCCAGGGGCGTTCTTGCTAGCCGTTTCAACCCCTGTATACGAATAACAACGAGTTTCGCCATTAAGCTCTCGACACCGGCTACAAACGATGATCGCCCGGAGGGTTGTTTCATCGCCAGTAAAAAAAAAACAACGCGGAAGACATGACAATAAGATGAGAAACGGGAGACGAGAAAGGGAAAAGTTGAACAAGTTCCAAAGGGCAAAGATGGCACTTTCACGTTTCAAGACGATTTCCAAAGGCCTGGTTCTAGTACGTACTCAATCTTTGGCAACGATCTGAGATAACTAGAACATCGAGCGACTACTTTAACGAACGAACGAGTAAAATTCGAATGTTACAATCGGAAAAGATGATACAGCGAACGTAGATAAATATCACCGAGTGCTCCTCCAATTCTCATTCTTTGTTCTTCTGCCTCTAGAAAATTAAATCATTGTGTTGGGTGATTGCTCTGTACTGAAGGATGGGAGTATGTGCCGCTGATGAAAGAGATATAGTGATATCATAAATTTGCTTAGGTGAGCTAAAACCGTATACGAAAGAAGATTAATAAAAAGTGCAGTTGATCAGCTTGGCTTCTGACAGGCTAATATATTTCAGCGTATGCTAGAACGAACAGATATTATAACAATGTTGTAGAACCAATTAGTTCGTTCTAAAATAGTACAACGCATCGCTCATCTGGATATCGTATAAGTGAAGTTCAGAAGTTTGACGTCCGGCGATTTTATCGTACAAACGTGAAACAAGCGCGATTATTCATTTACAACCCGCTACTTTACGTCGAGCAACGAGAGTAAAGCTTAGGGTAAGACGCCTGGCTAAGGTTTTTCAAAACGTAGGCAGAAAGAAAAAGGGAAGAGGCCGGCTAAACAGCGGAAGCAAAGGAAAAGAAAGAAATGATGGAGGTACTTCGCATTCCCAAGCGTGGCTCTCCAGGGTAAAAGGAGGTAAACACACGCTCTTGTGCTTAGTAGAGCAAAAGCTGCAGTCTGCTGTACGATCCTAATACTTCTACAAGCTGTGCGTAGTGAGGGATAAACGGAAAGCCCGCGTAAACTCTTGCGCTCTTCTCTTTTGTTTTTCTCGGATTTTCTGGTTTCCTTTCGTCCTTCTGGATTTACTCCTGCGAATTTGACCGTTTCCCTCGATATTTATCTTCCTATCTCTTCGAACAGTTTGTCATTCCTTCGATTAGTCTTTTATTTCGCCTCTTCACTATCATCAACTCTCATCGTCGATCGTGTGGCGTACTAATTCAATCTATCCTTTACAAAATACGCGTTTATCCTCCAATTTAGCGACTGTCTTTCTTCATCTCTGGCTTTTCTGTTTCAAATATAAGCAACGAGTTCGAGCGAAATTACATTCTTTTCCTAGCCTCGTAATACCTTTATCGCTCGCCCGTTTTCACTCCCCTTTCCTTTTATCCTTTTTACTCTCGTGAGCAGTTGAAACACCACCATCGTTGGAATGGATCACGGGCCAAAAAGGATCAAAGGATCACCGACGTACAGACTGGTTTCTCGTATTTTCTAGAGGTTTCGCACGGAATAAGAAAGCCAGGAATTTCGAGAAATGCGGCTCCTACGGGAACGTATGTAGCTACGTGCCACTAAGCTCGAAGAGTAATTTCTTTCGGCCGAATGTTGATTGCACCATTCCACTTCGCCGTTCGCTAACGCTAAATGTACTCGCAAAGCTGGCCTTTTTTAGGAAACCCCCTTTTCCTTCTTGTTAGTCACCCTCCTTCGCCCCACTCTTTCGGCCACTGTGGTTTAATTACGACGCTTTAATTACGCCACGACCGTGAACTCAGATCTCCATTTGTGGTCGGACGGTGTAAAATTGGTATCTCTTCCTGATATACCCGGGCGAGGATGCTCAGCCCAATCCACCAAGTGGATGTAAACTAATGCAAAGAAGAAGCTTTCGAGGAAAACGTAACAAGACGGCGAGCATCGCGGCAGCTCTGCCAGCAGAACGGTTCGTTTGATGTTCTAATTGCTACGTTGCGAATTTTTCTTAAGTTTGATAATTGGCTGGCGTGATTTTTCTTTGAATATAATAAAGTGAAGAAAATTGTACACGAGAGAGAAAGAGAGAGAGAGAGAGAGAGAGAGAGAGAGAGAGAGGTGCCTTAAACCGGTCGACGTTCTTATACGCGAACAACCCGAAACGAGGTGAAGCACCATTAAAATGGACTATTTTGTGTCCAAACGACGAGTTCTTCGCTTCGAAGAGAATGAAAGCCTCGTTTAAGTGTAACTCGACTAATATTGCTTTAGAAATAATTACTGCGGAATATAACGATTTTTTAATAGAAACGTAATAATTGCCTTTAGAGAGTTCAAAATTATGAATGAAAGAGTCAAAGAAATCCTCGTTACTTCGAAGTCGTATAAAATAATAAAGATAATGCTACGATATTAATTGGGAAAACAACGACAAACGATGAAATTTAAAGGAGAAACGAGAGAGAAAGGGGATTAAATTGATCGGCTGAAATAGAGATTTTAGACTGTTTGAGAGACGACATACGTATCTTTGAGCGAAATTCATCTATACACGCGCGTCTGGCATTCATCGCGTGCCGCTTTTCTTATCCGTAATAACATCGCTGGAGAAAAGGCACTTTGCTTTCCAACATTCAATTTCATCTGGCGCTCACACAGCCAGTGCTTCGTCGCCAATTACCATGAACTTCACCATCCAGAGTTTCATATCATCTTTTCTCCCACCAATTTCACCCTTTTACAACGACACCTTCGCGCTAACCTCCTTTTCCCAACGCGAAATAATATTTTCATAGGGGTGATGCAAAACGAAATACGACTAGTTCGATAAAACGGAGGCAAAAACTCCATTTCATTCGAGCGTACGATATTATCATCGATTCCGCTGACTTTTCGATCTCCCGACCATGAAAGGTAAATGAACCGATAACGAATAACCGGTAATTACGTATAGTAATTGAAGCGACCGAAGAGCATCAATTAATTTGACCCCTTGCTTGCTTTCTAGAGCGATGTTAAACGAGGGTGCTCCAACGCTTGCTCGATGCTAATGAGTTATTCGAAACGACCGGTGTGAACGCACGTGGTAACGAGGGTTTGTGTTCTTCCTCTGTTACCGTCTATAAGAGTTTTCGAAATTTCCTTGTTGCGGAAGCTCACGATTTTTGTAACTAAAGTCTAATGGAGCTTAATTATTTTGCTTCTCTGACGGTGCGCTCAGATAATCAATAATATTATCAATATTTCAAGCTTCTCAATACCATTGTATAATACTCACGATATTATATCAACAATACATAATAATCCTTTTAGTTGAGAACGTTGAAAAAATGAAAATAAATATTGATAATCTGAGAGCATCGTAAAAATGGGGTAGTCGGCTCTGGCCTTCGAATTTGTATGTCCTAATAGGAAACACTTTCGGTGTTTTAAGAAAAACTTTATCCCAAAGGTTAATTTAAAATTCAAATATAAGAAATTCCTTTAACGATAAGAGAACACGATTGAAAAAAAGATAAAAGCAGTCACGAGGGACGTAGCAGGATTACCGAAAGGGATGAAACATAAAATATGAATGTTCGTAAGATTGAAATTTCATCGAAGGAATTCTACATATTATATATATAAAAAAAGACTCGACAATGAAATATAATGATTGTCTACGATTACTCGGTTATTCAAAATTCCTTCAATACCAAATTATTATAAAATGTGATCTAAAAATTGTATCAGTCTCTATCGATGCATCTCGTATCTTGCAACATTTAACAAGGTCTAAAAGTGGTCACACGCATCAAGGTAACATCGATATGCTTTTTAAACCGAGTAATCCAACGACCAGCAATTACGACCGGCAAATTCGTGCACCCGCCACGACAAGTATTAAATCACAATACCGAGAGATTTCCCGTAAGTTGGATTAGCGGCGACTATGGTCAGGCTTACGGAAAAACGTGTACGGAACGGATTATGTCTTGCGGAAATGAAGCTTCGGTCGACGTACCGTCGCGTCGTCTCATCACTCTATTCGTATAATGAAACCGCACAAAGATAATCTGCGGCCCGTTTAAACCATTAACGAAAACACGTTGCTTATTCTGACAGAAGATACATTTGGCGGCCAATATGCACATTAAACGCAATAAATTACGTAATGTAATTTCAAACGAAACCAGATAGCCGTGGGGGACAGACGAAAACATTTTCAGATCCGCGTTCCGTATTATTGTAATCTATGATTACTCGTCAGCACGTTTCAACTTTTATCTAATAGCGTTTAACTGCCCCCTTTCTCGAATATATAATTAAATTAATTAAACTCGTATCGCATAGAACGAATAACGATACTGGAGTCCCTTCCGATGAATAATTTAAGTTTCGAATTTGTTTTTACGAGCACGAAGAGGGTAGTTTTCTTTCTTTGCAGTTCTTCGAAAAGTTCCCGCGGATTCTTCGGTACACGTGCACTCTCGATGTTTCGTATAGCTGTCCTTTCTAGGCGAGTTAAACGTCCGAGAAGAAACTCAACGCTAGGTGAGTACGTGTTTACGCGAAATTCATGTTTCTATGAATATAACAAATGCAAGATTATAAATACATATTGTTGTTTCATTATTATTGAATATTATAGCTAATACGGTGGTATTCCGTTTATACGGAATTCTGTATGAGCTTGTCGAAAGGCAAATAGTTTTTGTAATTGGAATTCATATAACAGAAATCCACTCATTCTTTCTATTTATGATTTTTCGTTAAAAATTCTCATCCGGACAAGTGAATTTAACCAATGAAATTTCTTCGAACAATAGCTAAAATTTGACTCAAATAATACGAAATTCTACTCTACTCTGTGTTGAATATTTATATATTTTTCTAGATTACGTGTATCAACACGTTCTATATTACGTTCTACAACTTTGAATTTCATCTAAATGCATAAATATCCGCAGTCTCCTCATCACCGTATCCGTACGAAAATCGAAATACGAACAATTCTTTTTCCAGTAAATTACCCAAATTTTCCTAGTCGTAAAAGGGTTTGGAACCTAAAAGCAGGATCCAGGACGAGAACAAATTCGTTCAAAGACAATTCGGAAGTAGGAGGAAGTTCCTAGATTCCCGAATTCGTCGTAGGATTACCGAATTTACGATCACGACAGATGAACCCATGCACGTTTTCCAGGCTCAGAGGGCGGAGAAGGGCCGTGTTGGATTCAAATTGCGCTCGCGTCCGACTTATTTGCAAAACGTTAGCGCGCTGGAAAGCTAGGTAAACGACGTCACCTGGTGCGCGTACGTCGCGGCGTCACTGCGTCCTGATTGCGAGCGCACGCGTCAAATAGGGCGGAAAGAGGCTTCGCTGTTGCTTCACGAGCAATTTCATTTCCACCCGTGGAAAATTTATGCAAATCATCCCTCGCCACGGCAACCCGTGGCGAAAGAGCCAAGGCTCCAAGCATAACGAATTCGCAGGATTATCCGATTTCCCTGGGACAAGAAGCTGCTAACACGCTCGACGCGAGATCTCTCGCGTGGCCTGGAATCGAGAAAAGTGGCCGGCTCGTCTGCGCCTAATGCGAGAGCTAGGATACCGCGCTGATTTAAATAGATGAGATTGAATATGATAGACTGAATATGATAGATGAAATGCTCAATTTTTAACATTTCGCTGGCGAATATTTGTTAATTCGATGAATTCTCACGCAACGTAAACTACGAGGATCCGTCAAGAGGTGGAGGATCGAGCAAAAATATCTGGGAACGAACCTTCTGGCGCCGAGTGAAAGATGAATCTGGACAAGCAACGGCCTACGGATTGAGATGAATTACGTTCGTATTGAGAACAAAATAGAGGTTGACTGAATGCTGGGCTTCGAGGACCTTATGGAGTGTGACTTCCCTATTTTGTTATCGAAGCATGATTAATCGTAGAAAAACTCGCAACATGAAGAATGTTATACTCTCGTGTAATAGAAAATTATGACCTCGTTTTTCAAAGTTTTGGAAAGAAAATAAATATAAAATATTCTTCTTCAATGTGCACGGAAAAAGATTTATGAAATAGAACATCAAACAGCCTGAAGAAAATTCGATTTGAAAAGAGTTTCATATTTTTTTAAAGAGAAGTTATCCAATTAGCATCTCGAATTTTTATTGAAAAAGCCCCAGTTATAAAAGTTGTTCGACCTTTCCTCGACTTTCCAACCCTGCGACGAAATAATTCGTCCCGAGAGGGGAAGAGCGATTGAATATTTATAAGTGGCTATTTTTTTTAATTACTTAATCGTCTGACGCCTCGTCGGCTCATAAATTTTCATATACAACCCATTCAGATCACCCATACCTTTCATTTAGGTCGCATTTAAAGCAAACCGTTGAGCGGACTGTGGTCGAAGATCACGATCATATCGTGACGTAAGCAGCATGTTTGCTTCTGACAGGTATGGAAATACAGGCGCTGGCCTGCAAATTGCTTCTTCCACTTTAAACCGGCCGTTTTCCGCTTGATGCTGGTGACGTCCGACCGTCTGGTGCGGTTACTGAATGCTACCTACCCTTCGACCCTTCGATTTTTAACCACCCTTTAAGGAACGATCATTTAACCGTTCTACGGCTAAATCAACACTAACTATAGATATCTTACTATTTCTAATTGAAAAAGTTTCAGTGAATTTCGTTAAAGGATAAAAATACTTGAAGGATTCCTTTAAAAAAAAGTTCAACGTTAAAAAGCGTCATTAAACCTCCCAAGAGCGTCGATTCAATTTTCCAACTATCGGCTTACAGCGTTCGTAAGAAATAAATTTCAAGCTGGAACGATCATTCGCTGTCTTAAAAAAAAAAAGAGGGAAAAAGGAAGAAATATTACATGTATCCAACCCAGAAGTAAGAAAGATGGGAGAAACGCGAGAGATACATACCAGTCGGAATAAATAAATAAATAAATAGATAAATAAATAAGCAAGTAGAAGGAACGTTTATCTTGAAGGACCGTGACATTAAAACGGATGTTCCTTGATGGAAACTTTGGGAGGATGGGAGTATAGATGTTCTCTCGCCTTAAGAGCAAATTTCTCCGGAGGAAATGTAACATTGAAAAATCTCGAAATAAGTCAAACTATCACTCATGAATTTTATTTCCCACGCGCCAAATGGTCACGACGTCACTCTTTCCCCCGCACCTCTCTCTCTCTCTCTCTCTCTCTATCTATCTCTCTCTCTTTTACACACACTTATATTCCTTTCCCTGGGCCAGGAGAATCGCATTTGCATAACATAAATGTACGCTTCCGAGGAAAAGAGAGGTAGAGCGAGAGGCATAAAGGGGATCGTCAGGAGGGGTCGGACAAACAAACAAACGGACAGCAAGCGAGGGCTTCTGCACGGTAAATCTTTGGATACGACTCTCGTCTCGGTGGTAGTTTGCATTCGTTTCTTATTCCATGGTTATGTTTACAACTGTCCTATACTTTCGGCCTTGCGAACTCTCGAATCTCATTCGAACTTCAACCGGTTTTATACCACCGACAAATTATTTTTCACTCTCTTGGCATCCATTGACTTTTGGTCAAGTCGAAAGTATTGGACGCAGCATCCTTTCCCAGTATCCGTCTCTTTCTCTGTGCACAGCGTCCGCTCCCTGACACTTTATGGTATCGAAAGTGGAAAATACGATGAAAACAATTTTCTTGCTGTCGGGTAAGCTCTTAATGCTAGTTTGTGACCTACGCGGCGTCCCGAACTAGGTGATGCAATTTATGTACCGAAATAGGGGTAGAAAAGTGTTCAATTTTCCAGAACATTGGATATTAAATTTTGTTTTCAATTATAAACGATTAATATAGCGATGATTTTATATTATATAAAATTGTATTTTAATGGAATTGACGTAACGTGGCTGAACAAAGCTGAACAAACTAAACGAAATATTTTTTACGTAATCCAGCACGCAGCACACCCGAAATTTTTCAACGAAAATGGCTCCCCAATAAAATATCTTGTTGGTTACCCACTCGTATAAAACACGCTAAATTTGTATCATCTGTTTCGCGCAGTATTATTTCACCGGGAATAAAAATGGTTATAATTTTTGGTAACAAGGCGAAATATTCACCGCAACGATAGCATCGAGCGAAATGTGCCGCTCGATCTGCCAACATCGATCGTTAACCAACGTCTCTAACACGTTCCCTCTGTGAATTTATCATCATTGATTTTTCGAGTAATGGTTTCCACCGATGATATTAATAACCTACTAACAGCTACGTGAGAGACTGGCTGTAGAAACAAAGGGAGAAAAAATGATGACAAGTTAAGCGGTCGGAAAATCGTAGTAGTAAGCTTTCTAAATGGTCTTCAGGTTGAAATTATCTACCGGATTCTCTGGCTGTATTTGAAAAATCTACTTTTCAGAAAGAAAGAAAGGAAAAGAGAGAGAAAGAAAGAAGATAGCAAAAGAGTGCTTAAAATTTTTCTGAAAATTATTCCAGATCTATATCTTAAATGGAAAGAAGTTTTTGCAATTCTATGCACGTACAAACGTGAATACCTTTATCGTTCATTTCTATTACACAAAACAGGAATGTTGAAAAATTTTCCAGGATCATGAACCATCGCGTAGGAAAACGCGACGTAATTTGCAAAAAGAAGGGAAGAACATTAGATCCCGCCTGTACGTTCCAGTAAGACGTTGTTGGCTGAATTTTAATTCTCGTAATTTTGTCATTAATATTCGCATCGTGGAAACTACCGTCTTAATAGGTATTTATTTTATTTATCTTTAAAAAGCACGATGGAATGAGGAAAAAGAGCAATGTGGTTGGTAACGGTAAAAATAATCCCGACAAAAGAGAAAGAGAGAAAACGAAGAGAGAACGAAGTCGTGGCCAGTCACTTTGTAACGTACCGTGCTAGGTATTTAAAAAATTCAATTTTCCGCAATAAGAAGAAGTTATGCGCCGTATCAGGGTGCGTTCGTTATGGAAAGTGTATTCATTTTCCACGCGGGAAGTCTCCCTTCCATGTTATAATAAAAGGCTGCACAGAAAGCCATGTGCGTGTGTTCATTAAAATTCAAACGTATAGTAACAAGGTATCCTAATTAAATAAAACAGAACGTCGCAAAAGACATTTATTTATTCACGCTTCGATCACGAAGAAACCTCGGCTAATTAAATAGGAAACTTATACGTAAAGTATCGGGTGCAAAAAGGACGCATAAGAAGGCCTTATGATGGTGATTTAATAAAAGTATCAAGAGCTAAATAATATTCTCTACAGTAAATTTACGAGACTGCAGTAACCGAAGGTCTTTTATCGATATACGTTTTTCGATGTCATTTTCCTTCGAATCCTCGACGTACGATATCGAAAATGTTTAGAATCATTATATGAGCTAAAAGAATTAAAAGAAATTAAATAAATTTATAGAAAAGTAAGTTCAGAAATCTACTATTTTGGAGAAGACTTTGGTAAAAAAGAAACTATATCAAAGTAAAAGATACTAGTATTGATGTTTTTAATATTAATGTCATCGTATTACTAATAAAATTAGCGCACGGCTCGATAAAGATACGATTGAGAAAGTAATTCCAAATCTTTTGCCAGCAATGAATTTATCGTGTTCGGTTACACTCCATTTGATCTCGAAGGTCTCCCACTTACATCATTACATTCACCCAACCTCCCTGAAATCTATCGCTATTTTGGTTCAGACATGTTCATTTACAGCCTCCTTCGTCAAACAGCTCCGACCTTAATGCCGATTGATCACCACTCCTTGTTCACCACGTCACGCTTCCTCTGTCGGGCGCAAACTTCGAAAAGTTCAAGGTACATAGATCCCGTAGACCGTAAGGCAGGAGAGATAGTTGAACGCGGTATAACTCAGGAACAATTTCCACCAGGCGACAACCAAGCTGAACTCCACTTTTCGATTCGACCCTCGTACCGACCGTTCATTAGATCCTTCGTACACGTTTTGGGAGGGGGTCTCGAGTTACATAAAACACGGAAACTCTTTTTACGAACTACTTCCAAGGCTGACCATAAAAACAAGGCCGCAGTGTATTTAACTAAAGTTCATTAGCGCTATTACGACAATTACGTGGCACGAACCAATTACCAACGATTAAATCCCAATCTTCGATTTGTATACAAAACTCGCAATCAAAGGAAACGACCAAGTACTAATTTGAACCATACAGAAAATGATTATTTTGTGCGAATTCGATTTCCGAATGGGAATATCTTCGGGAATGAAGTAAACGATTATACTTATTAGGGAAAGGTAACTCAATTTTTCTGTTCCATGATTCTCGTTTATATAAAAGTAATATAACTTCCTCTTAACATCCTTTATTCCCAGACATCTTTACGGCCTGAGGTCAGCCAGTTATAGTGCTTCAACCCTTATGAAGAAATCGTCGTTGCAGAAATTTTTATACCCTCGGTAACAGCCTTCTTCTATCATCGTCTCGAGTGTACTTTCGCGTCGAATATAAAGAGACAATAAAAACTGCCCGTGAAAAAAGGTGGTCCGTTGCACGACTTGAATATTTTTGCCTGGGTGAACCATCCCGAGAATCAAGCAAAACGCTGATAGATCGCCGATCGAATCGGCAGAAATATAAATATACGCTGGGACAATGATGGTAGATTAGAATAGCATTTCACGATGAATGGTAAATATACTCATGGTGAAACGATTATTGGCAACGAGAAAATTTACATGGGCAAACTGTTAGTTTCGAGTGGATGAACATCACCAGTCAGAATGACGCCACCACTGTTCTCTGTTATATATCCAGTTATAAACGAGCTATACGACCTGGAATTAATACGACCGCAAATTTGAATAAGTTAGAACGATATCGCGGATGACTTTACGTTTAGAAATATAATTGATGATAAAGTTGAGAACGTTGCTCACAGTAGTATTCAAATACTTGTAGGTATTATTTATGAATAATATACTATATGTGCGTTTTAACGAAACATTCTAACATTTTATTAGCAATATTTCTTCGATTATCATACTAATCTGAAGAAATATATAGAAATTATAAGATACTTAACATATTTATATCTCGCAAAGATTACTAAATCACTGAGACATTCAAATATCTATTATATTAATATTAATAAATATCTAATATATTATTCAATATTCAGTGGAACTGTCTTGAACGAGTATCGAGATGGCTATTTTATTTTATAGAATAATTTCCAATTTCACTTTATATCATTTTATATAATAAAGTTCCCCACTAAAATCATGACAATCGCGTTTCGTTACGATACTACCGAAGTTTCAAAATGGTTTACTCAGAATATACACGTAAAAGGTTTCTTTGATAAGCGTTTCAAAAACTTTCGCGAACTACCGTAAGATCTAATAACGAGACAACGGAATAAAACGTAATTAAATTAGAGGATATTATAACAGACGCTAAAGATACTTCGTGTTTGAAATAGAGAATCGTT
Source organism: Bombus pyrosoma (assembly GCF_014825855.1). Classification (NCBI taxonomy): domain Eukaryota; kingdom Metazoa; phylum Arthropoda; class Insecta; order Hymenoptera; family Apidae; genus Bombus; species Bombus pyrosoma. Next base: position 5,028,772 of record NC_057782.1, read on the forward strand.
CTACTGGGTCTAACCGGAGGAACAGAGTTTCTTCGTTATTTGACCCAGCTAGAAATCGTTCATTAGTTGAGGTTACACGTGGTGGCGAACTTACAGAAATTACAATGACTTTTATGGCTTGATGCCGACCAAAATTTCGCCCATCAATTCGAAACGTTTCCGGCCGTCTGTTTCGCTAACACAGCATAGTTTTGCAGTTGCGAAATAGACGGGGGCACGAGACTGTAAAGAGTCCAGCAATGTAGCACAATAGAGGGAATTATACCCTGGTTCGAGTCATAAAATAGGTTGCAAACAGTGTGCAGAAATGTTTTAGAAGATTGTTACGATAACGTTATAGCGTAATGTAACGTAATGGTTTTTATTGTTACGAAATGGTTGAATTATTACCGAATAAAGATAATCCTATAAATAGCGAATAGGAAAAAATATTATATTTCCAAGAGAGAACAAGGTGATTTAATTTTATATGTACGTGCAATTTAATGAATGGATTACGTATAGGAATTGAGTATTGATCACATTGTATATATTGACAGAAACGAGGGAAACAGAGAGGGAACCAGCACAGCTTCGGTTCTTGCCTACACAAGCAAAACAAACAGATTTTTTTTTAGGCTAGAGTCCTTTCCAGAAAGTCCTCGAATGTTGTGTACACATTTCCAATAGGAATGCCATTTAATCTTTCTTTGATAAATAATTTAATTCGTATTTATATATAAATAGTTTTATTTATTACCATGACGCATAAAAAAGAACGTTGTCGTGATTAATGTATTCAAGTTGATAGATGTTTCTATATAGTTTGAAAACATATCTGCAGTGAGTTACCAAAAAATCTTTCAGCTACTAAAAATAACGCTCTGTTTACGTTGTGCCATCCTCATTATGCAAAGTAGTAAGAACTTGTGCGCTTAAAATATAAGAGAATTATGAAGCATAAAACAAAATCTATGATACGCAATCCATTAATTCTTAACGTGTCGCTGCGGATAAGCCATGGCGCGTCCTTGGTTACATCTCGAGAATCGGGTATCGATTGCTTCTCTCGCACGCCGATGAAAAACGAGGGAAAGAAAAGAAAACACACTAGAGCTCGTGCTCCCAGTTCCAACAAACAAACATGTTGCCCCTAACTTTCAACCCCCTTTCTACACGCTGGCAAAGCTTGTACGACAATTCTCTTTAATTCCAAAGCGAAGCACGACGTCAAAACAGTAATTCTACTCGATCTCGAATTCGCGGAACTTTCACTATACCGTATCTCTATCGTATCCTTGAATTCGTATATTTTACGCTGCTCTATGCAACTGCTGTGACATTCGGAAAAAGTGACGCAAAAAATATCGAACGCTCACAAAGAAACTAAAAAAGTGATTGCTCGACTCACCGACTCGCAGTCCTTGAGAAGAGAAAATTTCGGAGGTAGTCGTCGAGCGGTGCAGCGACGTGGTTGGCGGCTACAGGTCGGCGCACCACTAGTCAGGGATCAGCTGATCGATGAATGACAAATCTGATGACTCTACACTCGGTACGGAAAGCAGGCGATTCACCACCGAACACGAAACCCTCACCGAACGAAGATGCGCGGACGACTGACTGCCGCGGCCGTCACGGTGGGGTGTAGCTGTGCGCTGATTCTCCACGGCTTCCCCACTTTCAACCCCATTCTCAATCCCTCCTTGTCGCGCCACTCGACGGCAAGCTCTTCCCTTCCATTCCTTCCCGAACTCTCTCTTTCTCTTTCTCCTTTCCTCGTGCTAGCTACCCCATCGGCCTTCCTCTGTTTTCCTTCACCCTTTTGCGCCCGTCTTTCATCCTCATTCTTCCTCTTGTTCATCACGTTGCCGTCTTCTTATCGTCCTCTTCCGACATTTCTTCGTTACTTGCCACTTTTTCCAGCGACCCCTTTCTATCATCTCTCTTCCTTTTGCGTTTGTTAACTGTGTTCGTTAATTTATCTTTGTTCGTATTTCTCTGCTGCTCTTTCTTCTTTCTTGTCTTCCTTACCTTTTTTTAACTGCAGTTCGAACTTCCTTTGACCATTGACCTTTGCACATCACCTTCTTCAAACGATCCTTTTGTTACACTATTTGTTTCTCGATTCTTTGTGTCATTTTATCCTCCCCCAGAAAACCAATTTCCCTTACAGGTTTTTTTTTGGTTACAGACTTCTCTCTCCGAGCCCTCTAACTCCTCCCATATTCCTAATACATCTACTTATTCACGTTTATTGTTCCTCTTCCGTATTTCTTCAAGAATTCCACTTCCTTTCCATTCTTCCTTCCATCTTGCAGCCTCGTTGCAATCTCTTCTATCCCTACCTTTCTTACCAACCTCCTCCATCCAACCAAATGCCAGCCTTGTCCCACCAAACAGGATCATCTCTCTCTACTCTCCTTAAGCTACCCCCCGTCTTTGTTTTCCCGACACGTTTCCCATCTCTCTTCCACTTTCCACTCCCGACACGACTCCCGCTGGTTTCCCTCCTTTTCTCACCCGACCAGCGTTCTATCCCATTTTCTCGGCCTTCCTTGTTCAACGCCGACAAAGACACAGGTACCAACCCGTTCGTCGACGAAGTTTGACTGTGCGAACGAAACGAAGACGGAAAAACACGAAAGAAGACGTTGGAACGAGTATAATCGAGCTACGGATAAAGCGAAAGCGTGAAGGATAGAAAAAGTGGCGTACAAATAAACCAGCAGTGGAAGGAAGACGGAGGACGCGCCCGAGGGTGGAAGAACACCGGCGATTTATTGGATCCAAGAGACCAACGATCACCTATATGCCCAGAGAAAAGTTCGGTAGAATTCAAGACGAGATACTTCGGTCGTTGGCTGTCTTGGTAAAAAGAAGAGCGCGAGAGAGTGAAAAAAGAGTCGGAAGTGTGAGCCCTACGGTAAAAGGAAAAAGCACAATGAAAGATCAACTCCTCCGGTTTGCCGAGGCTGATTCGAACTCGGTTTCGAGGGATCGATGTCACTCTTGAATCGCTTCCTCTGTCGGGAAAAGCATCTTTGAAGATCGTTGGTAGAAGTTTGATTAGCCTATTGCAGACGTTTATGTATTTGTAAGCAATTTTTAAATCCAAAAACGTAGAATGTATTTTATAAATATATATAATACAAAAATATATAAAATATCTAAAATATAACACGTGCTACGATATTTAGCGAGCGAAGAAAGTTTCTGCTCGAGTTCCATTTCTTTAGCTGTCTTCGTAGAAATATAAATTCGGATTTAGTTTATTGACGAGCATGTCGACTTCTGTTTCTTGCAAGCGAATCAAATGCTTTTCAGAAATGCTAATCAACTCTATTCTAATGCTAATCTATTTGTGTTGTGTATTTATCATAATATTATAGACTAATTTCTTTACAGAAATTGATTTATCGTAGAAAGCTGACACAAACCAGCATCGTTACTTTTCTGTATTTTTTCATTCGTAAAGTTCGTCAGTGTAGTTCTTGAACAGTCTGTTTATTATATCAGATTCAAATCCGCTATATGAAAATACAGTCGTCGGAAGAGGAACTATCGCACAAACCAGAGAAAGGAATGCAGAAGAAAATGTCCACGGAATACAGAATTTCCTTCACGATTTCTCTGGTATTTCAAGTATCCAATACTTACATGACGCTTAAAGATGTAATCTCCGAAACTTGTATATAAAATCACAATACAATGCTGTGGAAGAATAAATCGTCAGACAAACCATGGACAAACAAATGTTATACCAAAAGATAATCGAATCAAGCTGAAATCTGCTATGTGGAATAACAATACGATTATCAAACATAATACTGTCACACAAATCACGACGCCACGATGTGCCTTAAAGGCGCTGTTAGATCAAACATCCGATCATCTGAAATCGACAGCTTTCTCTAAGGACTCGATACGTGGCGCGTTTACCTGGCAGTGAAGCAGCCTCTGGAACGCAACTGCCACTCGCGGCAGCTTTCAATTTGCCCAGGAAATAATTTACGCTTTCCGGCGTGCCGGCTCCACGGAGAAATTTATCGCGAATATGCATGCGCCATTTATGAATATGAATATGGACTAAATTATTATGCGTCGCGACGGGAAGTAAGTTCAGCGATAGGACTTTCCGCATGTCGGCTAGAAATCGGTTCTCCTCTGTGGATAAAGGAAAAGAATCCCCGAGCATTTTACTTCCATCAACGCATTCTACACGCTCGACTAAACGCGTGTACCACCAACTTTCTCTCCAAGTACGTTGAAAATACCTAAGTATCTCTTTCGAGATCGATTTCTTGGTCGCTTGAGATGTTAGAGCGTAACCAACGAAATGTCGCAAACGCACTGTGAAATCATCGGTACTTCTCTATACGTATGAAGATCACGTGCATTGTAACGAACCGGCGACCGTTGCTCTGCATCGAATGCCATAACTTTGGGATCCAGTCGCGACAGGCGCGTTAGCAATGATTTAGCGTGCACAGTAGAGAAGCATGGTCGACCACCGTGACGCGCACCGGAAGGAATATCCAGTCGGAAATATCCGGCGAACTTGGATATACTGGATAGACTCGGAGAACAGAATGGTGGCTCCGAACCGTAGTTTCTGCGCCGATTGGATGGAGAAACGTGTGGCAGGGATGCTACACCGCTGGCAATCTCGTTCGGGGGCCGTTTAATAAACGAAATAAAGCTCGATTGTTCGTCAAAGACGCCGCTGGAGATGGAAAACTTTAATTCCCTTTTCTATCTCTCTTTTTTCTGTTTCGATCACTCGCCTATGATTTAGTACAACGCGCGAAAAATGGGAATTGCCTTGGCAAAGGCAAGCTTTGTAATACGAATTGCTGGATAAACACCGCGGGAAATCTGATCGTTGCATTCTTTTATTCTAAAAATTGTTATCATCGAAACTTGTTATTGTGCTCAAAGGAATGGATTATTATATTTAATTGATTTTCTTCTTCTTCCTTCTCCATTCCAATATTGCGATTTTTTGGGCCTGACGGACCTAATTATTCGCTTACATGTTATGTTCCTGTTATGTTATTCAATAGCAATTACAGTTTGTGGTAACTTGATTTTCACGTGAATACGTCTCGCTATTGAAGCGTACTTGTGAATGGAGGAAATACGTCCTGTACGTGTTAAACGATGACGTGTAACCCGACGTGTTCGACTGTAAAATTTATTAATCGCTCGATGCAACTTGAACGAAACACTGATTTCTGATATCATTGATTTTACGGTGATTGATCAACAGTTGTTACATCGGAATTTTGTAACAGTTTCTTTGCCGAAGCTTCCTCTTTCTTAACAAAATATACGAAAAATTCTAATCTACTCTCTCAGAACGACCAAAGAAATAAAGGTGTGTGTACATATTTGTACGGAAGATTTGGGCTGAATAATTGCGTGGAGAATAAAAAAAATGGATCAGTGAAGGGAGGATGGGCCAACCAAGTTCAAAAATAGAGCGGTCCACTATCTTGGCCACTCATCTCGCTGGTTTCGTGTCACTGTCCTCGTAATTTATTCATCGTACACCCGTCCATCGTCTTGCTCCGGTCCATTCTATGACGTCACGTTGACCCTTAAACCTCTGACGACCGCCGGTGCCTCGGTCGATTCGAGATTCGCAATTTCCTTTCTACGCGACTAGGGAATTCACCGGAGAATTTAATACGAACCGGCATCAAAGTCCCACCGGTACACTTACATATATCGTAGAGAAAAGAAACGAACGTGTTGTTATTTAAAGCAAGGTAGAACGATCGGGATTCGTGGAAATGGAAAATTTTCCGAAATATTCTCGTCCGAGGAATTTCCAACACGCGATGTTGTATCTCTCTTTTTATACGTATCTCTTTGTTTCACCGTCTCTTCCCTCGTTTCAAATCAAATCAATTTGTCTCGGTAGCCTCGCCGGTATTCATCTCGTGTACCATGACGCGCGCCACTTTGGAATGTAAACGTCATTCGTACGTATCGATGGCGTGGAACAAACGAAGGAAAGGAACGAGGATTGCCACGACGCGACGCTGCGAATTCTCTTAATTCGTTTTCGATTCGGAGGCTGCTCTCGGCTGGCGAGATCTAATTCTATTCCAACGATCGAATCTTTTCATTTGATTTCCCTCCGAGCTTCGACTCCGTAACTATTTTCACACCTTGACGCAAAAAGAAGAGAGAGGAATTAAACTACATTTCATTCGTGGTTACCAATAAACTTTGTTCAAACACATTCTCAGATTTGCCCAAGAAATCAGGTCTCCCAAAAAATTTGTTCAATTTTCAAACAGTTTGCTTTCGGATTTGTGGACACGCGCGAAAGAGATTTACATAAACTGACGATATAAAACTTCCGCGATTCAAAAATTGCAAAACTCGCACGAGACTGAAATTTTAAAATTCGCCACGAAAACGACACATTACGAGGGCCCGTGCAGAGACCCTATTCTGCACATTGTTTTCGTTCGGGCGATCACCGCGTCCACGGATAAGCGGTGAACGTACCAATCAATGCCTGTGGAGCATGCTCATCCGGTGACATTAGTTTGTCTGCAATTAAAGCGAAATTTCAGGGCAAAAAGGTTCGTTGCGTCCTGTTTCCGAAATGAAACGACGAACCGGGTGCGAAGGCACGGGGACACAATGGAACGTAATGAAACGGTCCTCCTGTTGTAACCTATCGGTCGAGGCCAGAAGAAAAGAAATATTTTCGCTGCTTCAATGCTTGACAAAGTATTGTTGCCATGTCTGCTATGACATGGCTGTACTCGAGGTTTTTCGAGTCGTTAGCACGGATCCAGAACAATATTGATTACCGGTGCTGGTTTGCATTTTGTTCTTGATGACATGTATTTCAATGGCTGTGACGAATGTTCGTTTTCGATGGTGTCCGTTAGAGATGGATCGCGAGATGGAAGCTTTAACTACGAAGCAATATTGCGCGATTCCAGAAAGCTAGATTTATGACTGCGCGGCTTTGAAAAAATTTCTTTCTCGACAGGGGCGATATCGAGAATGGTACGCTCCAAATGGAACATCATGACGGATCAGAAGTTTTGGTAACATCGAACTTTTCGACACACTTCCGTGGTCTGTCAACTGACTGGACGAAATATTTCTGATCGTTTAATTTAATGTGCCGTCGCAGTACAATGCAAATTTCGTAAAGTTAGACGAGAGAGTAATGAAGTCACAAATTATATGCAAAATGACGTTAAAGCTGAGTCAACCGGAATTAGTGAGGTTCTCTTTCGCATCAACAAGATGAGTTCATTTCTCTCATTGAATGTCCTTAAAATCTTGTTTGTGCGTCTCCCACCCCCCTCTCTCTCACTCTTCCCCTCTCTACTGGTTGAAAATTAATTACTCGCTGATAGGACCTGCAAAAACTCGTACCGTCCATCTATAATCCTATCTTCGTGCGACGGTAATTTATTATCGACTGTCGCCGACAAACGGTTTTCAGGCCATATATCGCAATTATGAAAATTAGCACACGTTGCTGGCGAACGTTTTCCATTTGTCCTCGCTTAAAATCATAGTTTCGTTTCGTGTATGTTTGCCGAGGAATTTGATACGCCTTGTGACAAATAGGTGAGAAAGGAAGACAACGAAACTGTAGCGATTTCAATTCGAAGAAAATTATGGAAACACGTTGGGATCGAAAAAACATCGAGAAGGTTTCCCGTGTTCTGGTCGGATATAATAACACAAGGAACGCGAGGGAAAACGCGATACAGATGGAATGTGATATTCGCCTGGAACGTCTGGAAGATGGTGAAAGAAAAATATAACATCCCTGTCAATATTGATTTATTAGGAGAGAGGCAGAGTGTTCAGGAACTTCAACTTTGGTCGCGAATGGCCAACGTCGCCTGAATATCGTCGAACAGTTCATGATAAACGACTATTGATACCAGAGTGATCGTTCTCTTTGAAAAATTTCTAGAATAATACCTCTTGACTTGTCCGCTACTTGAATGAAACGATCGATAATATTAATCTTACGTGATACAACGTTGCTTCGAGTAAAAATACTACGCATAATATAAAATAATACACGATTAATAAATCAGAACGAACAATTTGCAATTGGTGAAGTTTTCCGAGGGATTATGTACTGCAGAGATATATCACTTGGAAAGAAACAAGTCACTGACGCGAAAACGATAAAAGAAGAACGAAAGAGAAATCGAGGCAGGAATTTCACCCGGGATACACACTGATGTCCACGTTATCGTTTCCTTAGATTGTGCAACGTGGTTTATCCCGGCCACTAGAAACCTGAACTCACACATTGACTCGCCGCATCTCGACCGGAGATGGAAGAAATCGAAGGGCACCAGGCTGTAATTTCCGGTACGTCCAGCTGAAGTTGAAAAACAAGAAAGAAGAGAGTTTACCGGGGTAACAAATTCCGGATTGTTTCGCTCTCTGTCACCCTGATTGCTCCATTATTTCTCTGGTAGTTCTGTCCTCTTTGCTATCTAAGCAGGGGATCACGCTGTCGCTACAAAACTCCATGAACTATATGATGAAACCTTATCAAAGTGTCATACCTAAACCGTATACAAACAAACGAATGCATAAAATATCTTCGAATCACAGGTGATGGTCGAAGTAGGGCGATTGGCAGTCGTGCTCGTTTCAATGCACTGAAAAATTATCGAATCCAGGTGAATCGAAATTCGTGAAAAGCATAGAAATCAGATCGTCGAAGTCAAAACCTACCAAGAGAGTACAAGAGTTATCGAACTTATATCTCCGTATCAATGTTGACTCCAAAGCCATTTGAAAGCCACTGAAGGTTGCGAAACTCGTGTCAGCAATGTCCCTCTCCTTTGTAAATAAATAAAATTCGGTAAATAAATTACATTAAAATATCTTCCTACTTTTAAAAATGCAAACTAAGCACTTTAGTTTGCAATGGATAAAAAACCGATGGGCTTCCATTGCCATTTAATTAACCGTTTCTCCGTCAACTACTATCCGAAACTATCTATCCGAAAATCATTAAAAGCTGTTTGCGAGCCAGGTCCGGCCCGCAATTAGATTTTCGCTCGGCCTCTCGTAGGAACACATCCAACCATTCGAAACCTGCAGACGGCTGATTCTGCCGTCACGTTGCACCGGACTAATTAGCGTCGTGTGACACCGCCTTTGATCCCTGTAAATTGATAATGGCACCGTATCACCCCTTGCCCGTTACCGACAGTGAATTCAATTCTACCTTTTTCGTCCGTTCCCGACCTCGTCCCCCTTCGCCACGTTGCGCCCCCGTGGTCACGGCCCTGTACTCTTTTCGACGTCAGCCCCAAAGGACCCGAGCTCATACATATACTAGCTAACAGGCCAGTTTTCTATTTTCTTCGCCCTCTGCCTTCGTTCGCAAGCCTCAGCCCCGTTTTCGCGTTCAAAGCTCGTCGACACGTCGTCTCTCTCAAAGCGATTCCCTCCAAAAGAAATCGCTTCCGGCGAATCACGCTCGATCCATCCTTTTTTTCTAGCCCCTTTCTGCTGAAATTTAATTGACCCTTGCCAGTCGATAGAACGAAGAACAAAGGAGTAACATTCGGGTCGTACATTCTATTAGTTATTACCCAGATCTGATCTATGGACTCTGGAGGATAGATTAACTGTCTTGTTAGTGATCTTCGAAATTGATTCTACGTTTCTTCGGTGGGTTATCGAGAGAAGGATTTAGGTGTTCCTCTTGAACGTTAATGACTCCATAGGGGTTAACGTAATTTATTCGCAGGTCATACACTTTGCTTCTGTTTCAAAACGTTATAGCCAACTTTATTTTGAGAAGTTTCAAAGACTTATTCAACTTCGTATCTTTATTGACTTAAGATTTCTTTGGGCTGGCAAGTTCAGCGCCCGAAACTTTATTAAAAAGGATGATGTATTTACAGTGGTTCAAAGGGAAGAGATTAGAGACTTCTTCATCGTGTTAGACTTGGATAATGGAAACGTAGGATTTACAAATTATTCTTACTTAAATTCCGTAATCAATATGAAGAAAGGTAGACATTATAGTATTAAGTCCCAGTCTGCCCTTCTCTACACACTTTCCTTTCTTTACTTCACTTTCTATTCTATATCCTTCCTTTTTCTCCTTGCTTCTGCACCCTTTGCATCCCTTTTTTCATTTCCTCTTTTCATTCCCCTCGAATCTTTCGACCTTCCATCATCTTCTACCCTTTCTCATCTCCAGTTCGAAGCGATGAACACATAATGTATATGTATAGCAGCTAATCTTCGTCCGCAAACTTTACGTATCTGTAGAAAAATTTTTGCAAAAAGATTTTACATATGTACATTTGCCACATGAACCGTGACCTTCGCAAGGTTAAATCAAACCAATGTGGAAGTTGAGGCGGAAAATAGAAGTACAAAAGCTAAGCTTGAAGTCTAATAAAACCCAACCCTGGCAACATCTGGCTCGTGCCTCCCCGAAAATAAAACAGTGACGGATGCTTCCCCCCATCTTCTGTCGGTGCATTTCATATGCGCCCGGAAACCTCGTTTCTTCTCACGCTTTCTGCTAGCGTCTCTTTCTTTTTCAACCACTTCTGACGCAGCACTGCGGGTCACTGCAAAATAAAGGGAATAAGAGGAAAAGGGGCACGAAGAAATGAATTCTTACCACATTCCTACCGAGAACACTTTCCCGACGAGTCCCTCCTTGTTATTACTTCTTTGATCTGAAGACGGTGAATCGAGCTCTGCCATCAGAAGGACACTTAAAATAAATTTATCCGGAACACCGCCACCAGCACAGCCTCGATCGGACTTGGAATCGGACTAAATGGAACTTTTTGTGCGGATCTTCCATCCGGCTGAACGAGCAGCGATCGTTTCGATTCAATTGCACCTGAAAGTGAAAATTTCTGTTTAGTAGTGCTCAAAATTCCCCATGCAACCGATCATATTATTTTTCATTCGATTCCAAGTACAATATCACGTCATCGTTCTTAATTGATCTCTTCGTCTCTACTCGATTCTATTCATAAATGAAGTTAAAGGAGAAGCAAAGCTGAACCCAGTTTGCACTCATGAACGCTACGAGCATTGTTACAGGGGCATAGCTGTTTCAGTCAACGATATTTAACTGACAGCGTTTCGCACTGCGTAAAACGCCGAATGCAGCTCTCGGGACGGTTCAACTTCCAACTTTCCATCGGGACAAAGTTCCAAGAAGGGCGTCTCTTCTCAACCGCGAAAACTTGCAACTAATTCCCTCCAGGGTGTGTCACCTATACGCAACGAGTAACAGACTGGTGTTCGTATTTTTAAATTCCTGAACTATTCAATTTCGACGATACAATCTCTTTTTCAGTGTTCTCCATTTCCTCGAATCGAATGATACCAACAAATTGTATCAAGTTGTCCATAGCGATGATTAAAACGAAAAGAGTAGTACAATGGACTTTGCACTGTCGGTCGATGCGAAGCGAAACCGTCTGTCGTTACTAGAGCGTGACTACTAGGATGTCGACAGAATTAAAAGAACAAACAGAAAGAGAGGAAGAAAGAAGAAGCAACTGGAGATACAGAGGACAAGAAAAAATGAGTGTCACGACGATGCAGCCTGCTCGTTCCTATTTTTCATTCTCTACCCTCTCGACCAGGCTACGCCAGAAGAAAAGAGAAACAAAGACGAAGGTGGCGCTCGTCGAATCACTGAAACGTCTCGCGCGTTTGTTTGATTTCATTCGGAACCAATTGATTTGTTTGCGTCCATTTCCACCCGGGCAACGTTATTTCCACCTATCGAATGTGAAACGCGAAGCGTTCCGTTGAATCGTTCGGAAAACTGAACGCGCTCGTGAGATAAATTCCGACCGTTTACGCCGAGTCTCCACGGTCTCCCCGGACGTTTCCAGGCGAGACGAACTTAACAGTCCACGATCGACGAGGTATCAGACACTGCGGTAGTCGCTTGTTTCGAAAACTTGATTTTCTAACGATGTATTTACCGTAATCGATTTGAAACGGAAATACAGCTATCGGCTGTAGACGCAAACAGAGAAGCAATGGAATATTTTAAGAAATATTTTTATCACAAAGGACGATAATAATGTATTGGGAAATTGTAATAGAACAAGTTGATTACTTTGCTTCGTAATTGAGATTGGCGGCGACCACATTAATTAACGCGATAAATTGAAGTGCGGAAAAGAGCGATAATGTCGCAAGAATTAGTTTTTTAAAACTTATCTTGAATTTACAACTTGCGAAAATGAAGTAATTTGTTCTGGTTCAACGTTAATTATGTGGACAAATGAAACGGTGTAGTTGATCTCAGTCTTCCTTCTGAGAGATTGAAAACTATCCTACGATGAATACCTATTAGGAGCATTACTATCATACTATGTACAATATGTATTATACATCAACAATGCAAATAAATAGCAATCTATAATTATGTCCCTATCTCAATAATTAACTTCTGTATTTAATAATCGTAAAAACCAAAGATCTGAAATTCGACATTTTCCATTTTGCTTTTCTCATTCTACAAATCTTCGATCTGAGAAATGCCAATTTTCTCGTGAACAACAGAACAGAATTTAGCATATTTCTTATTTACCAATTCGATGCACTACTGCGCCGCGAATAATATTAAACATGATTGCAAAACCTTCCTCAAGGGGATGAGGCACGCACCTAGAACCACACATTAGGGGTGAAAAGCAGCTCGAGGCTTTACTCCCCCATCCCTTATACTGAACGTCGCGTCGACCGGAGAACCTTTACCTATGAAGCAGATGGAAGGAAAGCTCGAAAGCAAAGCGCGAAAGCAAATCTCTACGAACGATAGATGCATTTGCAGAACGACGTAGTTGCAGCCTTCAAGGGATTAAATGGCGGCACGAACAAGCTCATGGAAATTCACACGTGGAAGCTTAATTTTCGGCAAGATGGTAGAATACACTATGGTGATTACCGTAGAATTCATATGGAATATGTGATAAGGAACTGGTAGAACTGTCAATATAGAGATTGAATAATGAAATGAAGGTATTCTAGGGGAATCGTGTACAGTGATAATGTTACACAATGTTACACAAAGTTTCCTCCAAAGCATCTTTGAATCGCTACCGTAGTATATCTACAAGAGAAAATATTTCACTCTAAGATTGATTACATAAGAATTTATTAACTGTGTAAGTAGTCAGTTTGACCATATTTTATAAAATGATATCTTTTACCTCTGTTACTAATCTAAAAGAAGGAATTTGATTGAAGGATATTCGTTGGTAATTTGTGCTGGTGAAACTTATTTCCAGTTATTTCGAAACCCAGAAGATAATTACAGAAGCAACTGTTCCAAAAATATATCAGCTCCGATCCCGAGTAGCCGCTAGATAGAAACAGAGTTGATGTAATTTGCATACGCTGAGTTATTTAAAACGTTCGGTAGTTTTTTAAAGAAAGGAGAAATATACCTGTCATTTACCCATTTAAATGGACTATTTATTAATTCAACATGTGTCCGCATAATAAACGTGTTCTCGTGAGACGGAACGATATATTTCAAAATGCAAATTGTAAAATATGTTCAAGGAAAGGACTGACAAAGGAATTATGATATGAAGCTTCATTTATATTAGCTATAAAACACTTTATTGCTTAATTATTCTCCGGCATAAATCACCATAAAAATCAAATATCGCTAAAACTATCTAACAGTAAAATTAATTGCATTGTTACAGATAGCACCACAAAAACGGTTGAAACGGTAATATATTAAATGGCATTAAAGATAAAATGCGTGATTTTTCAAATCACTTTTTGCAACCATGCCCATACGCAATTACGTTTCTTTTTTTCTTATACTAGTAAGTAAAATCGTAGGTCATTTCCTTTCCTTTTCCGTCTCTCTCTCTCTCTCTCTTTTTCTCTCTCTCTCTCTCTCTCTCTCTCTCTCTTAAGATTGAAAGGAAGGAAAGTAAATAAAAAGTAAAAATTAAGTATCGTGAAAGTATTCACTCGCAAGAGATCCACTGCACGCGTGGTTATTGACCAATTAATATTAACATTTCTTTTTCAGTCTCATAACGACGTAATAGTCGTAACTTCGCAACTTCGCAAAAACAATTCACCGTATTCCGTTCTTAATTAATAGTTGATCCCATAATGATATTGATTGTCAAGCAAGGCCTGGCATGAGGTTCCTCAGTCTTTCTTAGAAGCAACCTTTTATTATATGTACTCTTTCCTCAGCTTCGATCGTAAGATCTTTCCGCTCGCATTCTTCGGTATCTCATTTATGAACGTAACCCCTCCTGAAATTATTACAAATTTACGTTCGATTATCTTACATTATCGATCAGATAAATAAGAACAACTACAATATTAAACGAAATTTGTATCGTATAAAAACAATCAAAAACAGGTTGAACGTAAAATAATGATAGATTAATAGAATAAATAAACAAAATTCTACAATATCATTTAACTACTTAAAAAAACTTACTTTATGCAGAGGAAAATTTACATAATGTAACAGGAAAAAGATGGATATATTCATTGGTATGTTAATCGTTTTTATATACAAAACATGACATCATAGATTGCATTCTGTTTCGCGTTAAACGGAACTTGAAAAATTTTACCTCGCAGCTGTTTGCATTCTGACACTTTGCTTTTAATGAAATCTTTAATATCTTCCTCAGTCACTTTTGAGTCTTTCCTCGACACTACGAAGGCTTTTGGTACCTCACCGCACCTTTCGTCCGGCAGACCTATCACAGCTGCTTCCTCGATGTCTGGATGCGTTCTTAGTATAGCTTCCAATTCAGCTGGTGGTACCTGACGCAAAATTTTAAATCGATAAAGAAATGAGATTTGAAAGATAAGCAAATTAGCCTATTTCAGCGTTTTTTATGAAGAAATAAACGCTTAAGAATATACTATCGTACAGAAAACATACAACGCGACGTATTACTCAATACTTTGACCTTGGGAGATCGGAAGAATGAGTAAAATGCAATACGCTTTATATAACTATAAAAACAAAACTGGTCTTACGTCAATGTTTAATCGGAAAAATTTCTATGAATATTTTTATAGAATACCTATTAGTAAGAATATAAGTATATTACAATTTATAATTACTGCATTTATCGCTACATATTATAATTAATACTATGTAATTATATCGAAAAATGCAGTTATTCGATTATCAAAATTACATAGGCGACAAAGTAAATGTTCTGTAATACAACCATCTTAATATTGTTTACGAGTTCCATAAATTTTATACACAAAAATATGTTTGATAGTACATATGAATAATGATAAATGGTAGTACTCGAATTTTTCGACTCATAAAATTGAGTGAAATAAAAATTAAGTCATGTTAGCGTTACCATAGTGATATATCTTTTCTTATCTATATGAAAAATGATCGGCATATATGAGTATGGGATGAACGGAAAATAAATTTAATTGAAGCTCCTTGCGAATATCTCGGAAACTAAGGTGGAGCGGCGGTGACATGGATAGGGAAAAGTTGTCCAGAATGATGATCTCGATAACATATTTCAAACTTATTAGAATAGGATTACTAGGTAAGGAAGACTGATATATTATCTACTAATTCTATGAATGGAGGTGTCATTTACCTGAAATCCTTTAACTTTGATTAATTCCTTCATTCTATCCGCGATAAAGAAATTGGAGTCTTCGTCATAGTAAGCAATGTCCCCGGTTTTCAGCCAGCCATTCTCGACTATCATGTCGTTCGTGGCACTTTCGTTGTTTAAGTAGCCTTTCATAACGTGAGGCCCCCTGACCCATATTTCACCCACTTGGCCTTGTTCAGAAATATCTTCTTTCGTACTTGGATCGACTAATCGTACCTCGCAACCAGCAATGTTTCTTCCGACACTTCCTGGTTTCGAATCACCTATATCTACGGTAATAACTGGCGAGGTCTCCGTCAATCCATATCCTTGTTGAAAGAAATTAAGCAAATGATAAATATTTTTTAGAATTTCGACTTTGTCAAAAGAAGTTCAACTTTAATGAAGTACGAAAGATTCGGGAATAGAAATTTTAGGAATAGAGTTAAAGTCTTACCTTGACAGAGTTTCAACTTATCGGGGTTTATCTGATACTTTTGATAGAATTTTTCTACGTCCGTCTGTGATAACGGAGCAGCACCACTGATAAGGTGATGCATGTTTTCGTAAACGTGTTTCTTAATATATGTACAAGCGTTCAAGAACAGAAGTATCGGTGGGACTATGTAAAGACCTGTCACCTGTGAAATAAAGTAGTCTTGAAATCATTCCTGAAACATATCCTGCTAAATAAAAGATATATTCCAACAGAATTGTCACCTTGTGTTTCATTAAAACGCTAATAAATAGTTCCGGCGTGAACTTGGGAACAGTAATTAATTTTGCACCGCAAGCGATACGCGGTAACACCATGCCATTCAACCCGAAAATATGGAAGAAAGGTAATATTAAAGGTAATACTTCTTGGAAGTCGGCTGCAAAAATAATTAACCTCGTCAATGATGCTCGATATTAAACGAACAAATAAGTTCACGACACAAAGATGATAAGTAATAATAAACGATAATAAACGATGCTTACTCGTTGTAGTTCGCCACATTTTCTCTTCGCACGTCTGTTCCACCATTTGCATGTTACTGACTAAATTATTATGCGTCAACATCACCCCTTTTGGCAAGCCTGTTGTTCCACTGGAGAATGGCAAAATAGCCAAATCGTTTGGAGACATTTGATATCTGGTTATAGGCGGTAACGTTTTGCCACGTGCAATGAGATCCTATAAAAGTTTCGTTATCTTGAGCCAACGTTCAACTCGTACCGATTATACCAAATGGTTTCACGCCTACGAATTCGAATTCAATCAATTTATCCGAGGTGCTCGACACTATGATCAATTTTAGTTCTCACCTTAAACGGCACG
Source organism: Bombus pyrosoma (assembly GCF_014825855.1). Taxonomy (NCBI): domain Eukaryota; kingdom Metazoa; phylum Arthropoda; class Insecta; order Hymenoptera; family Apidae; genus Bombus; species Bombus pyrosoma. Next base: position 5,045,725 of record NC_057782.1, read on the forward strand.
GTACCATCGGGAATAGGTCCGCTACCATCCTCGATAACCACCAAGTGTCCTCCAGATGCGAGGATATCTCTCGAAGCTTGGAGTACGATCGGTGCAATTTCTGCCACTGTAATGATCGCCTTCGCGTCGGCAATCTTCAGTTGCCTCTTTATTTCATCTGTTTGGTAATAGAAAATAATTAACGATGATTTGCAGGAACAGAACAGAAGCAGAATTGCTAATGAAATTATGTTGATTAATTCTGTTTTTTTTTCATTTATCGAATAATTTAATATGCAAATATATTTTACAGCATACGCACACTTATATAAATATACTATCGCAAATGCACATCAAGTAGTTACTTTATTGCTGAATCAGTAATGAATTCAACTCACCAGACGTATAGGTAGAATTCACTGTAGTAACAATAAGATCGGCCTCTAGGATACCGATAGTACCTAAAATCGCTTCCGGATAATTGGGCGATATCAAGGCCACTACGTCGCCCTTTCTCAAACCCATATTTATCAAACTTCTTCCGATATAATTAGTCGCGTCCTTCGCTTCACTGTACGTATACTTCCTTCCGGTCACCGAGCACTCCTAATATAGTAACATCGATTGCATTAGAGTCATCGAATTAGCATAGAAAATTACTATTTGCGTCATTTTGAAATATGTAGCTATTAAAGATTATCTTAATCAGCAACTGTTGTAGCTATATTGTAACAATTAAAAATCGCTCGTTTTAACTGCATTTATATGATCATATTCGTATTACGTATTTGCATACAATGTCAGTAATCTTAAAATTTATTCGTATACAACGAACATAAGAATGTAAGCGCACTACGGACCGCTCTTTAAGCGTTACTCGTGCTTATCGTATTTAATTATTATCACCGCTCTCACAGACGACTGTTGTGACTTATAACAGTAACAAAGAAATTGTTCCCATTCTTTCACAACTGCTCTAATAAAGAGGGAAAAGAATGAAATTGTAATAATTTGTTTATAACATTACCAGCGCAATATTGTTGGCGAATTTCGTAGCATTTTTCCAGATGTATTCCTGAACGAGCATCTCGTTGGGCCTGAACTCGCCGAACGGCGACAAGAAAATCTTTTTTCCATTTTCATCCTCGATGATCTTCTGTCGCGCCTGTGTAGAAGTGTGTCTCGCGAACTGGTTTGCAACTTTCGTCCCGCTCTCCGATATCTGGCTTAGTCTTCGAGTACAACGAAAAATTTGCCTCATGCCCGTCATTATTTACAGGCAATATATTATACTAATCTTCCAATAATTTGTTAATAGTTCAATGGTAACACTTTAACGAACTGTTAGCAGTTTATAGGATCACGTCGAACGAGTACGCTCTGGAAAAGAGATAAAAACAATGACAGTTGAATCACATAAGAATGATTTTTTAACTGTGCCGGGAATAACGTGTGCCGAGTAAGGCACGCGGTTCAATGTGGGTCAACTGATTTGACGCTAAGAGGAACGAAGACGCAGAACATTGAAAACAGAAATACATACAACAACAATATAAACCGCGTAAACATCTGGATCGAAATCTTACAATTATACGAAATGATTACAAAAGTTAATGAAATTTTAATCGCAAACGGGCAACATAATTTTTCCTGGTAATCCATTTGTTTATGATTATCAAGCTTCTTCCAGGAAGTCCTTCGAGGTGTAAGATATCAACAATAATGTATAAATAATTATGCCAGTTAGTTGATTGCATCACCATACATCGATAGGACAAGTTACACTGCGACGGACAGACCGAATGTAATATCTATAAGAATATCTGTGGAATAACAAACGGGTTACGTTTATCAGTAGATTGAATTGTTTGCGTAGGATCAAAAGAATCTGAATCAATAGAACGACAAACTGCCAGTGAAGAATAAGTAGGAGATCAAAGTACAACATGGTTATCGACATTAACACACCTCGTCTAGATATTATCTTATTCTCAGCCATACGTAAATACAGCGGCTTCTTCGCATATTATTACGGTAAATGAAGGAACAGTGTACGAAATGACTTGCAATTGTCGAGTATGACTCTGCTTCATTTAACGTTGTCTTATACGATAAACTGTTAGCATCGAAGAATGCTATCGTTTATAAATTTTGTACGTCACATTATTAAACTAAAGTGAGTGCTCAATTTGTTCGTAAACAAGCTCTCGGAGAATCAAAGATGATATCATTGGTATCGTACCGTATATCGCGTCGGCTAAAACAAATTGTATGGTAAATCGATATTAATTATTTCGATCGAGAGACCATTGAACTTTCTGAAAAGTACGAATAATCCTACACTGTCTCAAGCTTCTACACCTACGCATTTGGAACGCCAGATGGTGCTTTGGCCTCGAATAACATTTTGCGTTAGCTTCCTGAGGATGAACGTTCGTTCGCTAGGCATTGGCGGCGACACAGACAAACAGAGATTTAGTTTTCGCTGTTTCGCGTTTATTATTCGTTACTAGCAATAGCAAACTTACGATATCAGGGTAAAACAGTTGTTAAGCCTCTTATAAACCCACGAAACGTTGTCTTCGCGACGAATGTAGGTACGCGATAAACATCTGTTTATGTCAAATACATTCGAAACACTTGATCGACCGTAAATAAAAATTATTTGAAACTAGCTATTGTCTAACTTTTGACCAGATCTATGATCTCGACGCAAAACTAAACGTGTTTATAATTCCCATCGATCGATCGATTTTTACTCGGCTGACCTGTTGCATAGGAAAATCCAATTTCTGATTTCATTTACTTTTATGCAAGTAAAATTGCACAAACCGGTTTTGATATAGCGAGTGTCTTTTGTTTCAATACCGATCGCGACAGATTAAGAAGGGGTCGATCCAGCATCGATAAAATACACTTGTCAAACAGAGAAAAACGTAGGAAAACGTGCAAACCTTGATGATCGTCTTGAATACACGGTGCAAATGTAAGTGCGTAGCCGTAGGACTCGAATCGTTGTTGTCGGCTTAGACGTGATATACTCGGAAAAAGTCGTATTACCGAGAACCGACGAACGACACAGAACTGGCGAAGCTTACTCAACTAACTGACTTTCACTGACAGACTACGAGTTTCTGTTGCAAACCATTTAACTTCTGCCCGCCTGTAGATACGCCATTCCCCCACCCAACACTCTAGCAGAGGAGGCGTGTACAGGGATGGTTATTCGTATGCGAAAACTATAATGACGCTTTCACGAACAACTGTATTTTCGGTACACTTTGCTCGATTGCAAGTAATTGATTCTGTCATTATGAGAATATCCGCAACACGGACGCGTGTGTTCGCTCAGAACATCGATTAATGTTCTTCCCGCTTTAGACGATGATTTAAATGCAATAAAATTTGATTGATTAGTACGAAACAGGCTTACAATTTATTGTCACGCTGATAAATAGATATCAGGTTCCTCTTATCGTTCTAGAAATTATACCCTAACTACATTCCTATGAATATTCACATTAGACTGAGAATATTTATGTTAAGACATATAAAACAGTAAAAAATCCACATCATACTCGTGGATATATAAATTACTCAGAGTGTTTATTACAATATTCATGAGACTGTATTTCTTGAACTACGTCCTTTGCGTTTACAAAAAACATTAATTTACTTTGAAACATAGAGCTTGTATATATTAGCTACAACACATGTTACACTTTGGTCAATGTTACATAATCAAAACGAACTGATCTTACCATTCGCATTATATAACCATACTCCTGTGGAATATAAAGGAGCTAAACATCGTGGTATGGCGCTGTACGAAATTGTCAAGGGAAGAATAAGAAGAAAATTCACGTCGGTATTTCCGACGGTTTGAACGATACAGAGACCAACTTGGACTTTGTATCTAAAAACGTCTCCCCTCTTGCCATCTGGTGACGAGATTCCGACCTTTTAGCGCTTTATCGTTCGTTGACAAAACGAACACCCTATAGGTGAGCCTTAGGCAAATAAGCTTGATACATTTATTTATGAATATAAGACAAAGCACTTTGATTGCTAATTTAACAGCATCTAAGCGTCGATGACCTGGTAATGTTAAGTTAATCGATGAGAATCACATTTTTTCATTGTTTCAACGTCGTCTGTATTTAACTCCAACTATTGCACCCGGCACATTGTCGAGGGGTCGATGCGTCGGCGCATCGTCATCGACGCCGACTCCAACGTTGCGTCCAGGTCCGTACGATAAGTGTCGTGAAACACGTGTCAAGAAATGTGAAGTATCATTCACAATTATATCTACCACATCTACATGTCAAATTCTTAACCGCAAGTCATTTCCCCTATAAGCACATAAACTAACGTTACAATGCACGAATACGTCATTTAAAATCAAAAGCAAATTATTCTAAAATCTTCGTTACCCCAGGCACTTACGAAGGTCTAATTACATAAAACGAATAGGCTATTCGAATATATACCTTGATAAAATATTTGACCGCGAGATAAATTCATTTGGTTAGCGGCGAGTCAACTAGTCAAACAATTAAGCGCCCCACGAGGATTCATCCCTGTTCGCAAAGGCAACGACGCCATGTCGACGTTCATCCCTATAGCTTGGCCTCGTTGCAACCCCCGTTACGTCCCCAGTTGACCGTGAACCGCGACGAGCAAGTATATTGAGAAACGGGATATTCGTGTTATTCGTCGCAACGCTAGATCATCGTCGAACACCAGGTCACTGTCGCTAAGCGAGTCTGTGCTATGAATGAAGACCCAACCTTTTCATTTCGAGGTAATTATAAAAAGAATCGGCCTAATTGTCGTGTTTGTATCGACAGACGGAATGGTCATCGTTTATCTGTCACGTCAGCAAAATTGCGTCATTACAAATCAATTTTTTCCATTTTTCGTGTCGTAGTCTTTGAGATTGTACAGTCGTGGGTGATCGGTTCCTATCGAGATAGCGTCATACTAAACAGAGAAATGATGACTAACGAGATCAGAGTGCGTGAAAATTTTTCCTTCCATGCCGTTTGTACAGCTAACAGTCGTTTCACACGATCGGATAAATATTCCATGAGAAACACGAGCGAAGACGTCACGAATATAGACTAATAGATAGTACCGTATTGGAAAAATTACGGTACTGTGGACATGCACTCGTCGAGTACTCCTTAGTAAACTTTAGTAAATCTCCGAATAAACGAACGACAATAATTTACGACAACGTTGTTCGTTCGAACGCAAGGAGAAAGGAGGAATAAGTGAAGGAATAAGTGTGTATTTTGCGTTTCGCAGGTTTTGATAGTGTTACTCTTATCCGTAATCCCCTGGCCAGGACCCAGCGTGTTTAAAATATCATGCCCCCGCGATCGGGCGTCCGTGGTGAGGAGGATAGTTCAAAAGGTAAAGAAAATTTGCGAAATGTCCATTTGTAGCAACTTTGTCGCCGTGGAAAACCCTTTAACTTTCTCGAGGTTTCAGAGATGGATGCCAATTCTGAAGAGACATCAGGTAGAGCTGCCTCTGGAGTGCCCGTTCCACGAAAGTCGAGATATTTTTCGACCACAGCAAAAGGCGAAACACCAGCACAGACCGTCACAATGGACCTGCGGTCTGTGTGGCAAATCCTTCTACGCAGAGAAACACTTGGATGCCCATTTCGACAACAGGCACAAAAGCAATGTTAACACGGTACGTTCTCCTTCTTTCGATTCGCTCGAGTAAATATAATTTGTTCGACATATAGAGTGTAGAATTGGAGATGTCACGAGTCGTTTAGAAAGCCTCGTTTCTTTCAAAATTACCATTCCGTTAGAATAATTGCCATAATTGTAATTATAAATATATACTCTTATAACGGGATAATAAAGGAGGGATATGCTTCTAGAGAAAAACATCGTGTAAACTTCATCGATTTTATGAGACACCTCCCATTTTCCACCTGGCACAGAAAATCTATCGACACTCCTTCGCAACGCACACAAATAACATCAAATACGGTAAGACCGGTTGCCAAGTGTGTCAATTATAAATGAAACTGTTTGAGGCTAGGCGGAAGATGCGGTATGCCTCGCGGATTACTGCGACATCATGAGATGCGACGTGCTTGGAAACCGTGATTTCGAAAATTCCCTGGTGGACGACGAGGCTGGCCACCACAGCACGGATATACAAGTCTGGAAAGAGAACACGAAGCAACGTCACACATCTGTGATGCCTTGTGAGTCGCGAGGCAGTTTCTCGGGGACGTATCCGGTCGAGAAAGCCTGCACTATTCCCGGTGGCGGAGCTGTCACCAACATTCAGCAATATTGTCATCGAGAGGACAGCGGGGCTTTAGAGAATCATCGTTTGCCAGGAACTGCATACCACGTCGAAATCGCTGGTCCGGATAACAGGAGTAACGCCTGCGATAACGGTGAAGAGGACGAAGACGAAGAAGACGAGGACGATGAAGAGAATCTCGTGGAAGCGGCGTTACCAGCCGTCGACAAGAAGAGGCGTAAGGGGTTGCACCTGAGGAAGCTGAAGGCCAACTGCAAGCCGGAGGAGCTGCAGAAGCTGAAGTTGCAATGCGAAGTTAGTTGACTTCGTGGGAAGATTGTAGAAAATTTTTAAAATGAAGGGTCTGATTTATCTCTTGGAAATCATCTCGATGAAACCTCGATAAGATCTAGGAATAGTCGAACGATACGAATAAGTGGACGACTTCCTTGGTTCTATAAGACAATATCTGCTCGTGAGAGAAATAGTATATCTTTCATTGCCAAATGCATTCACGAACGGCCGATTTCTCTGTCCTCTATGCAACTCGAAGATTACAGATCGGTGTTTGAGTATGTAAGATTATCGTTCTAGTAGCTGTTGTATTGTCCTTGGAAGCTTTAGTCATTACAAAACGCTTTGGCATTACTTAAGTATTGTTCCGAATAATAATCTCGTAAATATAGGTACCTTTCCCTGTAGAGCATTCGAGAGAGGACTAATCACTTCCTGGCCTCATTTGTCGTTTCATTTGTCTTAAAATGACTAATTACTATTTTAGTAGAGTCACGTAAACTTTCCAAACCCAAACGAGTATCACGAATATCATGAATATTAACGATTTTCCGTATAATCCGTAGACTAAAAGCACGGTTAATGAGGAAATTAAAAAGTGTAGTAACAAATTGTGACATAGGATGAAATAACATGCACGTATCATAAATATCGTGTTCTTTTATGTCACGAAAATATTATTATTTGAATAATGTCAACAGGTACTGATCCGCGATTGTATTGCTGGACTCTTGACGAATCTTTCGGTACGAGATTTCCAGGAAATGGAAGGTATACCGTTCGATAAATTTGATAGACGTCTTATCGACAAATCGGATTTCCAATTTTTATCATTCTCCTTCTTTCTAGGTGAGTTGAATCGCGCGATATGCTGGTACCTTAGCTGCGACAGGTATTGGGAAGATACGAAAAAGCAACAGAGGCACACACCTTGGTACCTGTTAAGCATTTTTCTGCTCGTTCTGTCTTTGTCCATTTACGCGTGCTACTACATTATTTGGGTACTGTTCAAGTACGTACGTTGAAACATATTTACACATAACAATGTCGTCCCGCGATTTATCACCGTCGCGTGTGTATAAAAACAGCGATAAGAGAATTTATCAGCACGACGACTGTCGTTACATATGCAGCCAGGCAGATTTAATTAAAGATTAAACACGATACAAATATGTCAAATGTTTACAGCAATGATAAGTCACATACTCTTTTCGTAACTATGTTTAAAATCGTTCTAGAATTCGATATTAAAAATTACACATATGTATATCTACGTGGAATTAAACTTAAGATATTAACGGACGACTTGGATAAAAATGCAAATATAACTCTTTCTTTTTATGCATGTAAATGTTTAGACGTTCGAAGATTTACATTGTTTTTACACCGAAGAACCTGATAATATAGAAAAAAATAACGTCCGAGATCAGTTTTACGATTCAAAGACACGAAGGCGTCATTAATCCCATAAATTCTGCTTAAGATGCCAGATATCAATATTCCCACCCGAAACGTATTATATATTTTTAACCAAAGATATCATTCATCTTATTCAAATACAGTATATACATTTTATTTATCCTCGTTAATTACCATGATTTATCATCGAGACATCAACCTTTCAGTACAGCGAAAGAAGACAGGTTGGATGGAACGGGAAGCTTAGACTACACGGATGGAGATCTAACGGCTACGTCCTCGTTACACGATCAGAGTGGTCCTGGCGACAATAGAACCAGTGGCAGAAGAAAAGGTGAGACAGAAGACGATGATATGCCTTCGAACGAAGAAATGCCCGTTCATTATATATACGTAACCTATCCACCCGAGCTAAAGCAGCAATTACTGGACAGGTAAATAAGATGAGAAAAGATGAAACAAGTATGGGACATTGGTATCGAAATCGTACAGTGATCTTCCTGGTTGCAGCTGCTACAATAGAACCACTCGACTATAAGAAGTCGAAGAGGTAGGAGAAGGGTGGACAAAGATTCGTTCGGAAGTACGAGAACAGCTCGCTCGGTACCACGAGTCGGTCCCACGGCAAAACACCTTCTTCCTTATTTTTTCCCCTCTCTTAATCTTCGTGTTTTGTATACCAACCGTGAGAATAAATTGCAAAACGTACACGAGAAAAGAATTTGTTGTCAATACCTCTGTTCGCGTTATTTACATTTCGCTTTACTAAACTATCAACGTATGTCAAAGCTTTATACTTAACATAAGTTCAGCATCCACTCGAAAATCTGATTTTGATTAATTTCTCTCTAAAACCGGATGAATAGTCGAGTACTAAACTCGATTGTTCAAATAGAATATTTTATCGAATAGTTCCGATAATTTGTATAATCTGTTTCTTCAAGTGCATTACACAAAGAGAACATACTCCTCTGTTTAAAAAATTCGTTGAATGATATTTTTACTGTTATCTCAGCAACGCTGCGGCGATCTGGTCGGTCGAGGAATGCAGTTTATAGTTTTATCTATAAACAGTTTCGCGAGCCTACGATAACCCGTTCGCTTATAGCAAACTATGCTCATGTTTCTTTCGACCATCACACATCTTGAAAATGTCTGGCGATCTTTTTAAAGAACGATGCATTAATGTTAAATTTCTTGTAAAACTGGGGAAAAAAGGAACTGAAATAGTTGGTATGTTTAAAAAAAAAACATATAGAGAGATAGATTGACAAGCATATGAAAATAACTATTTACAAACAGTCAAAGAGATTTCATGAAGGGAGAGAAGAGGTGGAAGATAATGCTCGATCTTCTACTGAGCAGTTCTAAAGAACTTTTAACGTGTTTATAAAGTTGTGTTATCACCGATCGGATAATCGCTGAAGAGCTTAGTATCAGTCGAGGAAATATACATTCAATCTTAAAAGACGATTTAGAAATACGAAAACATGACGCCAGATTTACCAACGTAATTCTACGAATTTTTTTAACAGAATAGTATAAAAGCATACGTTCACGACAGGGACAATACATAAAAAAATGCTGTAGGCAATAATACCTCCTTGGGTTAGTAGTTTCGGTTTTATTTTGAAACTGAAAGCTCGATTCGAAACTAAAACCAGTAAGTCATCTTAATGGATCCATCGGAGTCCCGTTGCGTGTCCATCACGCTGGATTGTCGAACCAGCCGACGTACGCTCGCACTGCTGGGCCTCTGTTGATCCTCTAACAGTCTCTGAGGAATCGGTGCCTCAGGTACTTCGTGCATCTCCACCGTCTCTCTGATCGATAAATCTTCGTAAGAAGCCGCGGCCGATGAAGGTCTAAGATCAGCCAAAGCAACGACGTGTTATTTACAACATTTATATAAGAAGAAATATTTATGTGCTTAATCGACAGTTTTTGCCAATAATACGATTCGTACTTGGTCGGAACGCAACGAAAACAGTCGGCACAAGTCCAATCCTTCCCAAACATCTCCCCTTCCTCCACAGTCTGTGGTAATCGATGATGCAGCGTCTCCGGCAAACGCAAGCCAGACAGTCCGCCGATTACAGATACGACGCCAAGAATCACGAGGGGCAGTACTAAGTTCTCCTTGCCCTAATGACGTAAATTCCTGGAAGATTTAACTGAACGCGGAGACACGATAAGCGTATTTACGATTACTTACAAGATAAGTAACAAAAGGAATGATTATAAGGCCGAGACCACTGATGTAGGCGGAGAAACCGATCGCTACGCCGCGTAATTGTGTAGGGTAAAGTTCACCGGCGAACGGATATATAATTAAAAAGGAGGCTGATATTGCGGATTTTGATAAGAGGAATAGAATTAACGTCGTTACAACAGCATCTATAAAAAGACAAAGATGGAATAGTTAAAATGAAAAAATTTATTTCGAAACTACTTTCAGTATTTCTCTTTTTATTGTATGATTTATACGAAGAATCTGTTCTGCTGTTTCTGTCTCTTTTATTAGCGTAATGTAGTACCAGATGACAAAAGAACCGTGGCAATGCACGATACACCAGCGAGTACCATGGACAAGCAAAGAGGCCATCGACGACCCCATCGATCCATTACGACCCAGCAGGCCATGTAGCTTGGAATCTCAGCCAGAGACGAGAAGAAAAAGCTCAAGTGTTCCTCGTTACCCAACGCTGGCCCGTAATACGATAATCCGACATATACCATATTATTGGCAAACCTAGAAAGAGAGGAATCAATCCAGCGATAGACTGATACGTTTCGTCATTTGTTGTTCACATAAAGAAATACAATCACGTATATTCGGTAAACAATGATTAATAATACGAAAACATTGTAAGATTCTGTAGAAGTGTCGGAAGCTAAATTTTACTGCAAACACGCGCGTGTTATATTTTATCACATTCGTTGATTCATGAGGTATTTATACTTTGATTTACCAATTTAGAGTGATTAGACATGTCTTCAATCGCATATTTGGTGTTTTGAAGAGAGACAATACACCGGGCCCTTTACGTAATCTCTCCTCTTCACTTTTAGACCGTGACATCATCATTCGTTGACGTAGTTTTTGCGAGAAAGAAGTAGGTAATTCTTTCCCATTTACTTTGGCTAATCGTTCCAAGACTTCGTTAGCTTCGACTAGTCGACTTTTCGCCAATAACCATCTCGGTGATTCTGGCAGCAACCTTGAATAATCTTAGACGTTTTATTATGACGTCGCGTGAACTGAATACGGAAGAAGGGTAAAAGGCAGAGAGACAATTACTCACCACCAGTATAAGAAATACAAAAGAAAGGGTGCGCTCGTGGTTATGGCAAGCGTTCTCCAATCTCTTATCAAATAGGTCACACCAGCCAACATACATAATCCCATTGTATAGAAACTGCACGTCATCACTGTCACGAATGATCGATAATTTGGTCCAACCAGTTCCAAAGCTGTTTGTAGAAAACCCAGAAAACGTTAATACTCGTTCTTTCTACGAAAAATATTTCTCATACTTCTTATTCCCTGTATCTGTTCATATTATTTATTCATTTATTTATTATTTCTTTCTCTTCGTGGAATCTTACATATGATAAAAGGTATCTGATAAATAGCAGGAATGGTTAAACCAACGACCACCCTGGTAGCAGCCCAGGTCCAAAAGCTGTTCGACATCGACGTTAAAAATCCACCGGTTATTAAAGTCGCCAGACACGTGAAGAAAGACAATCTTCTACCGATTCTATGTGATACAACAAAGGTAATGAAACAACCTTTATCTAAGTTTCAAAACTAAGTAACAATGCTTGTTACCTATCGTTTAGCGTTCCGAAAAGGTACACTCCAATTGGTCCTCCCGTGTTTAGAGCGACCAACCCAATCGTCGGATAAATCGCATAATCGCACACGAGATCGAACTGAAACGTTTCAACAGGAATTAACGAAAAAAATGAAATGATCATCTTGATTGAAAAACAGGATAAAATGTAAACGTACATCGATAACGATAGAAGATTTCACTTCTGAAGTTTCATACTCCCAACCATGATCGCATGGAACAATAGGCCACGATGCATTTGGTACGTACGAAGCCGTTGTCACGACAGAAATATTTTCCGCTGTCCAATCGATATCGTATCGTGTGCATTGACTGTATGTTTCATTGTCCTCCTAATTATGAAGGCAATTGTTACAATACTGCGAGCAAATAACGTACACTATTGTGGAAAACGTACATATGTACTCTATTATGGATAAACGACGTCTTTTCTGCAGTATCGAAGCGGGAAATCATCTTGCAAATACGATAAAAATGCTAGCGTTTATCTAATTTCCTCGGCAAACAGCGTAGGTTGATAGAATAAGCTACGCTAACTCTAAATCTTATTTTCTAACCTACTTACAGCGATTAAGATTTATTGTCATTGGCAATTAACTCTGCCATTCCTATGATAATCGTACGACTACGTATTTAGAATATAAAACGCAACAGAATATTACTACGAATTATTTTCGCCATAAGCTAATGACAGATTTACAGATGTTTCTAAATATCAAAATGATTGTATGAATGTTTCTCATGTAGCTATCGAATAATTTAAAAATGAAAAGCTTGCAACGAGGAGCGTGTATATTTGATTGACTAGCATTTAAATAAATACCCTAACTGTCTAAATTCCTCCTAATAAAACATATGAACGAGGAGATAAAAGTATTAACGCCTAGACCGACAATTGCACCTGACTAATTGGAATCGCGAGTCTCTTTCTCCGGGAGACATCCAGAGTCTCCAACCCCGGTACTTTGCACCAGTGGGGTGGCGTATCGGACATGAAGAGTTGATTGAAGGCGCAAAAGCCACACGGAAGACACGCCGGAAGACACACGAGCCAGAGAAGTTGCTTCTGATAACGACCGAATTCGCCGACGATCGGTAAAAGATCGTCGAGATCGAAGCCATCCTACAAAACTCTTGTCTCTTAATCTTGATCACACTTTTTTTCAATAATCAACCATATCAAGGAATTACAAAATTTTTATATCATGACAATCGAAAAATGTTTAAATGAATAACGATAATGAAGGAAATCCTATCGGTTAGATAAGAGTATAGAAGCGTGTTGATAGGAATTATTACTTTGTAGCAATAATTCCTATCAATAAATATTTTGGGGGTATAATTTAGCATAAACAACTTACTTCATCGTTCGAGTTTCCAGTCGTCTTGTCGTTCACTGATTCGGACGTCTGATTTTCATCCAAGTCTTCCATTCTCGTGAACTTTGCCCACGTTCAAGCTACCGAAACGTCGCCGATACCTTAGAAACGCGTTACGTGACGTGTATTAGCTCCTTTACGATGGCAGTGCGACCGACGTGCCATTCGTTCCATCCTGCTGCGTCTTTTTCTTTTTCACCCTCGCACGATCGTACTACGAGGGTGTCCCTCCGAAGTCGCCACGAAGAGGAGACAAAAGTATTTAGATAGCGTGTGCCAGCTCTTGTAGTGGATTTAGTGAGTTCTAGTTGGACACGAACCCAAAACGAATTGGATGAATTAGAAAATTAAATCGCTCACTGTTGATCAATCCACTGCTCGCTCAACATTTTTCAAAAATTCGTGCCTTCTCGACAACTGTTACTCTTCTCTCTTAAGGAAACTCACTTGTCAAACGTGTCATCGTATCAGAAGAAAAGAACAAAACGAAAATGAATGAAATTAAATTGAAGAGGTATGCAGAGTGTGCGTGTGTATGTGTATGTGTGTGTAAGAGAGAGAAAGAACGTGTAATAATTAGTGTGTATGCAGAAAATTAATTCAAATCAATGAATGATGTGTGCTTGTACGTCGTATCTCGTTTCGTCGACAAAGAAAAATTATGGTCGATGAAATTACTCCGGAATTTTTATGGCGAATACACCGATATTGTTCATCTCCCGAATATAGTACATTAAGCACGAGCCACCGGCTTCTCTTTCTTCGTTTGAAAGTGAATTAAAAAAAAGAAAGGTAGAGAAGAGGATAGAGCTCGCGTACGTACTCGCGTTTCACGCACGTGAAAGGGAATCGAGGAAATGCAGGCGATACGACTTCAGAGGCGCGTGCCACGAGGTGTGCCCTTCTAATTCAATTGGGTTAAGGGTACTTAAAGGAGATTAAGAACAATGCTGACACATGCTGCGTGGTGGCCGCATTTCATTCTTCCAACACACCGCGCGACTTTTGTTGTTATTTTGTAATTTTCGATTCGTTATCCTTCGTGGAGGTTCTACAATTCATTTCTAATTTCTCATGCTGATCAAACGTGCGATTTTTCGCATATCGCTTACTTCCCGTATAAGTATAATATTATACATATAAGTATTATATTATATTATACTATATTATATATAAATATATATATATGAATACGAATAATACAAATAAGAAAGGATTTATACGTAAAGTATATAAAGTATACAAGTATATATATATATATATATATATATATATATATATATATACTTTATATACTGTACGTATAAAGTATACAAGTATATATATATATATATATATATACTTTATATACTTTACGTATAAAGTATACAAGTATATATATATATACTTTATATACTTTACGCATAAATCCTTTCTTATTTGTACCATTCGTCTATCCCACGTTTCGTCAAACGAATTGATTTGTTGGAAATGTTAATAGTTTGGCGTCGTTAAACTACGTTCTCGGTACTTTTTTACAATAACGAATATCTCCGGTAAATGCTTGAATATCGTGAGACATACGGCTTCGTTCAAATCCAAGGTAATCCGATTGATAAAATAAAGAACCGTTAGATATACACAGGCAATTGTTCACGTTCTCCATCCACGTGTTCGCATACGCGAACCTCGATCGGACGATAAATTTTCCGCATTTTCGTTATGAGATTACTCTGAACGACGATATCGAAAGCGGTAGATGAAGATGGGTGGTTATTGGAAAAAAAAGGAGTGAGAAAGAGAAAGCTCGATGCCAAAACGACGACTGGTAATAATAGCATTGCTACGTGTATTCAGATTTAAAATGAATTTTTATTCTGGACAATCTCGTTTTGTCGAAGATAAAAAAGAAAAGAAAAAAAAGGAGAAGAAATTCCAAATTTGAAAACACATGTGGAAGCAATTCGCATTTCGATGGTCAAATCTTGCGGGATGAAACGACCTTGCTTTCTTCTCGGAATAAGATTTCATAATTTTTTTTTTCACATACAGAACGCAATTGTGTTTTCTTTCTCTCGTAGTTTTCCTTTTTCCTCGTTCTTTCACTCTTTTTTCATTTCCCTCGAACCTTTTTTCTTTCTTTTTTTTTTTGTCAAGACGATGAAAATCGTGATGTTAGTAGTCGAAATGATTTCTCTCGTTTAATTAATCGTATGGCACTGTCGCTTGGCGATTCGTATAATCGTTTCTCGTACACACACTGACAGAGTACGATCAGCCACATTAATGATTCAACAAAAAATTTTATATCCGTAAAAAGAAGTCGTGGAATCTATATTTTAGAGATAACACGCAATACCAGATGAGTTAATGCGAAAAAAATGCAAAATATGCGATGTCTTTCTTATAACACGACCTTTGAATCCTGCTTTTCGAAATCGGTATTTTGTCTGTTCATTGTTGTATTAACGTAACCGATCGTACGGTGAACACACTTTTCAAAAGAATCGTCCCCAATCATTCCACGATCGCTCTGGCACTCAGATAAGCGATGCAGCCGATGTGTCACATATAATCGTTGTCATTTGGATACCTTCACAGAACACAGGCTCGGCAAACCACACGACTGACACAGACCGAAAAGAAATGAAAGATACGTAAATATGTTGCGCTACGTAGACATGCCGCACCCTCTCCCATTCTAGAATCATTCGTGTAGCAAATTATTATTGGAAAATCAGAAGGAACAAGAGAAAACAATGTCCTCCTAAGTATATGATGTAAGGTTCATCTTTTGTAGCAAAATAAAGTTTCCTCGTTGTTGTAATCTCGATTTGCTTTGAGCATTATTTTGCCTGATAATAGTATGATAACCGAGTACGTAATAGCAACTTGTGGCTTTAACGAATATTTCGCTCTTTTACAAGGAAAAGCATTATTTTTTTATCTAATGAAGATAAGAAATTAATCTTTCTCGAATACGTCAAGAAACAAGTTTTATCAACGATCGCGAATGAATATTCGTAACGTCTAATTTGAAATACAAGAAACGAATCGTTAAATTATGGAATAAGTCTAAAGGTATTTATCGATTCTTCGACTTTTGACAGCATATCTTCTTCCACTTTTTTGTCCCTTTGTTTTATTTTATTGGTGACGAGGTCAAAGTGAAAGCTGAACTCTAGGAAACAAATTGGAGAGGGTGAGCAAATTACAGAGTGGCAGGCTAAATAGGATTTCATCCAACTCGTGTTCTCGTTTATTCATTTTTTTCTTTCTTTCTTGCTTTTGCTTCAAACCCACATTTATCGCCCGAATTGTTCACATGCGTAAATTATAATGTTTGGTCCGATCGTCGATCGGCAGCACTCGACAGCACTCTCTCTCTCTCTTTCCGCATATCGTCACAAAAAGATCAATCTCACACGCTCATTTTGCTTCTCTCCTCTTCTTTTTTCTCGTTATTAATTTTTTTCATTTTTTTTTATTAATTTTTTTTTTTGTTTGCATCTCTCTTAATTCTTTAGTTTTTTAATCACACTATATGCATGGTAATGGCATTTTAGCTTTATCTCGACGCAACCCATCAAAAATCGGGAAAAACAAAAATATCTGAAGATACTGATCAACCGTGACACACACACGAAGCACTATAGGCATCACACGATCGATCGATCTTCACTTCTGCCATTACCGCGCAATTTCTCTGACGTTTTGGAACAATAACAGCTCTACACGCGTTGGCTTCGTGTTTCGCGATTCGATCGTTTAAAAAATATTATCGAAAATATTGTCTCGTACGTACAACGGCACCGCGGTTCGAATATCTTAAGAACGGAGATTCTGTTCTGGACCCAGCGTCGCTGAAATCCTCTCGAAAAATAATTCATCTGCGTGATCTGCGTGGATTCATTTGCATCTTATTCACATCGTCGTTGTTATCGTCGTCGTCATTGTCGTCTATATAACAGCTTACTTATTTAGTCGTGCGATCTCGTTTTCTAAGTTGGACAAAAATTTCAGCGAAGCGCCAGGACATGGATTCGGTTACAGTTCTCCGATCTTTTAACCGCGTCACGATACAAAATTTATATAACTTTTTTTTCTTATTTCCATCCTTTGTTTCTTCTTTTTTTACAAATCGACGATTCGTCCTTTCCCGAACGTGACGCCGCGATTCACGTCGAATCACGAGCCAACTCTTCTCATCATCCCTCCACCACAGTTATCAAATACTCTCTCCTCTTGTGTTTCTCTCTCGCTCACAATCTTACTCGCTCTCACAGCTCATTCGTTCCTCTCGTCGTTTTTTCTTCACTCGCAGATAACACCCTAACAGGACACATCCCACCAGTAAATTGTGATTTATCTCACAGCGCACATCATCACTGATACAGCGTAATGCACACGCTTTTCAATTTTTTTTTTTTTATTCTTTTTAATAATCCTTATAATTAAATACGCTCTCACGTACGTTCCCTAGTGAAGCATCGCACGCACTCTAGGCGTCTCGACGATGAAAAGGCTAACAACTAATAGTTCGATAAGATATTATCGTGTATGAGTTTGTTTCTAGGAGCGAGGCTCTGATCGTGACTCGTTCCCTCGATCACATATAAACGTAAAAAGAAAAACTCTGTCTTTCAAAAACGACCTCAATCGGCGTATATATGTCTTTCTTACATTCATTAAATATACGTGTTTGTGTGCGCGTTAGGCTAGCTCGAAATACAGAGCAGCGAATATTCTCTTATTAAAACGAATAGACAAAATAATAATTACACAGAAGAATGGCGAGCAAATCTGCTATGTTCGAGATCGTAGAATGGAGAACATGGATCAGCCAGAGCCACGCTCCCTTTAAGGTAGAACATCGACCCCTCGCACACGAGAGTCTCTCCAAAAAATCACAGTCGCATATATAATATAATTTGCTTCTTTCGTATTTCTTATTTTCACAACTCGTTACTCGTTACTTCCATCACGGCACGGCCGGCATTTCGTTTCCTAGTTTCCTACCTCTGTTCTTCCACGACCGATCCCTATTTACACGGGTGGTTCCCTCCGTATTTCATTCCTTCCATTTCTATTAGTCTGTTTGCCCTTCTCGGCGGACCTGATAACGTGATTCGCAACGATCACCTCGAAGATACCGGAAACGAACGATATACCCCGTCTTCTAGTAACGTCTTGAAGTAGACGCTTGTTATACGATCATGAAAGAATGTTCTTGGTCACGATTGATCGTAAACTACGCGTGATGAAAAGAATAGTCGCGTGTTCGTTCCATTAATGTACAGACTGTTTCTAAAATAGGTAGTTCAATGGCTATTTTTATATACATTTTACTCGTCGTGAGAATAAAAAGATGTGTCGAATAAATAACACAGGAATAATTTCTTATCGATCCTAATCGTCATCCTAGCGTCATCCTAACGACCAGTAGAAGGCTTTTACGAATTCGACCACCCATTTTAAAGACAGCCAGTAGAATGGTGAATGCGACGAAGCGCAACTCTCGATTGTTTGCGAATCAGAAGGACAGGCGAGCGATCGAGTTCTTTATCAAGACGCGGAAAGTCGCGCACCAACGTCCTCTCCGTCGTGGTTCCTCTATCTCTCTCTCTTTCTCGCATTCCCCCTTTCACATCCACATCCTTTCTTTCTCTCTCGTCCTTCCACTCTCCTCTCGCTCTCTTTCTTACGTCCTCTCTTTCCCTCTACTCTCTCTGCTACGTGGAATGTAAAAGAAAAACAGGATACACTTTGCGCCTCGATATTTTGCATGTTTCTTCTTTGGACATTCGGAATAAACCGTTTCACTGTTCCGGTTTCTCGCTTTCCCCCCCCCCTTTTTTTTAAAATACATTTTGCAATGTTTTTTCCTTGGATTCATCGAGACATCGACTTTGGTAGATCGATGACGGCACTCGTCATCGTGAGAACTGTAAAGCAAAGCTGTAATTTTTTTTCTTTTTCGTAGAAGGAGAAATTTTCGCGATTGGAAGACACCGTGTTTCGTCTGCGAGAATTTCGTTCTGCTTCGAAATCGAAAGGATCCACCGCGAGATAAAACAATGTACGGAGAATTTACATTCGTGTATAACTGTATGATGTGTTTGGTGTGTACATGGATGTGTGTATCGCAAAGAGATCAAGGTTTAGGCTCCAGTCTACGTAACGAGCGGCTCGCCGAAACGATTTTTCCCTACTCCTATTTTTATTTGTTTGTTGTTTTGTCAGGTTTCTTCCCATTTTTAAAAGCTAAATAGACGTTTCTCTTTCTTATACGCTAAGTTTGGCAATATCGTTCGCAACAGTAAAAAAATTATATATGTATATATATTTATTTTTATATCCAGACATGGAGCAGACACATTGGTTTCCCTCGATATGTAAAATCGTAAAAAAGATAATCAATTTAATAAAAAGTCTTAGTTTATAATCGTTTCTCGTCAATTCCCTATTTGTCCCTTCGCGTTTCTTCTTACGCCAATATTGTTTCCCTTTTCAACTATTTATTCTTCGCTTTATTTTTTAAATTGTTTTGTTTAGTTTTCGTTTATGTGTTTGTTCCGCCGAAACACGTTTACCCCAACCCAGGCAGTTCTTTCATGAAGATACCACCCCTCAGCCTAGATTTCCATTCGAATCTCGCTGCGATCATCGTCAATAATCCTCTCTGTTCGATATCGTGTCTATACGTAAAGCTTTGCATAAACAAGGCGTTCAAGGGAAAAATATGTTAGTTAAGAATGAAATCACTATAAAATATACCCCGAACATCACGAAAGAACGGTCACACAGTGCGCTTCCGCTGGCAAAAGTATTTGGAATGCATGGCACTAGCACAGCCACGTTTCGACCACGTGACGTAACTTCGTATTATATTATTAGAGCGCCCGATTGCCCGCTTAATCTTTCGTGTAAAATCTTACTAAATATCGCGTTCGTGCACAAAACCATCTACAAGGGAAAGCTATGGAAATTTGCGAGGTTGACTGGCAACGAAGTGTGCGAGAAAATGAAAAATGTTCGCATCGTTAAAGGATCCTGAAACGTTTCTGATCCATTCGACATCTCAGTCGTTTCATGATTCGAAATGTTCATGTAATAGGGGATACGTATGTGTATATAAGAAAAGGAAAAAAGTATTCTGCGTAATCCTTGCGCGACCAGGAATTTGAAATATCTTCATTTCAATGTCCGACTTCTTGAACGAATTTATCTATCTATCCCGTATAACTCGCTTGATCTTATATTGAAACAACCTACGGGAGCAACCGGACGATATGACGTCGAGTTATATCAAACACCTATCTCTGAAATTCCATCGTTCCTAACTTTTACGCGATCACCGTATTCGTTTTTTCGATGAACACCGGAATAACGTGGGAATAAAGATGAGCAACATTCTCGATACGGTTTTCTTTTTTCATTTGATCATCGATAAACGCCTTCCTACAACAATGCGAGGCCAGGAAGACGAATCTCTTTGACAAATATTCACGCGAAACAAGATCTCGATATCCTTGAGCCCTTTGAATTCAAAGAAAGAAACGAACGGTGTAAAACACGTGCCTGAACATCACGTACATAGTATTGTTTCAATGTTAGTGGCAGTGCAAAAAGCTCTCGTCCGATATTCCGTTGGAGAATTACAAAAATACGAATTAATGATATAACGTGATCGCATAAAATTAATTTCGATTACGCGCAGGATTACTTTTGTGTATGGGTGGATATAATTGTATAATGTATTTTGAGGCTGAATACTCGATCATAATTAGTTTTCTTTCCTCTTTGCAATTCTTTTTTACTCGAACGTTCAGGCCGGACGAGGACTTCGGTACAACTCAATAACTTATGCCAGCAAAATATTAATTTTAATGAATCAACAGCAACAGACATTCACATACGGGCAAAGTAACATACTCGGCATCATCATTATCATCATCATCATCATCATCATCATCATTATCATACTATAACTAATCATTTAGATCCTCGCGCAGCACGATCGGACCAGAGGTCAGCAATATTTTGAACCTTCCGACCATATTTTTTTGAGAATCATTCAGAACATTTGTGATGCTATTCACACGCATTCACTCTTACCTTCTTTTTTTCTTTCCCTTTCTCTCTTCCTCTCTTGTGTAAAGTTCTTACCTCCACTTGTGCACCACTTGGCTGCATTAAAATAGCAACCAGCATTCTGACGGCCACTTATTTCGCTCATTAACTTCAAATCACGCCAACAGTCATTCGGTGATGCTTCGATTGCTTCGAACGAGTGATGGTGTGACAGTTTAGTAAGGAATCGGAAACAGACCGCGGACTTCGTTGGCAAAGCTACAGGAGGACAAAAAAGCTAGGAGCTTTACAACGAGTTGCGCATTAATAATTGAACTTTCTCGACGAGACGACGTGTGTAATATAATCGCTCATTCAAAGGTGACATGTTTTATTTTATACACACAGACTCCCTGTGATCTTACATGCATACATATTAATAGAACCATCCTTACGTTCAATTACTAGAGCACATTCTTTCTTTAGCAGCTCTACAGTCTCGCTCTCTCTCATTTGGTTTCTCTGCGTTTTCTTCCTCGTTCACACCATTCGTTCTTCCACACTCACTCATTCGCTCTCTCTCTCTCTCTCTCTCTCTCTCTCATTGGCCTCGATCATCGTCCATTGAAGTCGTCTTTTCCTCAGGTTCAACTTCTCAATCACGCGGGTAGAAGCCCCAGGCTCGTTACCAGGCATACTTGCATCACCGGAACATCTCGGCAGACTTCGGCCTTGGCTCATTCATCGGCAACATCCACTTGCACTCCTCATCATCCGTTGTCGGCAGACATGTATTTATTTTTTCGACCATTTGGGGTTGCGCTCGACGTGTCGGTACTCAAATACCGTCGCCAGAGCAGGGACACGTGCAGACTCATCACCCCATCATCGTCATCGCTTCGAAACTCACGCACATCCATCAACTCGCATCCGCACCATCCAATCTTGTTGTCTTTGTATTGTGTTCGATAGCTCTCTAGTCAAATCAAATTGCACGACAGTACAACCGTGGGGTGATCTGTAAACAACAAAAGCGAGCCAAATATCAATAACTGTCGCTCACTGCTCGGTGTGTGTATGCATATTTTTTTTAACGTATTTAAATTTTTTCTCTATTTTATTTAATTTTGTATTGCTATTTTTTGACCTAATTTTTTTATTTTCAGATGGGGTCTCTGTGTCGAGTGCACGTGTCTGTACACGGGACGGGGTTATGAGACAAAGGGGATCGTAAACAATGACGACAAAACGAAACTGTATTATATAGAATAGTTTTGAGATGAGACAACTTAGGGCTCGTTTTTTAAACAAAGATAAGACGGTTATGATTGAGGGCATTCAAGTAAAATTTTGTTCGTTTAAACAGAAAGAAATACAACTCGATCCAATTTCTAGAATCAGTATGTAGTGTCCCTAATTTTCCATCACCATGCAGCCGTATTGCACCTTTGCTTCTTTGATACTTTGTACACTCGCGTTTCTTGTTTTCTTTTTTCTTTTTTTTTTCTTTCGTATCTCCTAAGTGTATAGCATTATAAATCGTTCGTCGAGAAAATAATCTTAGTAAGTTACACAGAAAGGTAGTAGCGTAGAATGAAGGGGGATGTAGTAAAGAATGAAATGGGAAAAACGGTAAGTTGATACGGATAACAGGTGATTGAATATACACGCACCACACATAGTCCACACGGAAATTATTGATAATAAAAGAAACGAATAAAAAAAATATAAGAAGGAAACGATTAATAAAGCAATGAAAAATTACTTACCAACTGGACGTAGAGTTAGCAATACTCTTGAGCTTCCGAATCTCTTTAGCAGCCCAGTTAGCCAAAGTCTTAGTCTTCTCAGTACGTGATCGTCTAGCCTTGGTTAAGAACTCTGTAAGCGGTTCAGTTTCTACCATCGGCAAGAGTTTTACTCCAAACACGGTGACGAGGTCACCAAGCAAGCCCACAGAAGCTGCAATATTGCCTTCAGAATGTTCACGGTCCTGTGCTATCGACGTGATGAACTGGATAATGAAGGGCACGTGCGGCTCTACCAGAACAACTGTCGTATCTGCGCAAGAATTCGATACATCACCGCGCAATCCTTGCACTATACCAGTGTAAGCTTCAAGGACGCCCTCTCGTAATTCGTTCAGATAATCGATCATATCGTAATCGCTTCTATCTACATTGGCTTGAGAAGCCTGAGCCAATGTTTGAAGTACCACGTCCAAATATTTCTTGAATTCAGGACCAATACTGAGAGCGACATCACCGAAAACGGAGAAGATTTGAGGCTTCACGGAACGATTGACCGAATTATTGCCAAGATTTTCCAGCAAGAGGGTCATGATTTCATCGCAATAGGGTAGCATTTTGTTTTTTAGGGCGCGACAAATGTCTCCGGTCAGACCAACAGCTGCGCAACAAACTTGATACTCTGCATGATTCTTCAAGCCAAGACAGAGATATGGTTTGAATGCATCCATGTACTTCAAGAAACCTTCTCCAAGGACTTCGACTAGAGTCGAAACAGCCATGAGAGCATCCTCTTGTACACCCTCGGCTTTGCAAGAATTCGAGTTGAACATAGACAACAATGCTGTCATTATTACATCAGAGATGTGCGGGGCATCCTCCGGTGTAACTTTACGTAGCACAGATTGCAAAGTTGCGCATAACAACGATTGCAAATCATTATATTGAGCACGATCCGAATGGCTCTGGATATGTGTCTCCATTTGCAGTACCTGCTGCAATCTCTCCAGAATTACCATCGTCGTCTTCTGCACGGTTAAATAACAATCGCGCGGAGAGTTCTTCACCATGTCCATCAGTGCTTCATAAGCAGCCGATCGTAAGTTAGCTTGAGCTCCATCTGGACGATCCGTCGTTTCCAACAATCTCTGAATGATAAAATCAAAGTATTGAGACATGCAACACGTTTCCGGATTCTGTCCCTCATGACCTTCTGCAGCCTCGTAGCTAGCTTCTGCAAGACCCGTGAACGCCCAACAAACGTTCGCTGCAACGCGAGGTTCTGCCTTCAAACCGTTTATCAAAGCCTCTAACAATGGTTTCAGGTATCTCTCACTAATCGCTGCTTGTGGTATGATCTCACAAATTCGACCAAACGTCCATGCAGCTGTGTCCCTTACCGCGACACTGCTGTCGTACATTAGTTCAATAAGCGTTGACATTGCTTGCTCTACCAAAGGTTTCAAGGTAGTGTGATCAACACCCCCAAGAATAGAACCAAAAGCCATTAGTGCTGCATCTCGATACCTCCAGTCGTGACTTTGAATGTTATCCTTGACAAAAGGAAGAACGAACGGAACAATTGCATCCTCGCAGCAAGAGGATAATAACATTAAACACACTCCAGCAGCTTTTGAGGGATTCCAATCGTCTTCGTCATCAAATTCTTCTTGTTTAGTGAGCTTCTTCATCAAAACAGGTACCAGAAACTGCAAAGCGCCCTTTGCATAATGTCTCGATACTTTGACTGGCGGTCTACCACCATCGGTAGCTTCGCCCTCTTCCATGGCTAAATCTACCTCTTCGTCAGATACGTTTGACCAAAACTCAATTCCTTGCAGTGCAACTTCATCGATATCTGACTTCATAGCTTCTAGAGTAATTGGGAAAAGTGCTGGAGCCATGTAGGGCTCCATATATTGATAATACAATGACATAATTTTTACAAGACACTGTAAAGCAGCTACTTTAACTTGGGTGTTTAAGGACTGTGTTGCCTCACATACCACCTCCATAATGAAGTTTCTCTCAGTCTGCGTACATAAGCAAAACGATTAAACTAGATGTTGTTATTAAAAAACCTATATTCTATTCTTGAAATTATACAAACCTCTATCTCAAAATTTCCTTTGGTAAATTCTAATGAATTATAGAGTGCACTCGTAGCTGCAAGGCAAACGTAATGCGAGGTACTCGATCCTTTCATACCATGAATGATAGCAGTGAGAATCTCATTAGACTGAGGTACCAAAACGTCGCTTTCTATATCTTGACAAATATAACCGATGGCTTCTAAAGTTGCTTCCTTTAATATCTCCGTGCTGTTTGGATTTACAACATTATTGACTAACAGATGAATGACATTGGTCCATTCACGAACAGGTAATTCAGCAACCGCTACATATGCAACACATTGTGCTGCAGAACCTGGCCTGTTGTTCTCCGTTCCAAGTGCCCCAAAAATCTATTGATAAAGAATAACATCATGTGCTTTTACATAGAAATGTATCATCAAATAACTGAAAAAGTTACTTACATTCTTCTTAATATATTCCCTTGTTTCTACAGGAATAGCAAGCCAACGTTGTTGATATTGACATTTTAAATCTGGATCTTTAGATGTAAGTTGATTTTTTAGCTGAAGACCTGCTGCCATACGAGCAACTGGGCTTGCAGTGGCATTAACCAAAACGCCGCTGAGTCTTTGCAAAAATTCATGCTAAAAGAAGAACAATGAGTTTTTTTTATAACTTTTCCAACTCTTACATATTCCTCACAAAAGCTTCTTTAAAAGGAAAAAAACTTACAAGATTAGTTCTTGCTGCCTGCTCAAGAAAGTTTTGAGCTGCTTCCAACTCATTTTTGTCTGAAATTGCACATAAATTATGTTTATATTATAAATGTATTATAAATATGAACATAATTAATATCAAGTTTTCTATTTATGAAGGTTCCATGAACAAAAGGGATAATGTCCATTTTTGTCAAATTTTGAATTCAACATTATTCGACATACTTCTGTGGCTGCTCTATCATGGGCCATGTCTTATTGGGAATTAAAATTTTCCAAGTTTTGCAATAGTTACAAGAATTTAAGATGTACAATGAAAAATGAATAGTTTATATTTTTTAGAGTTTAGTGTGTTATATATTATTTAAAATTATAAGTGAAGGTCGTAAATAGTGCAGAATAAAATAATGTTTTATTTTAATATATGAGAAAATATGAGAATGTGACATCATATATTGAAAAATAAATTTTTGTTTTCTAAGAAATATTAAAACTTCATATTCACCCCTTTTTCGCGTGGATCATTCATAATCATTTCGTTTATGTCAAGCTGGTAAAAAATGTGAAGCAACGATAGAGGTTAGAAAAGCAAGATGCACTCCTCGCCGTGCCAACCGACAACGGAGACGTGCAATACGAGTAACCGTCACATGGGACAATACTTTTTCGGTCGCGAACAAAGCCCTTAGCAACAGCCAAACGGAATACAATGCGACGTATTCTCGTATAAACGGCAGATCCCGATTAAACGTTAACATATCGACGCCAAACTATTCCAAATGAATCAAAGGAACCATCAATTAACGTTGGTACTAAGTACTCCATGAATACACCGGAAGGAGTATAAAAAGGACGCGCACGCGGTAGGACTTTACTTTTCCAGGCAAGGTTGCTAAAACGATAAGAAGAAGACAAAAACGAAGTATTTACGTCGTTCATAAAGTAACAACGATAGCAACATCAAGAGCAACAAAATAACTGAGAAAAATTAATCTTAATTCTAAGATGTCGCCAATAATCTGAAGTACTGATTAATCAAAATGACTTACTCGAGGAGACGGTTCTTTCTAGAACCTGGATAAGCTGTACTGTCGTTGGATCCATTTGCATGATTTCAGCTCCTTTCGTCTATCGATTATCAGAAAACGTAATTTTTTTATGCCTCGATAGGAAATGTCTCGTTGTCGCTACCGGCAGACAGCCACATGTAGCCACCACCGAATCAACTAGCTCAACGACGTACCCCCTTCTACCCACTTCCTGCCAGTACTCGATTTCTGCTTCCTTCCACAACGTGCGGCGTAGTAATATCTGCGGCCTTTGATATTCTCGCGCCTAGTACACGCAGACGAACCTTCTGATCATTAACTCGACACAATAATATACCGAATGTATACCTTGTACTTCCGTCAGACCCTTGCCGTGAATTTCATAAACGTTGCAAAGCTACTGTCACGAGCGTCACGTTTCTCGAACTGATCGTCGTGTCTCTTCATGCACGGACTATTTTCTTTGTGCGCCGTACAAAATTTCCTTCGCGC
Organism: Bombus pyrosoma; assembly: GCF_014825855.1. NCBI lineage: Eukaryota > Metazoa > Arthropoda > Insecta > Hymenoptera > Apidae > Bombus > Bombus pyrosoma. The sequence goes on from NC_057782.1 coordinate 5,073,070, forward strand.
ACGCGCACATAAAGACGCAGGCGCCATCTACGCCATCTGCTAGCGCTGTAGCGCATGCGCGCTCGATGCAGCCGTTATGCCGGTTAATTTTGAAATCGTGCACTTAAAGTTGTAGATTGTCACGCAAATTACATTTGTGCTTCTTACACTTTCGAACACTGCCTATCTTGTAGCATCTTTATAATCCTAAAAAATTTCAAAACTATTTTTAAAAAATGAATTTTTTGGTAATATTCCTGTAGGATGAAAAAATATAAAGAATAATAAAAACAAAAGATTTACAATATATGTTATCTGAAAGAGCAACAAAGCCTTTTCTGCTATTAACACTGTTACGTCCGGTGATTCATTACGGTCAAGGCGTTCATTAGCGGCGCACATATAATTAAGCGAGTCGCAATAATCCTAAGGAACGATCATAAAACGAGGCTTCTGGATTTACCGTTAAGGCCCTTAAGTGCCATAAATCATCGTTGAGTCAAAAGGTTCCTTATGAATATTCCTCTATCAGGTAAAAATTGGGGGAACGTGGATTAGTCAACATATCTGCACCGGATCTACGACTATAGATTAGTCATCATCTTTGCACTGGGTTCACTACTTTAACTCAGTCAACATTTCTTTATCGGGTTTACACCCGTGAATCATTCACATATTTAACTTATACTTTAGGCATCAGCGTAGCTATCTTCTTTACAAAATTGTTGGGAATATATACTACCTTTGAACTGTTAATCAAGCATTATACTCATTAAACTACCTCTATTATCTTAATCGAAATAGGGGATCGATCTGTTCGTGGCATCGATTGTTCTAATCGTAACGGGAATTTACGACTTCCGTTGACGCGCTTCCTCGCGATCGCGTCTCTCCGCGATTGGTCGATAAAACAATCTGTTTCATTCTTTGTGTAACTAGTAAAGAGTTACACTGCTGTCATAGATACGTCGAGATACTGACACGAAAGAAGAAAGGGCGTCGGTTATTTTCATAGATTTAATGAAACGATATACAGAATACATTTGCTTTCGTAATGCATCGCAACGCATCGTCCGCGTGCCTTACCATCTATATCACATATCAATTTTTCTTTTATTTATAAAATATAATGGTCGCAATATATGTGTTTTTGTATTCTCACATCATGCCTTTAAATTGCTTTCTCGTTTGCATATCGAAAGTATATATAATATATATATTTATTTATATTTATATTACTTCATTATATTTATATATTTATAAGTATATATATATATATATATAATAATTATATATTATATCATTTTATATTATATTATATTATATATATATAATAATTAACCAAGCGAGAGAGAGGGGCTGTGTGTATGTGTGACTCGGCACAGAATTACAGCGAATCAGGTAAAACATCTTTAATTAGAATACTTTACAAATTTTTAGTAGAACGATGTTAACGTGTTGCTAAATATCGACGGTCGTAGGGGTGAAAAGGCCGGTGGTCGGGAAACTTCCCTTGCAATTCCTTTTATTGTCGTTGTGAACAAATTGCAAGGAGAACACAAATTGTACTTGATTAAATAATCGGCGAATTATCGATCGATTTCAATAATTCGCACCTCCTTTTCAATTGTACGGCCGTCAATACATATCGATTTTACATATCGACATTATCGATCGACATTATTTTATTCTTTACCTCCTTTTCCTTTTTCCTTCTTTTTTATTTCCTTCCCCTTCTGCTTGTTACCCCTTCTCGTTCTCTGATTTTTTTTTTTTTTCTTACGAATCCTTCCAACGTGCTCGATGACCGACAGAGATTTCGACCAACATATCACGCGGATACATTCAACGTGTGTAAATTTGTTTGTTTGCTTTCGGTGCAACGTCTACCACTTCCGATGTGTACTTTGTATTTGTGCATGTAGTGTATATGGGTGTATCCGCAGATATTCGTACGGCAGAGTACAGATCGATCGTTGTAGAAACGTCCGTACGAAAACGAGAGTTTGCCACGTTTTATTTCTTTTTATTTATTTTTTCTATTCTTCTTTTTCGTATTACTTCGCAAAACTTGATCTGGGATAGAAAACGATACAACGCACGATAGCAAACATGGAAAAGTTCTATCCCATATTTTGGACGGAAAGGGAACGAATTTCGATTTCGAACTCCTTATAAACGCTGTGATTTCCACATGGAAGGTCGAACGTACCACATTGCAACATTCAATTTTATTTTATCAAAGAAAAAGAACGGCGAACTCAATAAAAAAAAAATTAAATCATCCGTTGATTGAACATTTATTGTTACATCGAGGGAAGAGGATAAAGTACACCTAATGGAATTGGCCTTTGTCCATTTTACAGCGATGAGAATTAATCGGTAACAACAATACTTGAGATGATCTCGTTTTTCATTCGAGATATTTCTACGTTCGAACGATCCGAGATCCCTTGTTCTCCGCTTTACTTTATTTCATTCTTATATCCCTCCTCGCTTCGTTTCTTTTTTTTTTTCGTTTTATATAAGATTTTAAAACTTTTTCTTTATCTCTTTTTCTTGTAACCTTTTCCGCTAAATCGGGAAAGGTGCACGCGCAATTTACATGTCGTAGCATCGTAGAAAATAATACAACGCTAATCAGCGTTGAGTCCAGGAAAGATTTGGCGGAATCGTAATCGGAGCACGTCAATCACGAGTTAAATTGTTTCTACTCCAATAGGGGATTAGAAACTGGTCGCGATGCTTCCTTTAATTTTCTTAAGTAATAGGAACAAAAATATTCCTCCCCTCTATTATATGAGCGAGGCAAGAAACTTAAGAACTCTCGAATTCATTAAGCGCTCGTTAATCACAATTAGCCTAATAGCACCGTTTAATTTGACGAATTCCATCAGCCTTTAAATCCCTTCTGGACTCGATGCGCTCTATACACACACGATGGAAACGTACGGATTTTGTTCTTGTGTCATATAATCCGAAAATGGGGATCAAATATTAATACGTGCTGCTAGAAAAGGAGCATTATACTTAATTGAAAATTCATTACTACATAGTGGTCGGTCGAAGATATGACGAATTAGATAACAAACGAAACCGTTCGTTTCCACGACGTTATCCTAATTTTCATTCGAAAAGAGAACTTAAAGTGACGTGTCCCCTTTTCGGATACTTGTACCTTGCTTTCTTACCGGGCATATGTTGTTCTCGTTTCACCGAACACCTGCGATCGTATCCATCCGCAAACGTTTCCACACACGCGGCCAATGCCAATGAAGCTCGTTTGCACAGAGAAAAGCGTTGTTGTTGTTCACACTCACAACTTAATAGCGAGTACAGGCTTGAAAATTGAATTACGTCTGCTCGAGCACCGTTTAATGAAGCTCGACGTTAATTACTCCTTTCTCCGTGTACTCTTCCGTAACGAAAGGCCGCTAAACGGAAGCTCTTATATGGCTAGCAATCGATAACTCTTGCACAAGAAATAGTATCGAATAAACAACGAATCGAGAAATAATATATAAAAGACGAAAGAAAGAGTGAGAAAAGATGAAACTCGACTTTTATGAGAAAATTACGATTGCGCAGAAATCAAAGAAAGTGAATCGAGACGATTCAGCTCGTGTTCGAACTTGAATCCTCTCTGTTTCCTTATAAAGCGTGGAACATTTGCGGATACACACAGCGAATAGAGAGTAACGTATACACACGTAATTATTTTATACCTATTGTGCACATATATGTATCGTTAACGTGTTTTCCTGCCTCTCGTTAAGTTAGAAGAACCACGTGGCGATCGCCACGCGGACCGTGTCTTTCTGAAATTAGGTGTACTAAGATTAATGTTGTGATTTAAACGCTGTATCGGTTGGATCGGTTTACTGGGTTGTACTTTTACGTTGACAAGTAACATACACACAAAAGAGGAAAGTATTGTTGCCGAACAATTAGGATGGCCATTTTCAACGGACCATGCTGGAAATATTACGCCAACTTAACCATCAATGATTCCTTGATATAGCGATTTTAATCTTCCATGAAATTCATCATGGGTCCCCTCCAGCTTCTTTGGATCGTGCGTCAATGCAATCCAGTCTAGGGTTGATTATTTCTTTTACATCCAAAGGAGACATTTTTTTTTTTTTATCCTGGTGATATATTGCAGCGGCGAAGAGTGCTTAACGTCGACGATGTTTCTTACGCATTTAGCAAGTTATGGTAACACAAGGTGGTGGTAAGAAGGTAGCAGATGGTAACAGCGGTAGTAGCGACAGTAACGCCATAAAGTCGTAACATTAGCGGTAAGTAGTAGTTAAGTAATAGTAATTAATAAGTAGCAAGTAATAGTATAAGTAGTAGTAGCGGCGCGGTATACGTATAAATAGGACTGTCTACGTTAGTTTGATTAAAAATAAATGTCATAACGTAATAGGTAACTTTATGCCGGACCCGTAACGAAGCCACTGTTCATTGCTGATCGGTCGCGATCGAAATAACGCTATGCACGTATATTCAGTTCCTCTCATGCTCGTCCAGATGGATCGTGCAGCCGATCGGCTACGTTCGGGTCCTACTTCATTCTTCTTCTCCCTTAGCTGTCTAAAATCACATTAACGCAAGAATAGTGGTAATTATTTTGAGCCGAGCGGATCTCGACCACGTGACTTGGAAGACACTCACACGTTTTCAATGATACTAAATTCCATGCGATCGAGGGTCAGGAGGGGATGACAGAGCACCGATTAGCCTCGGATCGATGAAGCTAGTAAGCCAAAGGACACGAGTTTCGCACGAATACGAGCACAGGGAATCAGGAAACAAGGAAACAAGGATTTTCTACCAATAATTCATTTTAGCATCATCGCGACGTTCGAGTGTGATCACAGTCACGATCTACGTACACCTAAACTATCAACACGGAAGAGCGAAATTCATTTAGAAGTGGGACAAAAGGTAGATGGAGGAATATTAATTACTAACATAATCTGTGATAATCTACTTGTCTCCGCTCTTCCGTCGTTGCTCTGATATGTTGCGAACCGTCAATGCGTTCTCTCTTCTTTCTCCTCGACGAGTAATAAGTACATTTTTGTTCACCAAAAGAAGAGATATTCGTCCCGATTGGGCGGATCGTCGGGGGGCAATCGATGCAGCATGAGCAATGAAAGAAACGTAGCGACTTTGTTCGTTGACGTAGCGACTTATACATGTATAAAGTAGGTAGAAAAGTGATAAAAATTCATGTGTATGTGTACGTATAAGATGTGTGTAACGAGTACTGTATACTTTTTCTTTCTTTTTTTTTTTTTCGTTTCATTTGTGCATGTTTGCGAGAAATAGCGTAGCATTTAGAATTATCAATTGATAAAACACTCCGTGATTAATCTTCCGGATGCCACTGCTCTTTTCGTCACCTATAAACGCATAGTAAAACGCTAGATCCTCTTACGAAAGGGGAAATCTACCGTTTGTTTCACTGTCATTTCTCCGTGGGCCCCGATAATCCGCCAAGAAACCGAGTTCACCTTCGTTACATGGTTCTCGATACTTTCGATAGCAAGAATAGTTGTTACATCGTACAGTGTTAAAATAGTAATAGCAGTAATAATAGTAGTAACAATAGTAACAGTTGTCAGGTCGAGCACTCGCGTCTGCCCGCTGACACATCACGAAGACACGCGCCCCGCTCATCCACCCGTCTCTCATCCATACACGCACAGGGAACTTTGTCTTAAATTTAGCGACAAACCACGTCTTCCGGCTCGTCCATTCGCGCGTACATTCACTCCAATGTACACTTGCACGATACTCGATCGCATGCACGCATCTATTCGCTAAAACATCTAAACGACGAGTCAGCCTCGAGACAAACAGTCTCGACAGCATTCATCGAGCTGACTGCCGTGGTATACGACGATTCATGCGTCGACACTCGTGTGAAAACCATGTGAGGGTACACGCAAGAAGATAGTAAAACCTACGTATATGTATAAGAACTAAGGAAACTTAATCGAGTAGGTACGCAACCGCACAAGATCTCAAGAGTGAATTGTTCTACGCGAAGATAAAGCCTTAGGCTTGGCTCGAGAATGCGATTAAAACGGTAGACTACCGACAAACATCGTCTCGATCATTGGTGGCGCCGGGACCAGATCCTCCAGTTTCAGGTAAAAGATACGCTGGAGCCCTTGCACTGACAGACTCCTCAGTTCCGGTAGTTTACCTAACAAACGGGACAGATAGTGCGCTTTCCTCTGCGCTTCGGCGTTATAGGTGACATGATCGCGAAGGGACGAGATTATTTTCGACTGCAGCTGCTCCATGCGATGAGCTTCCTTCAGGCCGTACCTTGCTGTAATTTTAAGCAGAGAAACATACGCGTTTTTTATCAATCGATCCAATTTCAATCACTCGATGGACATAGGGATGAACCGGTTTGTAACGAAAATTACTAGATTTCCAGATTCGCTAGACAATTTAAACGGGAAGGGAAGCCGATGTTGCGTGCAATCGTAATTCTACGACGTCGCTGAATTGGCCGAAAAGGAGCACGCACATGCAACTCGCGAGGAAAATCGCGTCGACGTATCGCGTGCAATAGACACGAACGATGGCGGTTTCTTTTCGTCGTCGCATCAATAACTAACAGGTTGATCGATAAATAATTTATCTACCAGACGATCGCGCCTAATGGAGAGTCGTCAAACAGACGAGAGAGGAATCGAGGGTAAATCAGAATAGAAAAGCAACGTTCATACTTATGATATTCTTTCGAATAAGAAAAAAAACAAGAACTTCGATGAAACTTACCAGTAACGAGGGTGAGAGCACACAAACAAGCGAAAGCACTAGTGTCTACGTCGAGAATATGAAGAGCTTTGCTGAACTCGAGGATACTGTGGAGCCAATCGCCAAAGCTACGTTGACATTGTTCCAATGCCAGAACCACACCGTTGCAAAATGTCAGCTTGGTGTCTTCTGGTTTTGTACGGTACGCCAGCCGAAGAACAAAGAGTTCCAGACTGGCTGACTGGAAAAGTAACTCCTACGAAGAGTAGCAATAACAAAAACTCGTGTTAGACAACCAAATTATGGTTATGATACGTATAGTCGATGAAAGTGATATAACGAGATCGTAAATTAAAAAGCTAAACGGCGACACCGATTGATCTAAGTTGACCGTACTCAGGACTGTACGTCACAGGTAACCAAGATTGGCAAAGAATTCTACATCGCTGACTTATCTAGTTGAAAGAAAGAACTAGTTCTGAGTTGACATCGTACGGCCCTGAACAAGGCTCGAACTCCTTATTAATCCTAAAATTTCTTCACTTAACTTTAACGTCTGATCGATTTTACGACCTCGCTATATCGTTTCCACCGATATGTATGAAAGGTATACGTGAATCGTGGAAGACGAGTTACAAATTGTTAAAAAAGCAACTTTGTTACGAGAGAATGTTATTTTCATCGGTGGCTCGATGCTAGCAACTAGATAACCGACCAATCAGACCGTCGATTAGACATGTCGTAGGCTCGTCAGGATTGACCTTTTAGAAAATGTACAAGCTATCGATTTCTTTAATGAAAGCTTCCCTTACAGATATTGCTCGTCGATACGTAATAAACAATATATCGCGACTCGCATATGGTTGCACGAGCATATCATCCAAGGCTGACGAAAAGATTAATAAGAATTATTAATGAGAATATTTAAATTACCTGATCTTCCCGTACTAAATCCGTGAAACCAGGAATCTTATCGGCAAAAGTTCGAATCACGTCGATGGATGTAGTGAGAAGATTGTAAAATTGCTGAGTTTTTTCAGCTTCTGTGATAGGCGGATCGCCAGGACTCGATTGTCGATACTGCGAATAGTCTAATGTCGCTTGATCGGGTGTCGTGTCCAAATGTGCACGAACCAGAGCTGTGATCAAGGAAACTGGAGAACTCGGTGGCGATTCTTGTGGGGATTTTGGCTTCGATGGTAGTCTACCTCGACGACCCCTCAAGGAATCCGTCCTTACAACCTATTAAATTAATAACTTTCGTTATATCCTTCCGAATTCAACGTGTGCCAATATTTTCTGCTTTGTTATCTTGTTTTAATATTTTTATAATTCGTATTTGTATATCTTTCACGGTGAGTAATTTGTTCTTAAGAATTGGTAAATGAATTCAAATGGTACCACTTACCTCTTTCACCATACCGACCATCAAGCACTTCTGGAAGCGACAAAATTGGCAACGATTCCGTCGGCGTTTGTCAACGGGGCAAGCTTTCTCTGCTAAACACACGTATTTTGAGCCTTTCTGCACGGTTCTCTTGAAGAACCCTTTGCAGCCTTCACAGGTACGCACACCATAGTGTTGACACGCTGCCGTGTCGCCGCAAACAGCGCACAATTGACTGGGACTCGGCGGTGCTCGTTCGTTGCTGGTTGTGCTTCCAGGTGACGGAGAACTCACAGAATTTCCAGTGCCTCCGCTTCCACCGCGTGCTTTCGGGGATTCTGTACTGCCACTGCTGTCAATGAAAGACACGTTTCTTTAAAATCTCAGAACTCCAAAAGATTACATAAAGTTCCTCTCTCCTCGAACGAACAAAATCGGGAAGGAAATTCATCTCGGATAGACGCGCTAGTCTTCCCGGATAAATGCCATATTTTAATGTTAAAAAAGGAAACGAAATTGTATAGTCGTTTATTCGATAATTGATTCATTACAAATGGTTCAAGAGCTTATATAAAATTGTTCAAAAAAGAAAGAATATCCAACAACTAAACTGCTCCAAATGATTAAAAAAACGTTTTTTATGTTATATCCATTCCCAGCGTCTTATGTTAAAGTTTACATTTACGGCAGTATCACACGAACAACATGTCAATTTGTACGAAGTCTATAAAATTTCTTCACTTGATTAACAATAGATCCACTAATAATAGAGATTCTCTAATTGTTTTCAATAATACACGTTGAAATCAATATTCCCCCGTATAATGAAAGTCGGCTACGATTCATTACCTCGCAGACTCTGACCTCTGCGTGGGTAGAGACGCCCTCCGTGGACGAGGCGTCCCTACGACGACGTTGTCGACGGTAGGGTAATTGTCCGTTGGTGCAACCGGTGTGGCACCGCCAGTTATGGTCGGTGATGGACCATACACCATGGGTACACTGACCGCTGCACCATATGGCGAGTCCTGTCGATGATTCGATGGGGGTGGAACAGCCGTGGTCGGAGTTGGGGCCGTTTCTGTCGCGAAATAACCTTGGTGATTATGATGATGTTGTTGTTGCGGAGGAAGTGCTGACTGTTGTTGTTGATGGTGATGATGAAGATGTTGTTGCCTGTGGTCGTGGTAGGGCAATGTGGGTGAAAATTCGGTGGGATAATGTCCGGTGGCGCATGGATACACCGAGTTATCGTAACATTCTGCCTCGTCCATCTTGATGCCGAGCACCTGCAGTTCCTGTCTGGTGTACCGTTGAGCCGTGTAGGTTTCTTGGAAACTTGGCAGGGGTGTAGAACTGCTGCTCAGACAGATCAGAATTAAATGTCAGTGGACCGGTCGACTCGTCCGAACGAAATGCCAGCTACGATCTTTCTTCATGCTACCGATGATGATCGTTAAATCACACAATGAAACGTGCAATCGCGTAGAACAAGCTGATTCGCAGAATCGTAAAAGTAATGACAGAATGCCAACTATGATTTATCTTTTACCTATCGGCCAAATCTAAGATTCTATCTGTGAAAGGTGAAATGCAGATTGAAAGCAACGAGCTGTACCTAAGGGAGTCTGGTTGCACGTCCTCGGGAAGAGGAGCTGCTGATGGGGGCGGTTGTGGTGGTTGTTGATGATGTACCGTTTGCTGTGCCTGGGCAGACTCGTCAGCCGTGGGTACTCCTTGCGGATTACCCAGCTGCAGTTCTGGAAATGGGTCCAGCTCCTCCGGTAGACTTCCTGCATCCGCTGGATCCGTGTACGAGGCACTCAATAAATCCGCCAGAGTGCTACATCCGAAAGGACTCTAGAAAAATCGCATTGAACCTCGGTTGGATCATTTTCAATCGCGAACTGAGATTTCATTCAACTTTTATAAAATCGACAACTATTCAACTATTTAAAGTTTTCAAAGCTGCACCAAACTCGAACAAAATCTTTTTTACGTTTGGCAAAAAGATTTGATAATATTTTAATGTTGTTTCGGTGAATAAAGAACATCAAACGACGGTTAATTGGACCACGAAATATCTGTCGATCCTCGATAATTCAATTCCGTGGTACTGGTACACTTTTCCTATTGTTTCTACAATATCGGACAACGTCGGGAGAGCCGTGCGAGCGGCAAATCGAAGTACTCGACTGCAAGGCGGTAACATTGTTCGACCACAATTGCGAGCCGTGTCGAGACATCGATGTACAGTTGAGGTGCGCAGTGAGGATGTCGGAGAAGAGCGAAGTGGGCTCTCGTATCGCGTGTTGTCTGTAACTCAAACAGTCACGCGGAGATTCCTACGTTTAATCGAATCGAACGAATCTCTTCTTTTTAATTCAAACTCGCCATACTCGTATAAAATCCGTACTTGGTCCACGTGACTCTAATAATCGTCCAATACTATTTTGCCCGTTACGAACACCGATGTCTCGATCTATAATCTCTTTCCCTATATTATTATAAACGATTTTTAATACGAATATTACTATAAATATCGGCTGACATTTTACTTAAAGACATTAAGGTCGACTGTCGCGTCGATACCGCATAAATAAAAATATCAGCGTGAAACATATAATATTTAAAGCAACGTTTATTTCTCCAAGAAAGGAAAGGAAAATCGAGTCGAAGACAACATGGACACAACAAGGACACGGACGAACGTCTGGCCGTCAGGTAACTATTTGAGGATACCAGTACGATGGAGGTAGGATGGGGTGTGGATATTCAATTTGCCCGGTTGGTTCCGCTTCTGAGCTGACATTTCGTTCATCGCTCCCTCGAGAGCCGACGATCGAATTGTCAGCCTACCATAACCCTGACTACGGCCTTCTAAACGGCCTCTCGAAGCCGTTCAACCCCCCATTCTTCCTTACGAAACTTCCTACGAGCAATTACGACACCATGAAAGCGTGGCTGCGTGTAACTTCTCTACGTGGGATTACTAATTTCGTGGTACAGCTAGACCAAGCGTTGTCAGCCGTTTAATTACGCGTGACGATCCCGCGGACAGACGTTTTCAACGAAAAGACTTTCCAAGACGGAAAATGAACATAAGAGAAGGGATAGAAACAGGTAGGACGACACTGGAGATCCGGGTACGTGGGCAGGAATGCAGATGGTGCGCGATAAGCGAATGCAGATGACGATCAAGAACGCCGGAACGTAGGAGGGCAGATCTTGTTGCGGGTCGAGCTAGACTCGCGGAGTTCGAAGACCACGGGACAGATAAGATAGTGAAATAGTGAAAGTCCCGCGAGCCCGAGCGACCCACTAAATACGGGATTCGATAATTACCAGCTGGTTCCGCCAGACGACGTTCACGTAAATTCCGATCGCGTTAAGAAACATGTTTTCACGTATGACTATGGAGGGCTGTTATTAACAATTTTGTTCCGATTAAGAACGACAGAGTCTAATTTTAAATCCGAATACACGAAATAGTACTGAAGAAAATTGAAGGCAAGGGGTCACTGACCGCGGGAAAACTTCTGAAAAAGCAAATGCTACGAAAAACGTGACATAGGGTAGCATTCTAAAGAGCTACGCGAGATTTGGAAATATAAGGAAAGAAGATGGATCATCGATCGTAATATGACGTTGAGAGTAATGTCGCGCAAAAAAGGGTGCGCGAAGCGCATCAGAGTGAATTCTTGCTGACCTGATTATAATTAATAATAAAGAATAAAGGGGAAAGGGTTTGTAGGGCGAACCTGGACATTACTTTACCTGCGTCTGTAGGAGAAGCATGCTTGATGCTACCGTGAACGCGGTGGTTGTCGTGGTTGTAGAAGACTGATTCGTGCAGGCGAGAACTGGAACAGTAGTTGTTGCCTGTCGTTGATGCCGCTGGCGATGTGGCTGTTGCTGTTGCTCTACGTCGTTCCGTGTAATAGCCACCGCACGCTGACTACCGTTGCTGTTATCGCTGTCGCCGTTCGGCGAATGCAATTGCCCTGCAACAGAACGCAACACATCCTGAAGCTACTGCTAGCAGCGAGATCGCTTTAAATTCCTTCGACTTAATGCACCGATCTCAAACATTATGCATCTTATAAAACCAATTACAGAGGCGGCTAAGCAATCTACGACAGTTCGACTAACGCATCTCTCTACATTTTTTCCTTTCTGTAATAAAACGTCGCTTGCATATAACGTCTCTCAAGGACATTGTTCCAGAATATGATGAAAAGTTCTTTGGTCCAAAGCCAACGCGTTTATTGTTTCATGATGAAACAAAGAGGGATGAGAAACTAAACTTTCTGACACGTATTCCCCGCGATGACGCGTTGAATGTACGCGCCAGACTATTTCTATCCTACAAAGGTACCATGATCTTTTCTTTCTTTTGTGTCCAGACGTGACGCGAATCGAGAATTTAGTTAACAACTGCATACGTACAATATCTGCGATATTGAGAATGACCGGCGTCCATGGTGATCATCTCTGCGACCAATTTAGAATCGAGAGGCCTCGAACTCGGACGAATTTGGTTCCGCGAGAGACGAACGCGTTGCACAGATCGATTCTTAGAAGTACGAGTAAATTTCGACCACCAGGCCAAGGATGGCCTGGCAGCCAGTGGAATTCGGAAACAACTTTCACTGATTCCCGTTTTTCTTGTTTGATGCTACTCGTTTTAACCGGTTGTTATCACTATCTGGTACCGACTTATTAGTCGTCGAATTCTCGTCGTCGACTGAGGTCCTCGACGCCGAGGTTTCGTCCTATATAGGGTACCTCCGACACCCCAGGGAGACATGAAATCATTGGCATTTAAAATACTACCGTCCTATGCAGACAGCCACCATACCCCCTGCTCGATTATTATTACGCGATATTATCCCTAACGCCCGAGGGATGACTATACCTCGTCCCGTCAACGAAGAGATTGCTCGCCTTTTATCTTTAGAATCTATGCATGAAACGAACTTTAAAAGAACGTAGGAATATAGGAAAAATTGTTAGTACCTGCCATCACATTTCCATCATTTTCATTATCACTATAGTTATTACAAATTTTTTTTTTTTTACTAAATATCGCAACTCACTCGATTCTTAGTATAATATTAGCACGCTTCGTTCGCTACAATTCGCTTACAAAGGCTAGAAATTGATACGTTTCGATTAATTGATACGTTACGTAAAGAAGAACGAATAGAAAGTGACATTAACAAGTGATGGGTTAAACAGATGCGTTCTGCTCTTTTCAGTGCTCCATCCTTTCGACTCGTCGAAGGATCAGGGAAGATGCGAACGAGAGATAGTCACGGTCACCTAGACCGGCGATTCGATTGAATTTCGCAATGGGGATCGTGAGAGGACCACCCAGTGGTTTTTCACGTCGTGAAACATGGCATAGCCAAGTCGTAAACGATTCCACCGTGGCGGAGATTAATCGTAGAGGGGTGCAGAGGGTGCGACGTGATTCGATACGATAGCGACACCGGTTATGGCGAATTAAAAGGGACTGCACACAAGCCTCGCTCGATAAGTATGGATGCAAACGCGGCTGGCATCGGATCTATACGGCCATAAATCTCAACGCAGTCAGATCGATCGGGCTAGAAGTCTGTCATTACCTAACGAAAAGTCATAAATGTTGCCTGTATAGCCCACTCTCTTTCTCTCACCCGTACCTTTAACCTTTTCCTTTCCTCTCTCGTTGTAACCCGTGCAAGGTGGTTGCTCCGCCAATTAAGATAGCTCGATCCAAAACAATGAGCCCTATCAGACAGCGAGGATCAGCGAGACCGCGAAGGAGAGGCGCGAGTGGAACCGATCCCACCTACGGGAGCGCATACTAGAGAAAACAGGCTGCACCTGAGCCAGTGTGCACGTGCACGGAAGGACTCGATTAACTTCTACAACGCTAGCACCGACAGCACCGTAGGCAGGGTAAAGGCAGAGGTAGCCAGGGTAGGGTAGCGAACGGACGAGCAAGAGTAGGGTTAGCCGAACAGCGTGTGCCAAGTGGATTACACCGGTATACACGGCCCTCCCACGAACCACGCCTCTCCACGTGCCACCACGTGCAGCCACGCCGCGCACAGCCACTTGCTCCGTTTCTCAACAATTTGCTCTCATGAATTAACCACTCGTTCTTGCCAGTCTCCTGTATCTGCTCTTCCTTTCGCTTCCTTCTTCTCCACTCTCGATCGTCTCGCATGTACCATTGGTATTCAGGGAAGATTGGAAGGATCGGATGGATGTGGAACGAAGAGCTTTGAGTAATTTTCTATGTGAATACATAAGATTGCTTTGACAAATAAGATGACATTACGCAGGACTATTAAACGCTGTTTGTGTGTCGCTAGATATAGATGAAGAGAAAAATACGCACTGTCGTAGATCATCGTGTTAATAGACAGATTCCGCAGTTGTGTAATTGAACTGAGGAATTCTGGACATTCAGGAATTGCGAAAGGCTTCTGTGTGTAGTTTGCAAGAGTCGTTGAGTGATACAAATACCGGGAAGACAGGCGTGAAAATTTTGTGCGATTTTTCATAACGAAACGACCCACTTTCCGCTTGAGAGAAGAGTCATCACTGACGTCACTGTTACTTGGTAGCATCGGACGAGTGTACAGCCACAATTAGGCATGAAATTCCTATAAGTTACGGGCTAATTGCAACGATTGTCCAGTCACGTGTTTTCATTTCATGGCTTACCAAGATAATTGATATCCTTCATGAATAATTCATTCTGGCAGCGAGTTTCTTTCTAACGTGTCGTTTATGAGAAAATCCGTAGCTACGAGGAGAAATAGAGAGAGAAAGAGAGAGAGATGGAGATAAAGAGAAAGAAGGACGCTATTAATAGACGCATCGGAGGACTTTTCTTCGTTACAACGTTACCTTCGAACCTCGAGAATTATATTGCCGATCAATCGACGCGTCTCGTATGCAGGCACACCTAACGACGTTAGCAACCGGTGGTGGGTGAGCGTGCGTGCACGAGAGAAAGTAGGACCTGATCATGTCTTGCAGCCGTACGCGACATATAATCGCGTACCGAGATATCTTCGATTTAAAGCTCGCATCGGTTCGCCCACACGAGCCGAGCGTCTCTCCAGTTGGACGATCATAATTAACCCTTTCACTGCTAAGTAGGGACGGTCGTGTGCCAGCCTTTCGTTTGCCTTTTTCCTTTTAGCAGTTGTGCTCATCGCATTTTACTTCTCTGGAAGCTGGCATTACTTTTCCAATTTCTCTTATTTTCACGCCTGATTTTCGCATTCAGAGATTTTAATGGAGAGATTGTTTTCAAAGTCGGTACTGCGAACTCTATACAATGATGGCAAAGTTCTATACGATATATTCGAATTTTATTAGATTTCTAACACGTGGCTCTTAGGATGTTTCAAGGTTCTAAAGAACTTCGTTGTTTATTGTGTGCATCTTTTTCAGTACGTTGTTTTTCATTTGCTGTTGCTTTGGTTACTTGTATTTTTCTTAATATCTTGTGTTGTTATTTGGTTATTAAAGATTCTTGCTTTTGTGTTCTAACGCTTTGTTTTCATTGCTGAAATTCTTTCCTCAATTGTCCTTATATTTTTATCGCCGAAACTCCTTTTTTGCGTAGCTTCTTTTAAGCTGAAATTCCTGTTCTGATGTCCTTGCACTGTTCGTTACTGGGAATCCCAATTTCATCACATTGGAATGTACTTCAAGAAAGTATTGCCGAAGGGAAAGAAGCTGTCATTCCATTCGGAATATAAACTGTGGATGAACGAGTAACCATTGATTCACTATAAAGTGGGTAATATCCAGGGTGAGTACTCGGTCAGATGGCAATTGTATTACTTCGGACAATCTCCATGTCTTCTTCGGACAGTTCTTGTATAAACAAAAATTGAAAATATGGGAATGGCACTAAGAATCCTCATACATATTTTTGCTCCATTAATCTACGATAGACACTGTACATCGCAGATTCGGATTCAGAAAGGAATCACCAAACGTGTTCATAGCAATTAAGATAATTATAAGGGAAAATTATGATTTTAGGATAAGTAACCATTGGGTGACCCTATGAGATGACTATATGATGAATATCATCCATATCTGGTAATTGGTCAAAAGGTTTGCTTGCTACAGTAGTATACAGTAGTATACAGTAGCTGCGGATATTTTGGAAATTGCAGAAAAGTCAGGCTCAGAAATTGAATTTCCGATTCGTGAAAAATCCATGATAGTCACTTTTCACAAAATTTTACGAACAGTAAACAAGCTGGTTACCAGCTCTTTAGTATTGTCGCACTCGACTCGATCATTTTTTAATAAAGTACATATACATGTACACGTATCATATTGATTTCAAATCTTGACCCACTTACCTAATGTGCACTAATCATTGCAGATGCTGCATCATCCGATCTCCCTACCATTAGGAGGCGAACTTTAATAGCTATGTACCACTGATTATACTATTAATTTTTCTTAGTCAGTCGTATCCTGAAGGCATCGCGAAACTTATTTAACACTTTCACTATTAAATTGAAATAATTTTCTTTTTTCTTTTTCTTGCTCTCATAGGAGATGAAATTTTGTTTTAATTTTTCCGTAATCCAAATCGAACGACTATTCGAATATCGAGAAATATTTATGATCCGTGTGTCGTGTAATTTATTTAAGAGTTAATTTCGAATATTTTTTAATATAAAATATTTTCTTCTGTGTTAATTTAGCATGGTTCCGTGTCATATATCTTTTCACAGTGTGGAAAGTCGAATGAATCACAGGATCGTCGAATCGGACGTAAGATAATTTGAAAGTTTCCATGCTACGTGTACTCTAAAACTGGTCCAGCGTATGCACTCGGTGCAGCTTTCTCTTTCGCTGAATTTAGTGAAAGATTGATGACATCGCAATTAGGATTACAACAATCTCTCCGGGAATCCTGAGTCACCCTCGTGTCGCGATCACGTTCCATCCGAAGCCTGATACGTGCTTATCATCGTTCTCGACAGTTCATTAGCAGTCCATTCACCGAGACCGAATTATCACCGGCTTCGTAATTCGCCGAGTACGGTAACCTTCGCGTAACGAAAAAAAAAAAAAACGTATCATAGAAGAATATTCGTAACCATTCAACATGCTAATCACTCTGTCAAACAATCATTTCGCTGGATGTATTCCTCGAGGATTTACCTTTCCTATTCGACAAAGATTTCACTGCAATTTCACAGAAAACACACAGCTTGTATCTTTTATTGCTATCATAAACATTTCCACATAGAAAGATACTGGCCGAACCAATAGGCCGCTATCTGCTACGTTCGACAGTACGTTCGGTTTCCTACGTTTACAAACGCAATCCTTCGATCGACAACCTCGAAGAAGGAGCAAAATGCAACGCTTACGGAGAGGAGAGAAGAAACACGGATCGAATCACGGATCCGTGAAAGCAGGACCAGGAAAGCCAAGCTGAAACAAATTGTCCAGATACCCTGGAAAGATTAGATACGTTCTCGGTGGATTGACCTCTCCCGATAAAAGGCTGCTCGATAGCTAGCGCGGCCAATAAGAATACAAAGGCCGTTTGAAACGCTCGCGAGCTAGTCGCGGCTCGCGTGGTCCGGGTTAGAGTGCGGCTTACGGTGTCGAACGAGGTGAAAGAAGAGCTTCGACGTCGAGCTACGCGAGGGAGGAGAGAGAGAAGGAGGATACGGAGAGTCGCTTGCGACACGCAGGCTCGAGCAGCCAGGCTGATAGGTAGGTAGGTAGGTATATCGCCCCCTGACCCCGAAGAACTACCGTGAGACCGGCTTAGCTCCGGCCGGAGCACTCTCCTTTGCTCTCTCGGCGTGCACTGCGCGTATGCACACACGTACACACACCACGCGTGTACACAGGCCAGGCGCCGTGGAATAAAGAAGTGGGAAGGGTACACAGTATGCCGTGACACGACCGAGAAGAATAAGAAGAAGAAGAAGAAGAAGAAGAAGAAAGAGCAGAAGAAAGAGAGAGGAAGAAGAAGGAGAAGGGAACGACACGACGAAGGATGTGTGACTCGTGGGTGCAGCTGCAATGCAGCCCGGCTGCATTCAGTGGCACACACAGGACGATAACTGGGCTTTTCGATGGTGCGCCAGGATTATCCTGGCTCGCAAACAAACGCCGTGCAACGAATTCCGTAATGGTTGCAAGCATGACCGTCTCTTTTTCCCTCGTTGCATGTGTGCACGATTTGATTAGGACTCTTATCGCGAAGAATCTTTCCAGATTTCTTGCTTTCTCTTTAAATCGGGCTAGTTTGGATTTTCTTCTCGTGGATTTCGAGGCAGAGATGGCACTGTAGAATAATAGTTAGACGCTGAAGACTCCCGAAGGCTTTTAAGAGAAAGTTGTATATGGACGTAGTTCGGGTACGTTTTGACGGAAGATGAATCGTAATTGTGAGTGTACTAGACAACCGCCGAGAAAATAAAAAAAGATACAGGTTCTCATAAAGTTTAATGACTTTTGGATATCCCCATTTGCTAATCGTACGATAGGAGAAAGTATCTGCAACGTGGATACCCAGGAACGATGTAAGCTGTTTCCCCTGTTCGTGGATGCCTCGAGCCGTGGCACAAAATCGCCGGCGAATCGCACGAAACACAATGTGTATCACGTTCAACGGTAAAATCACCGTTTACAGAGACACCCTGTACATCCTGGGGAAAGTCCAGCCATAAAGTCATCGCGAAAAAAATCTCTATCGGCGATATGGTCGCGCGGTGGATCGTTGTTCGCCGATATTCGGACGGGCCGACAGAGCAGTAAATTATCGACGATCCGTGAGCGGGAGAACGCGGGAGCCAAGCAAAAATCTCCATGCATAAATCAGCAGGCTAGAAAAGTGCTGGACAATAATTACAGGCCATGGAATTTTACGAGAGACTGTCTTGACGCTCGGCCTGAAAACGAAGAACAAACACGACGGGTCAGTAATGATTCTTCGTCGCGTAATTCGCTATTAACTTAATCGAGCATCGATTCCTACGCTCGTTATTTTTTCCTTCCGATTAAACCATTCGTAAGTAAGGACAACGGGAAAGAGAAAATGACGACAGGCGTGAAAAAAACAGAAAAGAAAAAAGAAGACTCGAACGAAGAGGAACGTGGACGCGGCCGAACGTAGGCAACTTTTTCTAGGCGTCGCGTAAGCAATCATCCTGCATACTTCGGATGAAAGAATAAGCAAATAGAAAACCAGCCGTGCCGCTCGCTACCAGCGTTGCAATTATATTTCCAGTGGCGCATCGTGTTGTGAAATTCGACATAATTTCGTCATCCTTCGGTGGCAAGGAAGGAAGAGCGAGCCAAAGAGAAGGGATACGTTTAAAAAATTCATACACGACGACGATACGGGAACATACGGATTCACGCGTATCGAAACGAATGGCGTAGGGAGCAAAATGGCTGCACGACGCGGCTCCACCCACATCCTGATCTTCGCATGCGTGTTCCACGCTCTCATATATCGATCCTTTGATTCCTCTTCGGTCGAAGAATGGAGAGGAAAACAAAAGAGGCGACGCGGCAGAATATCGCGAAGCGTGTGCCTTGACAGGCGTCGAGATCTCCGGAGTAGGATCGGGTATTTCCCCGATTTCACGACACGGAAACCCACGTTACAATTTGTTTGCTGTCGGAAAGTACTTTGCACCATCTATAATCTTTCACGATGTTAACTCCGCGTCATCGAAACTATCACCATGTCTGTTACAATTATCGTTGCGATAATTACTCGTTTTCTCTACGGAAAATTGATCTATAAAAAGAATGAATGCCAACGAGAAAAAGAATGAACGTATGACAAAAATTAGCATGAACAGCTCAAATACGCATGTCTTTGGGTTATTACTATCATAATTAATGATAATAACGTATTTTTTAGTTAGTTAATTATGATAATTAGATTTGAAATTAGTAATTACAATATTATCAAGATTCTACCTCAAACACAAACGCGACAGTGGAGGACCGATAATGCACGGAAAACTGAGAAAAAAGCTCTGACGAAGTTGTTTAATCACTTTTCGTTCGCGTTGCGTTAAGGAAAAAAGGAAAAGAGAGACGCGTGTGTTGCGAGATGATTCAACGCGTTCGGCGCGACGGTCGGTGGTGGACAGTTATGCAAGGGGCCGTGTTTGGCGCGTCCGCTTTGGCAGGTTCAACCGGTCTTAATCGCGATCGAGTCGACTTCGTCCGATCGAAACTAGTCAGGTTTCGGCTGGAAACGGCCCCAGACGAAGCCAACGTTTATTACCGACTATTTGAATATTAATAAATGATTTTCTATCGGCACGTGTTAGCTATCGTGTTTCGTAGGACGCGCGTCATACTACGTTCACCATTTTTCGATGACTACTAATGAAACTAATCCATTTGCGTTCGTATGTGGTAGATCTATAAAACTGAACGAAAAGTGAACGAGATGCATGCGTTGCAACGCGTGAAACGTACGTTCCAGAGCTCGTAATTGCTTCCAGATTTGGCGTGAGTCTTTCTCGCTCGATCGCTTCGAAGCTAAGGCCTTGGTACGAGACGACGCACAGATGCTAAAATTGTTTCTTTTTGGCAACTTTTTGGAATAAGAGAAACGAAAAATTTCCTTAGATTTTTGTTACCTTAGCATCGTATTAATTTACATTTGTCGGTAGATTTGGAGTTAAGAATTCTTCAGGATTAGAAGATAATTGTACGCCGATTCTATGAGAGTCGCAAGCTAAATAAGGAATTAGACGGTTTAGCGTTTCGTGAATCTGTTGAAATTCCACGGTGAAAGGATTACGTTAGATACTTATTCCATTTTATTGGCGCAGTCGATCATTCGAGCGGCTTTATATTCCTCTATAAATTGTTCCATAGTCTAAAAGCCTTATCTGCTACATAAATTAGACATTCAGGTGCAAATACGAAGAATTTATGCCATGCTTCGAGCATCTCAAGGCTGAGCGCGTACATATATAGCAGCCTCGTTATCGCATCCTAATTATTGCACATTTTACCTTCCTCTTTTATTCCTCCTTTTACGCTATTCACGAATCCTTATTACAATCAAGGCTCTGTTCTTCGGTACTTGACATTTGTCAGGCCGTTTCAATACTCTCGTCCATTCAGTCGTCGAGCAGCGAGTCGAATCTTCCAGCGGTGATTCGTCCGAAACGAAGCGTCTTCGACACGGCTCGACCGCGATCGGTAATTTGCGATTATCACGCATAATCTCATCGATTTCCAGAAATAAAACACATAGGAATAAATCGCGACTAAGGCTGGAATGAGACGTCCTCGAGGCGAGACTATCGTCGCAGCGCTCAAGGACGACCACGATTCGTCGCTGTCCGGTGATAAAATGCGGCGTCCACGTGCGTGCGATTCGCTCGTGAATTCGCCTGCTGAAACGAGCGACGTTACATTCTCGAACATCTCCCTGTAACTCCCTTGCCTGTACGTGCGTATATTCGTGTCGAACGGATCGTTTCCTTTCCCCGTCGCGGCGTACGATACCGGTTGCTCGTCCTCTCACTCTCGTCGTCCAGATCTCGATGATGTACGCACGCACAAGAGCGACTAGGAACGACATACTTTCATCGAATTCGATGCAGAAACGAATTTCAATCGAGTGCGATCGATAGAGGGCGAGAGGGAGAAAGAGAAAAAGAGAAGCAGTCGAGGAACTTCTCGCAGAACCTCTCGAGAGCGTGGGTTTCTAATCGTCGTGGTTGAAAGTATACAAACCGAGAGAGAAGTCCGCCATTCTAATTAATGTTTACCGCTCGATCGGCGAATTATCTCCTCGACTGATTCAACGAGATGCTTGAAATATTTATATTTAGTTCTAGGAAAAGTCGAATTACCATTGTGTCAGTCTAATGCCGAATTTGCAAGTCTTCGATTTTCTTCTTGCAATTTCGATAACGTTTTAAAGAACGCAGCGGCACATGAGCTAGTGAACAATTCGAATCACGTCGTTGTTTTGCCTTGGAGTATCAACACCGTTAGGATATACAAAATGTAATAGTAAACAAACTCGCGTAAAATAATGTCGCCGCTACGTGCAACCGTCAGCCGAAGTTGAATTTAAACTTTCCAGTACTTCCCCGACCAGTATAAATAAACAAACGCGATCGTTAAGACGACCAGTTTTCAGTCTCAGTCTTTAGCGAATCAATTAGTATCGAACGTTCTTATCGAACATTCTTATAACGAGCAGTATCGAGCGACTTACGGTTGATTCTGTATCTTGTATTATATTTATAAATATTTTAAAAATACATTTGACGGCTTCAATATCAATTAGTCTTGTCACTAATCAACAACACGACCAATCGTCCTCCACACGACTATGCCGTTTAATCGTTGAGAGGAAACTTTTAAGTGTACAGGCACTAGCCTCGATTATGTAACCTTAAAGATTCACTTCGATGGCATAAGCAATCGACGCACAAGCGTCACTTGAAAACAGAATTAATTTGTGCACCGGTTGCGGCACGTGCTGGCGAGTTTATCTGCATAACGATCGCCAGAGGTTCCAGACCGCATACGGTCCCATCAATTACGTGATTCCTGTAGGTTCGCGTCGCGCAAACTGTTCTCGACGACAGCTTGTCTTGAGCGTACAACGCTACACCATCACCGGGAGACAAGACGGATCCACAGGAGTTCAGGCTCGAACGGTCGGCTTGAAAAAGCATCGGCGAGATCCCTATCGGTTCAATCAACGCCGTACGAGGCTGTAATCGCGCTTCATCAAGACACGTCTCACGCCTGCTGATCGTGGGGGGCTCACGGTTTTTGTTCCTCCTTCGATCGAGGACAATATTCTCTCGATGTGTAGTCATCGAAATCGTGTAATTGAACGATCAACGGGAACGCTGGAATTCCTTTTTTGCATCGATCGACCGATGTATCGCACTTTTCATCGTAGACACGACGATCGACGGTAACGAGGAATCAATTATAAGAAACACGTTCTCCCTTCAAGAAGCAAGCACGACGAAATTATTACCAACTCCTAATGCGATTCCTCGCTTGCGCAATTTCACTCGTTGTCCCTAAAGGATTCTATTTCTTCGTACTACGACCGAGCGAGTCACCGATCTTCGAGTCTCGAGCGTTAAATCAGACACGGCGGACGTTGCCAGCGAAACGCATAAATACGGGACACGCGCGATTACACGCGATCCAAGTGGAAGACGTGCTTGCCACCTCGCGAATGTCAGATGCACGAGGAGGCTGCAACCGGTCGACACGTCGAAGAGAAAGGATTTACCGGGGTCACCGTGTCTACGCGGCACGTCACAAGGAAGATAACCACCGACTAATAGGGTCACTTAGGCTAAAGCGTATGTGTTCAATCAAAAAGAAACTTTACCGGACAGGTTTCTTCGTGGCACGAGTATTGGTTGCAATATACCAAGCAATCTCAGGCTGAAGAAACGTTCGTGGGAAACCTGTAGCAAGTATCAGTCCGAGCGATCTTTGTCCGATCCTACGCCGTAAATCCACGTTCGAAACTTGCCAGAAGGTACTGACTTCGTGTCTCGGAACCCGTATAAACGTGTGTCGATTAAAAATTCGTTGTCGCTAATGGTTGACGCGTAAGAAGAATCTCGTTTGCCATTCGTGGCCGTCCAAGAAAAATACACGGCGAGGCCGCGTATGGTATTACGGAATGGGATGAGATGGATCGACGATCTATCGCAAAAAGCTAGATCGAGCGAAGAAACCTCGTGCTCGAGGCCTTTCTCGATTCGGTCCTTCGGTTGTGCGTCTGGTTCTACCTGTCGGATGTCGCAAGCCGGTAGCATCGGCTGGCTCGATTAAGCGATCAAAGATCGATTAAGCGAGCAGGTTTTTCCGTCGCTGTTTTCTAAAGTCTCTCCTCTCACTCGACGAGAAAATCGAAACAGCCGTACGATACCGTAATTGAAATAGCTGACGCCTTTTTGCCACCGCGGCGAACGCGTAACATCAACGTGTTCGCCGGTTACATGTCGGTTTAAGGCGAACTATGATAATGCGTCGGCTAGAAAGCGACCAGAGTCGTGGAATCGACCCAGGCTAATAAGACTCGATCAATTTTTATCATGTTGTAAACATGAAACAACGACGCAGCTGTTACCTCGTTTCGAACACTGTAGCGGACAAGCGTGGAGTAGAATGAGCGGTTACTAGTCAGACACGCGTTCCTAGCTCCTCCCTCCACTAATACATCGTCGCTGTGTCACGAACAATTAATTTCTCGTTTCAAGAACGTTCGATCTACCGTATCCTATTAATCATTCCTTTCGTTAGATCATTTACAGAAACAAAAGGATTACAGAAACCACGTTATTCACCCTTCAGTTTAGCATCCATTTAACGATCTACTGATTTTCCCATACGATAACCGATGCGGCATCAAAACCAGCGAGGAATAGCGAAGTCTCGAAATCAATTCCACGATCTTTTTCACGATATCCGCAGGCGAAATAGCTTTCACGTAATGTTTTACAACATCCCCACCATAAAATCGAACGCAGTTCGTCTGCCAGGTTCGGGCAAATTCGAGTACGGAAATCAACGAACAGGTAGACATAATCCAACGAATCTCGTAATAGGTACCCTAATCCCATCCAGCTTTCTACATCGCCCGCGGCGGGGACTCGTTCGCGCGCGCATGTTCGTTCTACGCCACGCCAAGCGAATCGCACGACGACGGAACACGCTTCAAGGGCCGAACGTTTCTCATGCTTTGCCAATTCTTTCTTCGTTTCTACTCCCATCTACTTCCTATCCCCTCTTTTTGGTTTTCGTGCGCGACCATTTGGATGCAAATTCACGATCAATGTATGTCGTCACTTTGTACGAATCGAGCGTATCGAGATGCGTCAATCGAAAGTACCGTTTCACACTTTCTTCCCAGTTCCTCGTTGTTCTCTTGGCTCGGT
The DNA here is from genome assembly GCF_014825855.1 of Bombus pyrosoma. NCBI lineage: Eukaryota > Metazoa > Arthropoda > Insecta > Hymenoptera > Apidae > Bombus > Bombus pyrosoma. The sequence goes on from NC_057782.1 coordinate 5,098,198, forward strand.
CGGCGATTTGGCGATAGGAAATTTCCAGTCTCTCCCTTCGAATGGAAATGAATAAATAAATCCGTTGCTTCGAGGAAGCGACAAAATCGACGATCTTTCGATGTATCGAACGAATCAGACGCTGATTTAGAGAATAAGCGTAAGCCCGTTAGGAGGTGACTTGACTGAATTCTCCAACTTTCTCAACGATCGTTGGGATCGGACTTCGATCGACGAGACACGTAGGCGCCCTCTTTCTGACATTCCCTTTCTGGATCGTTCGTGATTTCTTATCAATAGATTGTAAATGTTTTCATACATACAATTAAAGAAATGAAATCTGCATTTATTCACTAAATATTATGACAACTACTCTGATCTTTTACGTATTATATGTGTTCCATACGTACATTTTACTTTCAAATTTCCTGTAAATATCCAGAGTCTATTAATGAAATTTCTAAAACATCCCATTACGACTTTAATCATCCGTAGATACGATAACCCGAATATCTACCGAGATAGAATAGAAATGTGACTTAATGAAAAATGGTTTAAATCCATTTGAAGTGTATACTTTGAGGAAAATTTGAGTGAAGTAAAAAAATGAACACAGAAAGGTGCTGGACAATCTCGTTGTCTATTCTACCGATACCAAAAATATATCTATACGCACACGCGCCCAGTAAAATACGGCCAGGAGCAAGGTAACGAAATACGTAAACGCTGCGAACCTCTCGAACGTGTTTGCTCACGTAACTCGTACTAATGATACGTTAAATCGCCACGAGGGAGTAATTGCAGGGCTGTTGGTCGTGTATGTGCCAAGTAAGTGGCTACAAGTAAGTAACACGTACGTATTGATACGTGATGTGTTTCATTGGATACCGATGTGTATTATTCTTGCAACCGGAATAGCGATATTGTGTGTTGAACACGTTCGGGGAAGACAATCGCTCGTCAGAATGCAAACAGGGTGGTACGCCCGTGAATTCTTCCGACACCGTGTAACGCGATAAACACAAGGGGATACGAACGAGTGATCTATAATTATTGGGAAATCCGATACACGTGTCTCAATAATGCAACACCTTGGGTGACTGGCGGACTCGTGAATACCGCCTCCTGTTTACCGTAGCAAGCTTGTAATCTTTATTATTCGCTGGAAAGATTTAATATACTCGTCGCTCAAAGATGAAGTACATACCAGCATGGTATTCAGATTTTGATCGATACAAGTTCTGAATTTAGAATCCAATTTATCGATGACGGAAAGACCTTTTATTCTATGGAACGGCAATTCCCATCGGGTTGACGCGTCCAATGAAGTACTTAACCGTTCCATACCGATTCCTTTGGCACTCGAACGACTTGACTCGAAAGATAATCATCGACCGGCACAATGCAGACGGCCTGACCGTAGTTTGAACCCATCTGACACGATCGTAACGCGATGAATGCGAACAGATAAAGGCTCGTGCATCGCCGGGCAAATTATAGTCGCGGCCGCAATTTCATTACGAAATCTAAGCAACACACGTGGGCAAGCATCGCCGATAGAGCGTGAGAGTCTCGAACTTTTCATCCGCCAACTTTTTCCCTTTCTTCCTTCTACAGAGTTCTTATTATCGAATTTTTCGAATAACTCGCCGCGAAGCGTAACTACCATTGGGCGTGATCACTTTCTTCTTGTCAGTCAATTAATACATCAACGCGCTCTCTTGTACATTCTCAGCTCCGACAACGTGGTTGCTTATTATCGTATACCGTTTTACATCGTATGCTTAATATCATAATCATCGTCTTGTTCCGGAGTTTTCATGCTTCTTATTACTTTACGCTTTATAGCGACGTTTAGGCTTGTACTCGTAAATGCTGATCGATTTTTGCACGGGGAAACGTGTCTTTCAAATCATCGTTCGACTAAATGATTACGTAAGAAATTAAAGTGAAAGCGGTCGAAAAAAGAAAAGAGAAATTAACTCCCTGTGGAGAATTAATTTGCATAGAATTCGAAATTATGCATATTCTTTGACTCAAAGATTTTGAAGCCGTTGAAAAACGGGGAGATCCGACAATAGAGTGAGTGCGCACTAGACGGACACGCGTTTCTTTGGAAAACACGCTACTGATACGGGTGAAAATTGCAAAAGAACGCCTAAAAGTTGGTACGGGATTTCGTACGGAGTCAATGGAGCGCAATGAGCAAAGTCGGAACCGGTTACAATCCGTGTAATTGCCACGGTAAATTTAGACGAGGCGAGGAGCGAACGAGCAACTCCGCCGGTCTCTGTCCACTTTTAAAAGCGTTCGCAGCTGTGAGGAAACACGCTCGATTCAACGGTATAACAAGGCGGAGGTGGCGTAGGTATTCTATAACGTTTTAATATCCTTTTACGATAATTTACCAGATGATAAATCTGATTTTAATTTTGAACAAAGGCGATACTTCTCGAATAGAATGAAAATGAAGAAATAAATTCGTTGCTTCGAAAAAATCGTCGAACAATAAAAAGAAATCGTGGAACAAAATAGAAGCAAGTGTAGAAATTGCAAATGTTGAAGGTTTGAATGCCCTTGGAGAAGGTTGTACGAGAACTGACGACGAAAATCGATGGTGAAACTGGTGGTGGGCCGTGGCGAGATACGCGAACATAATGAAATGGTTGAAGGTGAAGGACGAACTCTGCAACCGGGTGATACAACTATTCGGTAATCGTCTTCAGTGATCGTCCTTGCGCGTTGTCAAGAAAAATCGATCACCAAGTTACCCAACTGGTAAGACAACGCGGAGAAAACAACCAATCTTTTATCGTAAATATTTTTCAACGTGTACATCTCACAATGAAACAAGATAATGAAGTTATGAAAAAATCCTCTATTCGCGTTCGCGAGAAGAGAGAGGAGAAAAACGCGAGATCGATGCAAACCCTAAAGCGGCGTCTCGAAATGGCTCGTTTAAATAGGTTAATGTTCCAACCAGAACAGATTCCGTTTCTGCATCATGTGTTAATCAATCAATTGTGAATTGAAACGAGCCTGCTATCAATGACCGTCACGATTCATTCAACGATCAAATATTTAGCTCGATTATTTCGAGATCCAGAACAGGCTGAAGAAGAGTCGATTTCTTAATATATATCGCGTACAGGCAGCCGCCAACCTCCGCTTCAAGTGAGTTATACCGCTCATTAATCAAAGGAATCAATGTGAATTAAGAAACGCAACGTGCCACCTGTCAAACAATTTCGCGAAATATAATGCGCCACTCACGTAAGCCGACGCGAGTTATTAGTTTCATTAATCAGCTGCAACCTGGCATTAACGTTAATGAAGAAAACCAACCACTACGGGAACCTGTTGCTGTCCCTTCGACGTGTTAATATCCACTGAATCGACTCATTGGACCGCTCAGACATATTTTTTCCAGAGTACATCCTTAACATCCTCGACATTGAACAAGTTCTCCTCGCGTCTCAGGTTTAACCGAGCGATCCAATTTTCTGTTTATTTTCTACACCATCTCTTTAATCCACGTGGAAAATTGTTAAATCGTTAGATTGATTTTCAAAGGCTAACTGTATAGATAAAATTGGAGTCTCTTAAGCGTGGAGAAAATGCGTGGTACTGTCTTCCGCCTCCTACTCTATCCAGAGTTAGACATTAAGCGCGAAAATCCATAAGCGATAGTGAAACTACTTGAATAATAATTATCAATACCATGGAACACGTATTAACTCAAATGCACCGTCAATAATTACTAAGCACTATCTATTTTAACACCAATTTACAGCGCGAGAAAAACTAATCTGAGAATCTCCTACGATCTTTCAAACTCTCAAGGAAACCAACGAAAACGAAAAACTGTATTTCTTACAGTCCTTTCTCCGCGGTGTGTAAAAACTTCTCTAGATCGTTGGTTTTTCGCTTTCCCTCGTAAAATCGAAGCAACCCGTTCTGCTATTCGCGTAACTTTAATCTAACCGAGAAAATGCGTTATCGTAGAGCAGCTTTCCGGGTCGATCCCCTATCGATTTCGATTTCTCCTTGAAATTTCTCCACTGTCGGTGATCCCCTGGTAGCGATCGGCGGAATGGCAACGCGCGGTAGCGGTAAGAGAAAGGAGAAAAAAAGGGGGAAAGAAGTGGAGAAGGAAAGACAGCGGCAGTAACAGCAGTCAAGACAGGCCAGAAGCGTGTGGCGGCGTGCGGTAGCGTGCACGTGTGCGTGCGTGCCGGCGCGACAACGCGCTAGATAGGATCTCTCTGGTTGGTATGCGCCAGAGCAGGCAATACGCGACACCCATACCGTGGTCGGAAACGAGCTGCAGGTTCCGTGACCCCGAAACCAGGGATACGATCTCCCGTTGATAGCCACCGCCTGGGAGAAAAGCTCGTTGTTCGATCGGTCTTGCTATATAGCACGCGAATCTAATTGCGCGATAGACGACCAACATAATTAACGGATATTAACCGCTTTATTACGATGTCCGGATCAGATTCGGTCCAAGACCACGAGACGATTGGGTCGATTTACGAGAAATCGAATAAAGTTTACACGGGAGGAGAAGTTGGAGGTATGAGCTTTCTAGTCAAGTAGATGGGAATTAGAGCGAAATCTATGGTTATGCGCAATAAATAAAGTGAGGAGATATCGGAGTGGGTGGAATGTTATTGTGTCAATGCGTATGGATTTTTGTCAGTAAAAATAATTCGACGGTATATATCTATTTATTGGCGTTTCAAATGATTACCGCCTACGGTTTTCAATTAGCGTCTAGCATCACGCTAGATATTCCGCTGGTAGCAGGAAGTGACGCGATACCTACTGCATTTTTTCTTATCGACGTAAATTAATTACGCTTACACGTCCCGCGTAATTACGGGGGATCGTTTATAAGGCAACGAAACGAGTGTAAACTAATTAGTTCCTGTTTAGAAAGCGTATATTTTAGAAGCTGACACTGCAAGACACCCACACCACGTGGTACAATGCTCGAAACCTGTCTTTTGTCGTGATAATCAGAAACGCGCCGAGTTGAAAGAGCCGCGCGCGAGTGATATAAGAGTCGAACAGCACCATCAACCGCTGTATGCATCTAATTACATCTAGATAACTGCTAATGACCGAAACTGCAGCTTTCAAGTTCGTGGTAAGTGTTAATCACTTTATCCTCACTTCGATAACTACGCAATGCTCGATAACACCTGGCTGTAGGCGGGTTCATCCTCTAGAACATAATTGGATGTAAACACGAACGTCCGATCCGATCGAAACGCCGTGCATAAATCATCGATGAAAACGCGGCATGATAATCTGCTGGACAGCGCGATACAACCTGGTCATGTCAGTGCATTATTGGCGAAGAATCGCGATACCGAACGATCTATACAAACACCCGTCACGCGTAAATCGACCGTCTGCCGATGCGCATAAAGTGGATGTACCTCGCAGACGATTGTGCTTTACTAACATGTTATAAATTCAAAGAAATCAATTGCGTCAAGTGGTTGTACGATAGTGAAAGTTACGATGCTTGCAGATATCCTTCATGTGATATTGATGATAATTTATTGTAATAAGTTTAATAAATCGGTAGGTTTGTTGGACCGGACGATTCATGTAGATATATCTTGACGAGGAAGATAGTAAGGTAGAAATAGTTCGATTGTAGGCGGAGATGTGGCAAAGGTCAGCCACTTTTTTTTTAAATAGAACACTGCACGATTTCCGCAGCTCATAAATGAGTCAATAATTGTCAAATCGAAATTAGCTTTCATTCAAATGTTAGTTTGGACACTTTCACGATTCCCGGCCTCTCTTCATTCATCTTGTCGAGTACGCGTCGACGGATTATATTACAGAATCGTTTGAAACTTATTCGCATGCTAGTGTATGTAACTAATTGGCATTGGTAACAGATACCTGATTGAAGCGAATATAACGAAATTCGTCAACACCGTTGTAATTAATATTAGAGTCATCGACCTAATACAAGGAAAACTATTCTCCGCATCTTGTTATATAAACCATAATTGTAAATTTATATCGAATTACTTGGTACATCTCATATCGAACGTGACTTATTCGTGCAATTTTCTTACGTTTCTCCAGAAATTCATTCTCTTGTGCATATCGACATGCAACCCAGCATCCGTAAGCCAATTTACATTTCGTCGTGCAGAAGCGATGCCGGCAGCTTAACAGGGATCATACGTGAACGATTCAGGAATCCTGAAGCCTGGAAGTTAACGAGCGCGCAGCGAAGATGCCGCGAGGATGCCACGAAGACACCGGTAAGAGGAATCGTTCGTACACGAGTGGCGTAGCGTGCAACAAGCAAACGAGTGATTTAGTCGCTTAGATCGAGGTCCGCATACCGAACGACTGTGACCGACTCAGGACGGATCGAGACCCCGTTGGGCCTCGAGGCCTCAAGGCCGGCGAGCTCGTAAAGCCAATTCGTGCCTCTCCCTCGTTCGACCAAGCGGATTTTCATCGCGCCAGACGAAGACGTGCATCAGTCACAACCTGCTGCAACCACTTCATGGCTACCAGCCAGTTGTACTTACGTTCCTCCAGAAGTACTTGTCTCGTTAATGTTAATGTTTGCAAATTGTGCGTTACGTCTGGGCACCGATAAAATTACCGCACGAGAGTGAACGTCGATACTGTTCTCTTCGACTCTGAGCAATTTTGTAAATTTTCATTGGACGATCAAGTAAGCAGAATTTACAAATATTTTTAGATAGATTCTGATACTAAATGGATCGGTAGAAAGTTTAAAGAATCTATTCGAAGCTGTCGCTCTTTTATTCGAGAAATTATAGATACGTATTATAATAAGCGCGTGATTTACTGGCTACTTAAAAAAGTAGCTGCGATCACCTTGGCAAATAACAGTACGCCATTAATCTCCGGTTGAATTCATTGCCCTATCTTTTTTCAATGGATTTTTTCCCTTCTTTCTCGTCCACGCTAATTTATCGTTGTTAAACAAGCCATGCTTACGGAAAGCCGAGGAGCACAGATTCACGAGAAAGATAGGCTTCCCAGTGTGTCCGCGGAACGCGAAACTGTGGAGAAAAGCAGAAAACGCGCGCGCCCCGTAAATTGGGACACGTAGCGCGATTCCACGAAATTTTATCTGATCAAAGTCGCTCGGGCAAATCAAGCGCGGGCAGACACACGCTCGACGTTGGATCACGAGCTGGAAAACAGAACGACAATACATCTGATAACTGCATCAACACCAGCTGGCCGAGTTCGCGCGCGATCCATTGCGAAACAATCGAACGCGAGGCCTTTTCTACGATCGAACTTCGACATCGCGGTAAAAATTTTTACTCGTGGCACGTTAAAATACTCCAAAATTACACGGCTCTGTGCGTTTCAACGTTTCCTTAAAGAAATTCAATAGCTTTCCTCTTTTTAATACTTTTCTGTCCTTCGATTTGCAACCCTCTGCTTTTGCAATCACAAATTCGTTGTTCTTCTTCAATCTTTACCATGTCAATTAAAAGATCGTAACCCAATGAAGATGCTAAGTTTAATTATCAGAAAAGCAAAGAGAGTTATTTAAACCAACCCATCCTTTTCCACCTGTTAAAATTCGACGCTCAATATCGCAGTGGTCTATCCTCTTTAACCGACGGCCTTGCTCGCCCCCGTTAAACGGACTCAGCTGCGCACGTACATGAACTACCACGCATGCAATATCAGTGTGGATCGTCAACACACAGTCATACGAGAAACTTCATCCCCCACTGCCAGAGTCCTCCCCCTTGCACAGCTGCTTGCCACCCTTTTTCGACCCATCCTCTCCCATCGCCTACACCGCCACCCCTTGCCTCCCTTTCAACTAATGACGTCATACTGCGACGTCGTTGATGACGTCATTGTTGTACCGCAGTTCCGTTCATCGATCGACGTTCTCCCCATGTCTCGTTCGTGGGTGGAAAACGGGGTGCCCCGATTGCTACGCTTTACCGACTGTTTTTCACGACTTCAAAGAGGTCTGTAGGTTTCGCGATACCGCATCTGACATGATTTGATTAGCCTTTGAACGATCCCACAACACAATCGGAGGTTATTTCAGTCACAGTTAATTTTCGATAACGAATATCGTGATCCTGTGTGGGAACAGATAACTTGGATTTCCTCGAATCGGTTTGAAACTGCTTGAAATATCGCGACTGGGAAATCGAAAATCGTTCTAGCGAATTTTCCTCGATGAAGAATTTCCTTGTAGTTACTAGAGAGCCAGAAACTGTTTTAACGGAACTTGCCTAAGATCGGTGCGGCTACAATGCTACCTCCACACTGACCTTGACTTCTTCCGCGGAATTTACGCACCGCCCGGTCGACTTCTCGAGATTGTACGTTTCGATGGTCGGTATTCCTCACGTGCTTGAATAAAGCTCGAAAGACGAACATTATGCGTCACTAGTAATGGTAATGACTCAACTTTCGAGGCATTAGCGACGCAATACTGTTCTATACTGCAACATCTAAAGGAGAATTATAAATCAGTGACGAGAGATAGAATAGAAAAGCGTAAGAATTTATTAGTGGTATTGACGATAGCTAATCGACAACGCTTCATATAACTGTCCAGAGCATTCCCCGGCGAGGTCACGGCAAGAGTGCGATAGCTTTCTTACATAAAAATTAAACGATACGTCGCCTATGTACCGCAGGAAGTGGATAAATTTACATACTTATAAAAAATACCTTCGAATATATATATATATATATATATATATATATATATATATTCATATATATCATATATGATATCATATATATATATTCATATATATACATATATGAAGCCGGGCAAACAAATAGGTCATGTTGTCGATCAAGTAATCGAGAGATTAAAGATTAAAAATTGCCAGCGTCGTCAAGGGAAATATTCCTGGACTTGTCGGATCAAGTATACATACATTTCATTAATTATTCAAACGTCAAAGTTTAACGGCCAGCCCAAAATCTGTTAACCTCGGTTCACTCATGGAAAATGTTTGATTTGCACGTTTGTTAAGCCAACCAGATTACTGCGTTGAATCAATACAGACCGCCTCGTCAGTGGCACCAACTAGCTAACACACGTTCCGATACTCTTATTTTCAGGTCAGCTGGAAGACAATTACGAGGGATGAGAATTCCTGCGGCCACCAATGGAGAAACGAATTTTCAACGAATTATCCTGTTACTACGTGAAAAATTTTAGAAGAGAAGCACATGACAACCGGTTGCTCTCCGAGCAACCTATCCTCCTTTTCCCTTGACAGCTCTTGCATATTTACTTGATGACATCACATAGTTACTTACTTCGAAGCGGATAAAAGTGCCGTTATATTTACGACGAGAAAGTGAAGGAAATAGTGGCCGCATCTCCGATCAATCGAAATCTTCCTTGCAAATCTTCTAACTCCTACTTTTAAAGAGTCATATACCCAACTATTGTACCCTATCACTGACTATTTTAACAATATCAATTAGCCAAGCTTCTACGTCTATTAATACATCCAAATATCCGATAACAATCGATCCTCATCAACATTCCTAATTCTCAATTACCATCGCCCTCCAATACCAATCACCCAAGCAACTTGGCACATACTTAATACCCACTTAGCAACACCCCCGAAATATCACCTTGAACTACATTCCAGGCGTCTTGCAATCAACGCCGCACCCACTCCGCCCCATTTTCTCTGTGCACAATCGATGGAAACTTTTTTTCACCGGTCGGTCATTCACCAAGGACTGGCATCGTATCGGTATTTACGTTAACGCGACGGTACAAAAAGCTCGCGTCAAAGCACGCTCGCGATGCGTCGTCACGGCTCTGTTTTGGCACAAGCCGCTGCCACCGTTCGCCTCCACCGCGTCCCGCGTCATCGTTTTTCCGTGGTACAACGTCACGCGGAACCCAGCCGAGTCGCGCTAATCCTGAACATCGTTGTGTTCGCGTGTATTAAATTTAGCCACTGCCACGCCGCCTATTACGCGAGCAAACGGGCACGGTAATCCTTCCTGCTGATTATCGCACGCGCCACGACCGCCCTTCTCCTCCCTCCGCGATTTTCACTTCTATTTCGCGGTCCACGTCCGCTTTTCCCGGAAACGATTGCGCGACGATGCAACCCTGACACCTCCTCAAAAATGACGGACTCCACGTGACGCGTGAATTCCAAGGTCGCGGATTGAACTCGATGCTTCGCGTGAATGGTCAGTGATCTCTCGCTGATAGCAATCTAAAGATATATCAAAAAATTTTGTAACGACAGATTTGTCGAGAGAATGTTATCGAGGGATCTGTCTTTGTTTTAAATAGGTGGTTTAAGTTTAACTGATAAGTAGGCGGGAAACACTTTGTGATCCAGCTTTAAAGTATTATTACATTGTCTGATTGAGATATTCATGGTATTTATGGTACCATGTTACGTAAACAGTCAACATCTAGTAGCTGACGCTTACTCAGAGAACCTCTCATTCATCATCACGATATCAACGATCATCGGAGAACCTGTACTCTGAAACAGGTCTCCGATCGTTATATCATTCGGCGCACATAGAAAGTCTCTTACAAATAGATAACAAAAAAAACTATTCGAAATAGACTCACGGATTAAAAGTTACCTCATTTCCAACAAGCGGGACACCGCTGTGATGGGAAAGTGATCAGCAACGGATTGACGCGTCGTTGGTTCCGTGGTACGCATAAAAACTCTAGCGTCTTCATGACAAGCACAAGCACGTTTGAAATTTTCTGGTAAACACTCGAAACTCGGTACAGAGTCGACGGTTGTATTCACTGTGTCATCGTTGGCCAGGTAATATCGAGAGCCAACGACGTGATTCCGCGATTCGCGACGAAACGAGCCGCGTGGTCGTTCCGTGGAGCGTGATGACGCGGAAAACTCGAGAAAATCTCGTGACTGGAGGCGAAAACGCGGCGATATTGACGGCCCCACCGGTCGCCAACGACGACGACAGCGTCGAAGGTGGTGGCGAAGACGGCGACGAGGACGGCAATGCATAACGCCCGAAATAGCGTCGTCCTTGGCGGTGCGTGTGACGTCGTTGTGCTGTCGGTCGGTCGATGACGGACGGGGGCGGCGTAGTGACGTCAGAGTTAATGCCAGAGAGAGACTGGCAGCGTCGCGACGCCACGGAGTTTGCGCGCGAAAGCGGCGTCGTGCGTCAAGTTTGAATGAAACTAGCCACCGCGAGGGAATACTCGCTCACCTATCCACCTCGTTATGTATTCTTTCACAGGAGGGACGACTGGCTGGTTTCTCGAGGCTGTGATCGATTAAAAAGACACTCGACTATGTAAATCTCGGCGGACTGATTGCGTCCGTGTAACGTAATCAATGCGCAAACAAGTTTACCGTAGGTGGAATTTCGGGACGCGTTTTACGTAGACGCGAAAACGCTGCACGCGACGTCTGACGCGTGTTCTTTACCGAGAAACGCAGGAGACCGGTGAAAATATATTATTACATTGTGCAGAGTATACATATCGTCCTTACCGACCGGAAACATCCATCAATCGAAGGCTTCAGCCGAGATTCCGTAACGCGAAAACGCGTGCTGTAGCATCGTAAATAACGAAAGTGGTTTAAATCCGACGAATATGGCGATATGGTAATTATATTCCACGAATAATTAGAAATACTATGCGTCAAGTCGGGAGAATTTTCACGAAAACAGGAATTCTTTCGGTGTTAACGATCGATCCTCAGATGGACGGCGCGTAACGGAGAGAAATTATAGCTTGCCGCTCGAACGGCGTCAAAACTCGCGCGGAATACGTTTCCGCGCGGTGAAATCTATTTCAGGTGAAACAAGGTCGCGCGTCAGCCAGTCGCGTTACACATTTTTACTCGGTTCGCCCGAATTACCATAAACCTGCCGAGCATGCGGCCCAGTCTCGTCAAAGCGACGTTACGTACGTCGCATACGACGCTTCAATTATACATTTTGTTGCCTTTCTTCCAGGACGCCGTGTTTCTTTCTTTGCCCCTTCCTCGAATCGAAGCAATGCGCGATTGCTATCGATCCGTCGTTAATCAACCGTGCTAAAACACAACGAATCAAGTCCTCCCGGTATTTATAGCGCCACTGTCTGACTACTGACCCTTTCACTGCTGGCACGCGCGTTCATATGCATCAACGTCACTTATCGATCCTAGAGTCATTATGCGAGTCACAATCTCATTACGCTCGACTCGAGTAATCTCTCTTTCTCATAGCGAATGCGTTCTGTATCCGGCGGGCGATCAGGTTCTGCCGGTCTCGCGACACGGAGAAACGCGTATGCAAAACAGACCCGTCTACGCACACGGATGTTTTCCAGACTTCGTTCATTTTAAACGCTTTTCCCTTGGAGATTGTACTCGTTCGTATGTTTTCCGTCTCATACTTCCATCGTACGTTCATGATGATCATGCAATTGGACGTTACGCAACGTTAAATTACTACGAGCTGGTTGTTTATCGACGAGTATTGGTTTCCATTAATTATAATTATCGGCCAATACCGTACAGCTCTTTTCTTTCCCGTGAAACCCGCTTCGAAACGTGTTCGTTACACGCTCGATGAAAGTTTTTCACGGCATAAGTCACATCGAGTGAGGAACCGTTACATAATTGAAGAAGCGGCGTAGCATTTATGCAATATGAATCGTTCAGAACCGCCCACCTAAGCAGCGTCTTTTCACCCTCGTTCCTTCGGCCCGCGAGCTCCTGAGGTCGCTTCCTGATCGCATGTCTCGCGCCGGAAATAACAGCCAATTTCCTCCCACGCATAACCGCAGCCTCATGAAAAACGCAACGCCGCAATCGAGCTTAGTTTCCAGCAAGAACCTGTCATCGCCTGATGACATCGGGCCCCTTCATTCGACGCCTCAATGTCGATACCCCGACAGCGTATTTCCATAATACTTCTACGAGATTAATTGCGGTTATGTACTTCGAAAAGCACTTTTCGGGAAGGAAAACAAAATCACAGAAAGATATTCTAAACGGAACGAATCAACTGATTCACATACATTATCCAATGGTACTACACATCGTAGTACCAGATCGTCGCGAACGCCTTATACATTTTAATCGACAGGATGATTCATGATACCAAAGGTGGTACCGAAATGAAACGCTCTCTGTTTTTCAATCTACATTCCGGGAACGTGGACGTCGAGTTAGACGCAGCGTCGTGCACGCGGGTGACTCGTCGGTCGTTCATCGTTCTAGCACGCCGAAAACGTGAAAAGTGTAACGGCACGTGATGCACGGCGTCTTCGTCGTTTCTTTGGTCGCCTTTGTGTCCCAGCCAAGCACCCGCGGATCGCTTGCCTCGCACGTATATTTAGTTTGCCCAGTAAAACAATGCAATTGGCCTCTAGGAAGCGCTGTCCGTACCACGGGCACTTGCCGTCAAAATACTATCCAATTTTACGATTCTACGAACGATGCCGATTATTTTCACTTCGTCGCCTAACGATTTCGGCCGATCGATTGAATCGTTCGATTGCACTTTCGTATATCTGACCTCACCGTTAAACCGTTACGCGAGCTTTTTACGTCGATCAAACACAAAAAAATCACGAATTTTCAAGAAATCCATGTCAAATCGGAGATATTTTCGTTAATTCGCGTAATTCTATATGTAGATGTTTGTTAATAGTTTTCTACGATAGCGTAGTATTACCTATCATAATAGGATATTATCCTTTACTTAGCGAAGTGTACGCCGTGCACACCCCTATTATGAATTACCAATATAATAATTATTCATAATAAAATAAATTACCTCTCGCCTTTACGGGTTATAACCGAGCGAGGATTTTATCGTCGATTACGGGCAATATCATTATAGAGAGGAGGACTGACGGCGACGCTGCGCGTTCACCGAGCTTTTAAAAAGAATTAAGTAGTTACAGACGTGCCAGCTCAGACGGCCGGCAATGCACGTCTCGCTAATGTCTGAGTCTGATTGCACCTAACTACTTGCGCTGTGAAACGGCAACCAGTGCGTTATTCCGAAAGCCTATTACTATTAACGTAATACACTCTCACGACACGTGTCACTTGGTTACCCGTAAACCAATGATTTTCCACGGACAAACCATTCTCGAGCCGAGAGTTTCTTTATGGCCAAGAGAAGGGAAAACGAGAGAGACTGTCACCTCGACTGATTAGATTTCTCGATCTCGATATGTTTATCAATTCTTGCTCCCCTGGATTGACCAGCGTGTTCGTTTTTTTTTTTTCTCTTTCTGCCCCCACGAAGCCTGCGTATATCGCAATTACATGCCCACGTAACGGTTAGACTGACAGCCGATCGGCTATCGATAGCGCGATGGCGACTTTTAACGGTGCCGCGACACAAGCAGGCATTTAACCCGCGGAAGTCATAATTGTTGATTTACCATTGTCACGGTCGTTACTCTCAGGCGAACCCGACAATCGGTTTTCGCAATTCGACTACGCAGCCACAGGGCAACACTCGGCACAATGCAGCTGAACCAGCGGCCGCACCTGCACTCGCTCGCTACACGCTGGTTATATTTGTTCGTTCGCGTACTCTCTTCTTTCCTGCGCGGACAGGTCTCGTGCGGGCCAAGTATGTACGCGGAAAAGAAACGCCTGCCATGCACTCGGCCGACTGCCAGACTATATTTACCTTAACGTACTGATTACACCTGTAAAGTGTCCTATCGAACATGCAAGCTATACCGAATCGAACGTTTATACCGCTCTTGAATATGGAATCTGTCGCTAGGTCTGAAGAAACAAGGGCGAATGAATAATTTATAGGTGCGCAGATGGTTTCACAAAACTGATCTAAGTTCATTCGTAAAGATTTAAAAAATTGCGATTAATTGAAAATTGTTTCGAGAAGGGAGATGACGACGATGATGGTGGTGATTTTAAAATAAAACTAACATAGGATAGAAACATAATGGATAAAATGTCCGCGAATGAAAGTTGAGAGCTAAGATTTTCTTTTGAAAAAGAATTGATCCGTTCCCTTGGAGGAACGTTAGCGGCCAATCCACGAGCTACAGCCTCTAGATCCTTTTCACAGCTCGAATCGATTGGCTAAGAAGAAACGACTAGAGGGGGCAATTTGTCCCTTCGCTCTATCGTTCGCACCTCATCTCCATTTCGCTCGCTCTTTCCTCTTTAATGCCATATCCAATAACCTTCCTCATTTTCCTAAGAGCGTACACGCGAATTTATTGCGCACACTATTGTCTTTAGATCTCTGGTCGATTCGATCGACCACGTTCTAAAGCTCTATCATCCAAACTATCCTTCGTCGGCGAAGGACAAATAAATCGAATCCGATTACGTATCGACAAGCAATTTAAAACAGTACGTGAACATTAAAATAGAATACAACACGTCGATCCATCTTCTTCATCGATAATCGTCATTAATCCCACCGTCACCACCACCATCACCACCACCACCACCTTTTAACCACAACCAGCCAGCCATCAGCGAGCATTGTACAATTTCTTCGTAAACGATGAATTTACCAACTATAATAGGACGGTCCCAAGGTCTTTGTTTCATTTTCTCCCACTTTTTTTTCTTTTTCTGTTTGGTTTTTTTTTTTGTACTAGGTGACTTACACTTGTTCCAGTGATCGTGACGTTGAGCCGCGTGATGCTCGAAGTTCCGATGATGGTCATGATTGTTGTTAGTATCCGCCGCAATGGTGACCGGGTGGTACGGTGTAGTCGGTAGATGGATCGTCGTCGATCGATCTGGTTGATCGTGATCGCGATCGTGATTGTGATCGACGACTAGATGCCTGCCAGTGGTAGCACGCTGATGGGTGGTCGCAGCACTAACTGCGGCTGCTTCCGTGGCTGTATCCTCCACGGTACGCATCGCACGTACGATCAGCACTATAGCGCTTCGTTTTTAGTCGTTTCATTCACCAAATCCAGTCGTATACTCCGGGGATCCCGCCTCGATCCCGTGACTCTCTCTCTTTTTCTTTTCAAATGCCCACGGCGGCGCGCGAACGACGATCGACGGCCACAACGACCGCGACCATCCTACGACGAACGATCTCTCACTCTTTTTTCTTTCTCTTTGCTTCCTTCTTTGTCGGCCAGATTCTCGCTCCTGTGCACGGCGCGGCCGCGCAAGCGCGCACGTGCGCGATCAGAACGCTAAATGGAAGAGCGAGTTCGAAAAGTTACACGTGGTTTGGTATGACAACAGCTGATCTCGCGCCTTCTCCCGGCTCTCGACGAGATAACGCGAGAATCGCGCCAAGTTTGCGATGTTTCAAATCGATGGATCGTCTGGGTATTACACGACACAAATAACACATCGATATCCCAAATCTTTTTAATCGTCAGTTCGTGATGATTACGATTGATCTCTCGATGATTTAGGCCGTTCGAGGATGTTCATGAGGCGAAAGCATCCGCGAGAAACAAGTGAAGTGAACGAGTAAACGATGATGAGCGACGGGTGAGAGTGAAAGGGGATAACTCACAGTCGATAATTCTCACGGCTCGTAAACACCGGGTGTATCAGTCACAGGAACGTGGAATTCCTCGACTGTATCATTATCGATGTAGGTGAAAACGAGAAACGGGATAATAAACAGAACAGGTACGTGCTTTATAACGTGATCCAGTTGAAAGTCGCACACACACAACTCACCCATAACACACGAAAAACAGTGGATGACACACGTGTATCACCGACCTGCCTGCGTTGTCGAAAGGCTAGACGAATCCTTCCGGAAAACGTCTTCGGAGGTCAGCACTCCACCGAGAAGCTCGAACACTTCTCGCATGCAGAATCCTGTTATATGTTGCCCACGTTCGTTCGAAATTTATCGTTCCTCCGTCCTCATGGGCGACATGGTTCTCACTGTTATAGTCGTGGCGTTCTTCAAAATTATCGTCGAACCGTTTGAATCGATGTTATCGACGAATCTTTTCCGCATCGGCTCGTCGTACACCGTTCTCTACGAACAGCAGCTTCCGAAGCTCTCGTTCTCCGAAAAAAATATCCAAGCGGAACGATTCTTTGTGTCGCGTTTCGCGAGGAGCACAGCTCAACGTGGGAGCTGTCAGAACGTTACACGAGGACACACCGTAGTCCCGTACCCGCGGAACCACGCGCGTTCGAAACGCGCTAGTAGCCTCCCTCTTTCTGGTTGGTCACGCGAAACTCAAACACAAACGTCCTTGGCTGCACCACCTTTTCTTCCTCGCTCGCGTGTGTAATCCCCAGTTTTCTCGCACTTGACACGCTCTGTCTCACGATTCACGATCCGTTTAGCACACGAAACTGATACACAATTCGTTGACAAAACGGATCAAAAGAAGCCGTGACAAGATCGATGGCCGCGAATCGACAACGATTCGCGTTATACGTGAAAATTTGAAAGAGAAAGGAAGGAGAAACCGTAGAGAATAAATAGAGAGAAGAGAAAGACAGAGAGTGAAAAACAGCGCGGACAAGTTTTACAAGAAAACGATACGCTCTCGCACGGGTGGCCGGCCGCCGCGTAACTGAGTCCGGATCGCGCGCGTTCCTCCGCTATATTAAAACCGTAGCGTGTGTAGCGACGGCGGCGGCGAACGGCGCTAACGATGACGTCACCTTTGGACGTCATAAACACACACGACAGCAGCCGGCGGATCGATGGACCTGGCTCGAGTGAGCGTCCCTATTGGCCCACGCGGCTGATGATGCCGCTATAGTGACGTCAGCACGCCACCTACCGATCACCCATCTCCCTCCACCCGGATATCCAACCCCACGCAAGTCGACCTAATCCAACCCGACCCGACCTAACACCGGTACATGGATCATCCTTTCTTCTGTTTCTTTTACTTCGTATCCGTCTTCTTCTTCTTCTTTTCTCTACTTCTTGCTCTTGATTCGGTTTTTCGTAAAGGGAACACTCTCTCTTTTCGGCGTATTTTACGCTCTCGATAGCTTATTTCCTTACGACACCTCCTTCATGGTCGTCGGTTTATTTCCATCTTCTGTCAGCGTCTATTTTCCGCGTTTGGCGCTCACTTGGCCCGCTTCCGTTCATATTCTGAGTTCACCTGGTAGTCGTGCGACGAGCGTTTTGGCACCAACGATCGCTTTTGAATTATCGATGAGAAAGGAATTAAAACAGACCGTGGAAACTGATGGATAGAAATGGAACTTGTGCAATATCGTTTGTTAACCTTCCTTATTCGGATTCCTGAATTATCGGAGTGATCGTGAGGCAAAACGATAGTCAATGCTCTAACGCAAAGTGTTAAATATACGTGAAATATGCATCGAGGTGCTATAATTTGTTATTCAGAATTTCGTAAAAATTAAATTCTTTATGAAGGAATCTATAGAAGATAGATATTTTTTGTCCTACTCGTGACGTAATTAGAATTTTGTACAGTATTTCCTTCTCTCATTCTCGGCCGAGCAACATGTGCGTTACAAAATTTATCATTTTACAGAATGAAGCAATTCCCAGTAAACAAGAAAATCGATACGAAGCCGCTTAAGTTGTTCCGATGTGACGCTCTGCGTATACTATCGTGAACGACGCTTTATTTCCTATAAAAATCACATAAACCACACGTTTCGCAAATACTCTCATAGCACGATTACATCCACGGAAACTGTCTGCATCTTCATGAAGAACCATCCCCTTTTATCATTCAATTCATTCTTTTGATCTTACCCGACTCTTCTGCAATCAAAGGTATCTTTGGAACCCGATCGATTTCTTCGTTTAAATTTCATTCTCGGACCCACCATGGATAACTACACTATAAATCAGTCGAAGCGTAAACGACCTCTAATTACGCCGATACGATTTGCAATTATTCACCTCCGGCCGTCAATCTAACGCGCTGTTTATCCGTCCATCAATGGACTGAACCCCAGATTGACGCACAGAAGCGTGATTAAATGAACACGGAAATCCACAAGCTGCTTGACAAGCACACGGCCGGAAATAAAGGCAATTAACTGCATCTTTTCGAATCGGTGACAAAACTACGTCATAATTTACCCTCGCGCATCGGCTGCGCCATCGTAATTGTCGTTTCTGTGTACGTGCGCGTGGGTCACCGATAGACAAAGACGTCGGCGTGAGAAAGACGCAAGTCGGACGAGGATATCAAGCAAAATGGGGGATGAACAGAGATGAACGGACGTGGAGACGATACACGAGAGACAGAGACGAAAGCATAGATTCACCGTTATCGAGGAGTGCCGACGTCGGTCTACTCTCTTCCGCTCTCGGCACTCCACCACCTCTGCAACCTTCATTCATGCATCAGTCGAGCTACCCCGCAACTCCCCCCCAGTGCTACCAACAGCCCCTACCCTCATGCAGCGGCCCTGGTGACTGGTGCACGCGTGGCAAAGCGGAGGCGTAAGCACGAGCCGACGTCGCCCCAGTTAATCACCCGTAAGACGAGCTCTCTTCGACACGTGACGAAACAGCAGTATCGTGTCCGCCACCTGTGAAACGAGCACTGATCTGGAAGAGGCGAAAGAGAAGGATAAGGTCGTTCGATCGGTTCGCCGGACCGACTCTTTGGCGAGAATTCAGCCGCAACGAGAGATCCCTATGAGCCGAGCAGGCACAGTCGAGGAATTCAACACGGATGTTAATTCACGGAGAATATCGTTCGTTAGAAAAGTAAGAAAGTTGCTACTAGATGGATTAATTAAAAAGGAGATATATATGTATATGTATAGAATGATGGAGAAAGATGGATAAAGATGGAAAAGGATGGACCAGTACGTTGAGCAGGGTTAAGCGAATAACATCTTCGCTAAAAATTTATCGTCGCCACCCAATGTTTCGAAATTCTACCTGGCTATTGCTTTGATGCAACCATTTAATTGCGTCACAGAGATTAATTTGGGAGATAACGACGTTTATATCTGCCTGTACGTTAGAAGATGAAGACGTTTGTGAGAGTTGAAGTTTCTTTATTCGATACTTGTAAATCGAGTACTGATCTAGGATAGACTACAAAGAGTAAGGTCGTTCGATCGATCCGCAAACCGGAATCTTCCGGTGAGATATCGCGGACGAAGGCCAGCGTGACTATCGAGACGATTGGTCGCGCGAGTCTGTGTGTTGAACAGTGACAAATTTGGTGTTGTGTTAAAAATGAAAAAGAAAAGATAGAGAGGTATAAAAAAGTAGTTTGCCTCGGCACGCTCCAGTGACACAGTGTTAAACTGAATGATACATTCAAAATTTTTGGAACTTCAACGAAATCCGATGAAATTTACGTTGTTCGATAGCTCGCAAGTATGCATCGTGGCAGAGCTCTCGTGTGTCATTATGAACTCTCGCTTCGCACAATGTTGCGATATATTTACAACGAAGAGAAATTATATCTTTGAATTCCTTAAAGTAATTCGACCTGTTATCCCTGTTTTCTTTTAATCAGGAAAGTAATATTATTTCTTTTCTGATAGCTTGTTTTCACGATCACTCGGTCAACTCAAAATTATTTACTCATTTTCTTTAATTAGCTTGCCACCGCTTTGTGCCGCTGCTGAAGATCATTGTACCGTATAACGTTCCTCAAGAGGTGTACGGCGCATAATTTTTTATTAGGTTGAGATGACCTTTCTCCCGTGTAATGTGCTGTCAGTGGAGAAGCACGGATGCCAGTGAACCTCTCTCTCGTCTCGTCCCTCCCTGATATCGCTTTTCACTCTCAATGTAGACTTCCCGTTACGATGCGGCCTAAGCAACCGCAGATCGATTAACATTTTTCCCCTCGATTCGAGTGGCGTCCTAGTTGCGTAAAGCGATGTAAGAGACAGATTAACGCGATCCTTTCAAAAAGAAACGACGCAAGCCCACGCATGACCATCGTCAACTATTGTTTTTGCCAATCGGCAGACGAATTCCTTCGAGGAGATAATAAACCACGTTTGAAGCGAAAACTAGGAGAAACACGTTTTAGCAAACGTTTGAATATGATTCTACAATTCACCGACAGTGATAAATGTTTGCCACCCCTGCGTTATACCACAGCACAGCGATTATAATTTCAAATTTAATGCACAAGACACTGATTTAAGAGCGATGGTTTCTGTAATTGCACCGCATTACAGCGAATTAAGACGCCTCGGTATTACGTATTAACCCTTGACTGGTGGGGTGAAACGGTGGTTACGTAACTGGTAGAGACGGTTTGACCTCAATTAACAAAGTAGATGGAATATATCTTGGCGAGGACACTATCTCGCCTAGGATATTTCGTATCAAGACGTATAAATCCTCTAAGAATATCAATATTTTATTCCTTTACATTCCCTGCGGCTCGCGATAGATTTCCCTATACCGACGTACCCCTGAACTTTTCTGCACTTCACCCGAACTCTCAACAACGAAGCTAAGATAAATTGCACGGTGTTCCAGGAAGACACCTATTACAATCAATCATGCACGTTCTGGAAGAGAACAACGTGACTCACTTTAACCTGCCGGATTACCAGGTGAGAGATAAATTTCGTCATTAACGCCTCCTCTGTCAACATTTCTGGGATCGTGCGGAACGTGCAACGAGGTGAACCGGTGTTTTAAAGCCGAATTCGAGAGCTCGTTTCGCGCGAGAGCTCGTTCGGTCCATCGCGGAAAGAAGGATGCGGCCAAAGGAGCTGCAGAAAAGGACAAAAAAGGAGAAAGAGGAGAAGGGGGAGAAGGTGGAACCGGTTGTCGTTATGGGTTCTCTCGTAGCCAGGAAGAACCGGCGAGGGTGAGAGGTTTACAGGCTGTATTACGCAACCGCCCGCGTGTAACGTCGAGTTACACGACGAAAGGAGAGTGTCACGCTGATATTCGTGCAATGAGAGTTCACGCACATTTATAATACTATTTATAGAACCCGAACGTTCACCTTTTATGTTCACGAATCGATCAAGCGGGAATGAAGAACGATCGTTGTTTCGTCTTGCTCCTAAGAGACATTTTTCAACGCCATGATTCCACGTCGCAATGTAATTATTATTTATGCGACGTGTCTGATCATCGAGTGCGAAGAAATAGTTTCTCAAGCCGATAAATATATATATATATATATATACCCTGTTTCGTGACGCCCCGACGTTGTTTGTTTTTCTATTACGTCAAAGGTAATTATACATATAATGGTATAATCAAATCTTCCCAGAGGAAATGACGAAGAACGCGAAAAATGACAGGTAGCGTTTGGGCAACGCTTAGAAATTGCCAGCTCTCAAAATTCAAACGATCTCTATGATAAGTCATTGATAAAACAGATATAATATCGTGACAGGTCAAGTCCTTATTTCTGATTACGCTAATAATAACACGTGCCCATATGTGCAAATATAATTACAGCCCGTTTACGTAACTTAATCGGTCTAATTGCCATTTAGGATGCTAATATTTTGTTTACGATCGCGGTAACACATCGATTGGGGTTATTGTACCGCGCGGCTAATGCTAATTGCAGAGCACTTTTAATCGCATACTCGATGAACCTTCGAGCGTACGCCGGCTGTTTTATGGCGAAACATTGAATCGTTTCGTCCGTTCATGAGCTAATACATAGCCTATACATCGTACACCACACGATTCGATCCACACGTGAGCATTTTTCGAACGAGTACCGGCAGTCGTCGATACACGCGTCTGTTAATCACGAAACGTACTTGTTCTCCTTATAATTTTTCCACATGCGACCCTCCTCGTTCCATAAATCCACGGTTAATTCTATCTTTCTTTGCCCATGAATGAAAATGCTAATAAAGCAACCGCATCGGCCGAGTCTATCGGTGGTCAATAATGCCTCAACGGCAGAACGGTGCGGCGCACTTTCATTTTCACCGCAACTCCGGTATACACCCCGCGTCGTCGTTTGCGAGCCTATGCGACACACACTGCGTGGGCGGCGAGTCTTTAACGGAACCGCACGTGGAACATTGTATAATATACGCAACGAGCGCGCGCTCTAACTGTCAAGGAAACGGCGAGATGGAAACGGGAGCTATAACCAAGTCGAATCGATTCGCGAAACGCATTACGTATTTTGAAACTTCCAGAAAATTCCTGTGGATGCGCGTACCCTTGTTGCAATGTATGCGACTGATTCTAAGGTTCCGTCTAATTTTAGACGTAACACCGGCTGATGTAGAGACAGGATTATCGAACGTTATCTGCTATTAGGACGCGTTGATTCACTTTGATTACTTCATTCATGCTGACAGTTTCAATTAATTTACACGTCACTCTTTACGCCTATCTATCCACTGCTAATCTTATCGATTAAAACTCCTGTTCGTATTATCACACGCGTGTATATACGTCCTGATATCTTTCTTTACGGTTTTCAATTTTGAAGGATGTCGACGTAAAATAAATAGATACAATTTTTATCACGGCTCGTAATAAATACCGACTTCAGTTCAAATAGTACCATTACTAATTATACTACACTACTAATTATAAAACACGAGAATCTCGTAAGGACATAATTAAAATATCAGTCAAGATGTCACCGCTCTAAAAGTTAAAAGTTTGTGCGTCTGTCGACCGTGTAATTTTATGTTAACTCTTATCTATCACGTTTATTATGATATCTTGGTATATCGCCCATGTAATTCATGAGATAGTGCAGCGTGATCGAAGAAAGTTGCACGCATCCACCGACCAATATACACGATAGACGATTCTTTTCCATCCTGAAAGTAGTCAGAGTAGCTTCTCCCTGGACCAGGGCGCTTCTGAGATCGTTCCTCCTCTCCCGTCTACCTGTTTTCTTCCCTTCCTCTATGTCTCTTGCTCTTCCTGTCTATTCATCTCCTTTTCCCTCTCAGAGTTCGGGTTTCTTTTCCTCTCTGTTTCCCCTCCTTTTCTCTCGCAGTTTTCTTCTCTCTTTCTTTTCCTCCCACCCGATAGATCAGAGAACGATGGGCGATTAGCGCCGCGTGTGAAAGGGAAAGCGAGCGGTCGGCTTCACGGAGGAGGACGATCGACCCGGCACACGATTCGAAACGACTCTCTCCTCCGTACGTAATGTATTCGTCGTCTCTTCTGCGCCCACTCCTTTCTCTCCTTCTTTATGCGACCATCTGTTCGTGTCTCTCTTCCTTTTTTCCTACCAACAATTTTCTGTCCTCTCCCATTACCCTCTTCCAGGTGCCCGACACTGCCGCCTTGGAATGACTTTTTAGAGGATCATTTAATTGCCAAGTAACCACGATGCCCCTTTCTTTTTTTATTCGTTTCAAAAAATTGCCAAAGATGTGGGTCACGAATTATATTGGAGAAAGATATCATTGATCGCATATCTAAAGTCTGTTCTATTCTCTTCGCACACGATGAAGCTTCATATAGTTTGCTTTATGTCTCGGTGGAAAGAAAAGCAAAGAATGGAACTAATGTAACCCGAATCTAAATTTAATACTTGAAAAATAGACATTTTTTTAAGAAAGATGAATGAATTCTGTGACATACAGGATGAATAATCAATAACGAATAAGCCACAATATATAAAAATCTAGAACACCTCGATTTAGATGTATTCGTGCTTGCCTATAGAGAAACCGATAAGCTTGAAAGCTTGGAATACCGAGGTGTTAACTGGAAAATAAGATGTTTGTCTTTGGTTGATCGGTATTTTCCTCCTAGAGCACTATTTTGAATACCAGAGAAGTCTAGGCTTGTAGGGAAGGCTATACTTTCTTCGCGGGAATTTGAGATGCGCCTGACATCTTCGAGACGCGCGGAGACAACTGTTATTCGCATTGTTGCGGCACGTTTCTACAATTTGCTTACGGTATTGTCACCGATGATCGATTCGAAGCTGCAAACACACGGTCAAAAGGACGTACATGCACGCGGAATCGTCGGAAGAGTCACAAGCGCGCGATCTTGAGTTTCGTGCGTATATCCACCGCGCGACGTTGCGTTTCCGCGTTGCTATGTTAATGAGAGAGCGTCGAAGACCAAGACCATCCTTGGATGAGCTTCGACCAACCGATTGAAAGCGACTGCTACGGTTTCGAATTCGGTGGAAAATTGGCAACTAAATATTTTAAGTGTGAAATAAAAAAGACCATGTATCGAATTGATTGGTATTCGAAATATGAAATATCTTTAATGCATTAATCATGCTGAAACAACATATTTAGAAAACATGAAGGACACTTCTATCTGTCGATTAAAGTATTATTTACAGACAAGTTCGCATTAATATTTGAAGCGACTCAAAAAGGTAGGCCATAAAATCAAATTAGCTTCTGTTTCTTGTAAACCCAGGTGAATCTGTATTTCATTTTGTCGATATTAATCGAGTGCTTCCACTTTTTAACACACGCATTGAATTAACGTGCTTCAATTATCTTTGACTAATAGCTATCAGACTTTCTTAGGATATTCTTAATGATGGTTTAAATCAATTGCGAATTTCTAAACACGAAGAATGCCTCTAATGGTGCACGTCTTCCTGATAAATTTACGTTCGAGCCGATCCGCTGCTCGGTGAAACCGAAAAGAGAAACCATCCTTAAAACAAACCGCCTACGCTATGGTTCGCCAATCCGCGAAGACAAATATCCGATTGAAATCGCGACATCGATTGTTCATTACTGGCACTATGCGCGGTCCGCTGGCCGACATCGCGTTCAACCGACCCCATGCTTTTAACCCATAACGCATCCCGATGCACAATCTCGAGCGGCTTCATCGACATTCACGAGCGGTTAACGTCGGACATATCGACGATTTTCTATCGAATACGGTAGCTTCCCGGTCTGGCGGCAGCGCGGTCACGATTATAACGCCATATAGAGAGAATCGACGGCGAGTCGTGAGGTCACACGCGGGGTCGTTTATGGGTTGTACCTCCTCTTGGATCTCCACCACCCTTTTCCGCGTTGATCCACCACGGAAGGAAGATGGAAATGGAATAGCCACTGTGGGAGAGCCGATATACGAGTTGAAGCGAATAGCCTCGTCTCGTCTCGATCTGCACAAAGTCGTTAACGAGTCTGCTCGTTATCTTTTGCCATGATTTTGCCTCCATGATTGTTGTGTTTGAGTTCTATACATGTGAACGTTCGCGGCTAGGCATATACAACGATTGCTTAGGCCGAGCAACGGTTAGAGGCGAGGAGAGCAATGAAAAAGGGAGGAAAGGAGGGAGAGAAAGGAAGGAATCGTGAAGCTAGAAAGGAGGGGGAGGAGGAAAGAGAAAGACGCAGTTGGACACGATGCTAGAGAACCGCGGGAAGGTCGTCCCCCTTCAGCCTTCGAAGACACACAGGTACTTTCTCTCATAGTTTTTCGGTGTCGTCTTTTGCATGCTTTCCTGCACCGACCGACTACAACACCTCGCCGACTCTCCGCCAAGCCGTCAAGGATCCTCCTGTGCTTGTACCGGGATTGTTTACTGCCCGGTTGGACAGTACTACGTCGCAGGACGATACGATTCGAAACGACATTGCTACATGTTTAGATGGGTCAACGGTCCGAGAGCTCCTGGAGAAACTACCGGTTGGTAGGAAAAAGTCCAACGCCGAGGGATGGGGAATTTATCGTTGCCTCGTGGATACCGTTATTACCGATCCAATTTCGCCAGTCTGGAAGTCGAATGAGGAAGGAAACAACTGACTGTCTTTGTGGCTCGAACGCTGTACGTTTCTAGTTCCTGGTACCATAGTTGCGAAATGCAACTTCGCTGAACGGATATCATCTTCCGTGGAACAGAGTCGGCGCCCAAATTACTCGCTTATCGTTTATGTAATACAAGTTTCTCGTTACGTAAGATGGGACAGCGATTTCTGTATGTGGGAGGACCCTTCTGTTCCTGAACGTTTCCTACTCTGCTTTAATTAACTCGAACTGCGTTGCTTTGGGCAAGACTTGGGATAAAAAATCGGTGTTCAAGAGCAGCCTCCAGAGTTCACAAGAAATTTCTCTACTCGAAGCAAGAAATCTTAAATCACGATCTGAAGAGACTTATGTTCTTGTAGTTAAATCGTACGACGTTGAAGCTCGGCCTCTCTGTGTGAGTTTTGACCAAAGCAGCACGGTTTTAAGTTTCCGTTACGCCACTGTGTAATTTCGCTGATTTACGATCCTCTCTCGAGACTATCGCCCCTACGTTCGATCATCTGGCGGAGAACAAAAGGATTTGCGACCGGTCGCTACCACTACGGGGGAAAATAGTAGAATGCCGGTTGAAACGGTTGCGTGAAATCGCAGATATATAGGTTTATCGTACAGACGATAGAGAGGGACATGGCAGAAGTCGGAGGAAAAGACAAGATGCGATCTCGAGGATGGTGACTCGCGGATGCACGTAATACGGGTTTCATCGTGTTTGACGGATGACTAATGCTGAACCGACGCTGCAAGCAACGTTCAGCCGAGCCTACAATGTCGTTAACAACTTTGCTTGGCCTTGGTCAGGAATAGTTAACGGGCTGTACATTTTTTTAGATTCCGTATCTGCTTCCTGTTATCCACGTTGTGACTCCTGCACACGCGGTTTGTCATTGTCTCTGAATGTTTATCTAGCTGCCAGCACAAATCCATAATTGTCCAGCATTTTTCATTTAATTCGTATAACTTTACTCTTGCATGCATTTCTGACAATCGTACATTGCGAATCCTTTTGACGAATTGTATAGCAGAAAGTTACAAGTTCATACGATTCGCAAGCTTTCTTCCAATTCTCGAATTCGCTTAGGTTTCAAATACTTAATTGGTCCATTGATTCAAACAGAGACCGGCTGCTTATCAGATTATCGATACTCTTCTTTCAACCGGTCCAACGAAGAATCAAACCTCGCAAATCTCCTTCAAACTGTTAGCACACGCAATGTTCGATGTGCTGCACGAAGTCCTGTAGTCTATACGCGTCGTGCGATTTCGCAACGATCGTGTCAACGTTTATCGATTTAACGTATGTATATAACAACGTTTCAAATGTTCCATGTCGCAAAGTATCTCCTCAGCTGGATTTACTTACGTTAAGTAATATTGCCTACTGCTCTTGCCAATTACTTACATTAAGTAATCGTAAGAGATTCCCCCCTTGTGCGACGACTTCTGATCCTGCCGACGCAGAGACAAGCGGTAATTATGCATTTACGAGGACGCACGTACCTACCACTTTCGCCTCTCTAATTACGGCGGAAGATAATCTTTAACCAGCTGGATTAGTATCTAATGGGACGAACAGGAAATTCATAGACGTTCGATTCATTGATTATGTTAATCTTTGTGTGTTTTACATGGCCACCGTTATACGGTATGTACATCTGTCCGGTCAGAGATATCGTGAAATCACTGTTTACAGTCTGCGATCGTTGGACTAAAAAGTTTGTCCTTCGTTCATGATCAGTGAGCAATGCTAAAAGGACCGACAGTCGCTTTCAACATACCTCGTGCGCCAATTGAGAGTAGCGAAACTTAGTAGGCATGTGATTGATAATAATTGATTTATACTAATATCGAGTAAACGAAAAATATCGTGAAATATGGACTAGACTAGCAATAATCGTGCTATCTAGCCACGTGATCTTGTATATCAGGATTGATAGAAAAACGTGGGATCGACGTAATGTCGATATCATAAAGAAAAAATGCGAAATCACACTATACCGTGGTCCACCCGACACATTCTCTAACAGGGCACACAAGATATCAGATAGAGTCGATAGACCAGCACAACAGAGTACTATATCATGATTTTAACGCTTTTCTATATCACAGAACAACTGGACGAACATAAAGTCCGCGTGTCGTTCGATAAATCATATTTTTCTCATCGTAGGCATGTCGTTAACACGAGATTCTTTCTTTTCCGGGTTGTTTTACCACCGTTGACCGTTAAAAGCGTTGCTCGTATCCCCGACAGACACTGGAGGCACACGGGTTTCTCCTATGCTTCTAAAGCGTTCCCATCGCGAGTCCTCGATTCTCTCATTTTCTCCGGAATTAGGTATCCTCGGCGAATGGTACACGACCTCGCTGTCCTGCACGTATAGGTCGTTTCACCTGTCACCTGCACAGAAACGAAAGAGAGAGGACGATCGCTTCGGGCGGCGAAGAAAAG
This sequence comes from Bombus pyrosoma, assembly GCF_014825855.1. NCBI lineage: Eukaryota > Metazoa > Arthropoda > Insecta > Hymenoptera > Apidae > Bombus > Bombus pyrosoma. The sequence goes on from NC_057782.1 coordinate 5,127,305, forward strand.
GACGCGCCAGCAACAAGATCGACCGAAATCGTGGATGCCGTATCAAACATTTGTACACGACTACCTCGAAAAAAATATTACTAATAACACCAACCTTAGTATATTTATCAAACTGCCAAACGAAATATCGTTACGATGAAATATTAAAATCGTGAAAGAGAACTAGAAAACATCGGCGATTTATAGAAATTTCTCCAGACGCTTCCACGAAACGAGTCTTCGTGCCTATAGGATGACCTAATTGAGGATGCATTAGTAATTTCCATTCGAAGAAGAATTCCCATAGTGTGTAGGAGCTAAACGGAATACAGGCTCGCGTTTCGTGGTAAGTTCGGTTCTAGGGTTAGACCTATTCCCCGGTATTTCGATATCGTGTTCGCGAGTCTGCTTGCGTGGGACTGGGTGGAAGATCGCGGTGATTAATGGCGACTAAACGGAGAAGGAGAGAGCTCTGTATACAGCACGAGACCGAGCGTGTGCAGAAACGGCTCTAGGAGCAACAACATCGAGCGTCGCACCCTTGCGTGGCCCGCGAAATCACTCTACGCGGTATGCGTATTGTATGGTAATACCGCCCGTGTACCTACTCCAATATTTATTCCCCGCAGTTATAACGCGCTTTTACTCCGACCGACGCCATCTATCTTATCCAGCCGCCGCCGTCTCTTCTCCTTGATCTATAGATCCTAGCATTCGTCTGCGTGAACGTCGCTGGATCCAGAAGAATATTTTTTCGGTTGCTTATGTTGCGGAACTGTCTGTTGAGATTAACGTGGGACGACTGAGAATGGATGTAGTCTACAATAAAGCTGTAACCAACCAATTAAGTTAAAATAAATTGCGATTTTAATGTAAGTCAAGAGGAACTTGTTGTTAAACGCTACACACATTGCATAATAGAGAAACACATCCATTTGGTTCTACGCAATCCAACGAGTTAACGTGTAAAGAGAAAATACGTTAGAGGTTTATTAACTTTTCCGATGGCTTGTGTGTTCCTGGCTACGAGACTCTCGCAATGTTCCTAGTGGCGAAAGGATGCGTTATCATCCATACAAGGTATCCAACCGCGGAACACGTGTACGAGGGTGCATCCCCGAGAAGACTAGATATGTATACGTTGCTTGCAAGAACGTGTAAGCTAGTGGAATGTCAGAGACGCGCTTGCATGTCCACCAACACGTTTCCCATGCCCTATTCTCTATGTAACCGCGTGATCGGATTTTTCCAAGATCTTTTCACGAAGAAAAGAGGACCTATTCACCACTCGATCAATTACCTAAAGCAGGTGAACGAAACGTGGTCGTAACATCGACGATTCATAATAATTCGCGAAAGATTGCACTACGAGCGCGTGCCGATCTCGACGACTGATGCGTCGAGGATAATGATCGAAATGGATCCTCGCACACCTTCAGTGACCCAATCGCGCATCTGTCCGCGAGGCTAGATCCTGTTGGCCCGTTCTTTTACAATAACGAACGAACCAACGCGACGGCTACATCTCGATCGGGTGGAACAGAGACAGACACCACGGCAGAGATGGAAAAAAATAACAGAGACAGAGGGAACGGAGAGAAGCGGAGACGAAGCGAGACGGCGAGGCAGAGGAGTGAAAAGACAACGAGAGATCAGCGTGAGGAGAGTAAGAGCTGAGAGAGCTGAGAGGCGAGAGGATGGAGGACAGGAGGTGAAGGGCCAGGAGGGGAGTGGGTGAGCCGACCTCTGACCCGATGAGGGGCGACGGGGACCTTGCGGCAACTGTGCCATGCCGGCATAGCTCAGGCATAGCTCAGGCATAGGCATAGACATAGGCTTAGCGCGGCATAAACTAGCGTGCTCGCTGCGACTCGCCCGCCTTTCACTTCGAAGACGAAGGCGAACGTATATAGACAGGACCCGCCGTGGGGAGTGCCTCGTGCTATTATCATATTATAGCCAATTCACCGATGCCGTGCGACGACGACGACGCCGGCGTCGTTGTCAATCCTGACCGCTCAAAATCGCGCCGAAACTCCTCTCGTCGACTGTGTTGATCACGCGATCAATTATGTATACATAGGTAGAGGCCCGAAGGGGATTAAAGAAACATCGATTGCCACACCGAAGAAACACACGAAGAAATTCTTAGAAAAATTACATCGTGGGAAATGAGGACTCTCGACTCGAATTTTCCATCGAAATGACGTAACTAGCGAGAAAAAAGAGAGGATGAAGAAACTTTTGTAGACATTCGAGGGACTTTCCTAGAGAGGAGGGAAGATCGACACGCTCCGGCTGGTCGATTATGCGCGCTAATCGCGACGTTACTCGCGCGAGGGCTCGGCGATAGTGCGATACGGAGGTCGTACCGGTGCAGCGCGCGCGTTCGACCCCGGTACTTACCGGTACTACTCATGGCGAGGACACGAACGGCCGGCGATGATAGTACAGAGAGTACCGCACGGTGTCGAACGCCTCTAAGCCGACCAGCCGTGGCTCCCAGGACCAGAACAGGACAGCCAGTGTGGAAAGGAAAAAGAGAGGCGAGGACAGAGAGTACCGGTGAGAGTGCACGGCCGTAACGTACGGTACGATACGGTCGTGCCGGCATGCCCGTAGGTCGACCCGCAGCGCGACGTGTAATTATCATCTCCCAAGGGCCTATCCCACGCTATCCAACTTAAGTGGGACACAAACGATTACTGCGTAAACGATTAGAGAGAGGGGCAGGGATATCGAGGGTGAAGCGAGTACAGGATCGGCCTGCATCCAGGGAAAATTTACTCTATGATTGAAAGGAAAAATATCTTTCGTTTGGTGTTACAAGGATGTAAGAAAGAAACGAAACTTCTTTAACTTCATAATTTCAGTGCGACGTGAAAAGATAATTTATTCCACTAGCAAAGGATTATAAAAGTTCGTAAAGAGAGAGAAATAATTTTATCTAGATTAAGAAGAATTTGTTGCTTTCGCGACTTAACGACGTCCTTGGTTTCAACCGCGCGATGCCCATCCCGTTAAAAGCTTAATTAACCGATTAGATCTCAGATAAGAGCAGAGTCAAACCGCGAGCCCAGTCACGATGCGAATCCGCGATTTCAGATGCGATGCACGAGAACACCCGGAAACGCCGCTTTAAATGGGGACAATAGAAAAGAATCGAAATTAACGTCATTGGTGAGTGAGTGGGAGAAAACTAAAAGGTAAACAAACATAGGTACTGGGAATGTAAATAAGACAAACATATTGAGAATGTAAACAAACTAGAAATTGATCCTCACTTCGTGTTATTGATTCGAGTGTACTAGAGCGCATCACGTGTTATTAACTATTTACTTGTGAATTTTACGTTATGACGTGTACTACAACGAATAGCTCTACACAACTCGTCATTGCTTTATCATACTGATCAATAAACCTTAGTTTGGAGTAATAGGTTTCATATCGTGCCTGGATAACAGTAAGACCTAACAGTATTATATTTCCTTTCTCGAGAGAATATCTTATTCGTAACATAGTAATGGAAGATCTAATTATTTTCCGTTTTCGATTAGCACTTAGGATTCGATTACGAAACCTTAATGTAACCAACGTTGCGCTCCCTAAAAACTTTTGTTGGAATATCTGCCCGTGATGCAACAGCATGGTACATGCCTATTTATTTTCTCCGATGAAAAGTAACACGCGAGCGAAACCGAACAATAAGATCGTTTAAAGAATCAAGCGCAACAACGGAGGGCGGATCGAAGCACCGGCGAACAATGTGTAAGCATTCACCACTTAACGGTTCTCAGAATAGCGTCATCGATGGGAGTTTCCAAGTCTCTAACCCTTTAAATTTACGCAAGTATACCGATGATAGGCGTACTGTGGTCAGCCGTGAAATTGATCATCGATAATCGACGGAGGAGAAAGAAACTGAGAAGATACACCTACGCGTGAGAAACGGTAATGACACTGACCAGTGTTCCAACGTGCAGTGTATAAACGCTAATCTAAGGAATTTCTAACGTTTTCATATAACTTTGTGATATGAAAGAGCAAAGAAAACGGGCCGTATCCGAGGAATAGACTCGAACACTTGTTGACTGAACGTAAAAATCTGTACAACTTTGATCAGAGTGGATGATCGCCACGAGTTACAAAACCATACGGTCGACGTTTTGCCTTTCGTGAAAGTCTTTCGAGCTCGCGTTTGACACGAATATCGTGTCTAATTACAAACACGTTGGTTCGGAACGATTGTTAAAGAACTGTGATACATTTAAAGCGGACGATCGCGCGGCTACGGTAGGTGGGAACCATCGAGCAGAATCGTGCGCAACGTTGGTGGCCGCCACCCGGCACAACAGACCTAGAGAGTCACCAGTTTTCCTAACGGTCTATTCATTTATAATCCCTATTGTGATTTGTACTAAGAAATACCAAAAATCGGTAACAGTTAACAATTTACTGTCTTTAACTTCGAGTCTTATTATTTTTTAATATCTTTTCCTTAAAAGAAAGCTAGAATGTTAATAAAGCAAGCATATAAAAATAAAACGTTCGATACTTTCAAGTTATTTTTCTTTAAGGCAAACAATTCTGCTAAAGATTTCAATTATACAAAACTTTCGTATGCAATATGCAAACCTAAAACTTGTAACTGCCACATGATGTCGCCTAACCATATTAATTAAGATCGAAAAATCGGAAAAATGATTAGAAAGATAAATTTTATACCGCAATGAATACTATATTAACTTACAGTACCAACCATTTTATTCGGCGCTCTATGTAGCAATTATGAATTTATACATTTACCGACCACCTTTCCACGAAATCTAACAAACGTAAATAAAAATACAGGTTTCGTCACGTTATGTGGCAAACGTTTAAAAAGCACAGATAAGTTTGATTTATATGGCGTATAAAGTGAAATTTGTTTTATTATTTACAATCGACTGACTTTTCTTCATGCCAGAGTTGAAGATGGCGCGCAATCTAAAAAAAAAACGATAGCATTCGCGATGACGATAATTAAATGAAAAAGTTACGCTAAGACGACTAACCATTGACCATTTAATCAGATCCTCTCGTTGGTAACGGTGACAAATTTGGCACGCGCGATGACAATTGTATTGGTAATGACGTCACGAGCTAACCGAATTAAAACCGGCTCAATATTTCGTCCAATAGCAACGAGTCGCGATTAAAAATCTTCCCTCTAGCGAACCGATGTAGAGCGTACTCATGTGCATCGGCTACGAGAAAAAGAAGTGCAGCTGATTTATCGATAGGTCACCGATTAGAATAGCATGAGATCGTCAACCCGAAATATACATAATCATAGATACTATTCTCGTTTAACGACTGATGTAATATGCGTTATCTTAATCCATTCGTATAGCATTATCTACACTATACACCTGTCGACTTTCATTGAACGACATCGCTTCTGATAAATAGAAAATTACCACTCAACCGATCGTTTGCAAACTCGAGAACACATTTGTGGCACAGCCCCTAAGGGAATGAGAGTTTGTCAAAACGAGTCTTGATTTACGTTAATGATATTGAAATATTATAATCAGTAGTAGTTATTCAACGGTCACGAAAGTGTCGGTCATAAAAATACACGTTTGGACCTTCACGGCCGATGTATAATTAATTCAATCATTCGCTGTTTTATCAAGAAACGAACACGAATCTGTCGTCATTTTACAAGCATCCAATTTTCCCCCGAGAAATTTAATTAATCAAATAGTATTTAAGTTAAAAAATCCAATTTAAATTAAATTAAGTTAAAAAAGATTCAAAGCGGATTAACGTTCGTTTCACGTGCACCATAGACGCATCTTTCTCTGTCTCTCAAGGAAACAGAATATCGGAGCATCCCATGGCTAGAAGGGGTCGACGATACACGTGGCGCGGCTCGCTATACACCGTAGGCAACTCGCGTCCTTTTTCCCGCAGCGCACGAAAGTTAGAGACAATAGGTACGTGGGCGCAGCATCGCGAACCCTAACCTTAGGTGATCCCATATTCCGTTCTCTGCCTTCTCTCCCGTTGAACGGTCTCCTCTGTCTTTCTTCTCGCCGATTCCTCTCCCCTCTCGCTCCTCTTTCTGCAACTCTTGTGTTAGGTCGCCAGCGAGAAGCTATCCTCCTCCTCCTCTCCCCCTCGCCGCCTCATTGCGCCTTACCTCACCTGCACCTTCTCAGGTATTTCTCTTTATCTCCGGAGTAGCGAGAGTGCCGCGCTTACGAAATCCCAGAAGTCTGCGCCCGCCATGCGCGCACGCTGCGCTATGCAGCCGCCTTGTGGCGTGCCACCGATGCAACCACGGAAGGGAGTTATCAGCTTCGAACATCGTATCCCTTGGAAAAGCTTCGTTACATTTCTAAACAACTTCAACACGATCCCCTTCACTTTCCACGAAACGTTAAACCACTTTCCAAGTAGAAGAAGACACTTTCGAAGTCATTTCTGATCACAGCTTCCTCTCAGTTACCTCTCTCTCGATGATGTAGTGGCACTTTGATTGCCGTGGTGTATATCTGCCGCGATAATTGGTGGATTTGAATATTTAAGCGGAAGCAGGCTGTTAAACGCTACAAGTAATACGAACATCAAAAATGATTTGAACCGATAGCTGGACCAGTCGGCAGAACGAGTTCTACCTGACTCGAGCCGCAAGTGTCTAGACGTCTCCAGTTCCACCAGTCTAAAGTCCAAGTTGAAATTAACGAAATTCACGTTATTTGTTTCTCTTGCTTTTTCGAACCGTAGGCTCGTGTTGCTAGCCTGTAAAAGTCAAAACGATGAAGACGATGGTGTTGTGGGGTTTCGAAAAAATACACGAAAGAGTTAAAGATGTTTCAGTAATAGGATAGCAAAGATTCTCGCTTTTAATCTAGCCAGTCACGACTAGACATTGTTGCAAATACAAAGAGGGTTATCGTGTCAATCGGGGTGCCAGAACTTTAGCCGCGTATTTGTCACGGTGCCGCGTCACGCCAATTTCTCTTCGGTAGTCATGAATTCCTAATGCAGGCTAAATTCAGTCGTGCTGCGAGACGGTTTCTCTTTTCCTCTTTTATTCCCGTTACGTAACTCGGCCTGTTATCCGTTTCTAAAACCGCGTGATACTCCTTATTTAGAATATTTTGTAGGCACGGGTAATTCGATTATCGTTGATCGACTGTAATCTACCGAAGTATATACAATATAAGGGGTGGCCGGGGCCAACGAATGCGGGCCACGGGAAAGCATTGTTGCGTATTAGATTTCAGGTTGGGAATACTTCGATCGGACATTCCCAGACAATGGATCTAGAACTGAAAGTCTACGCGCGATACAAACGGCCACGGTTTGCGCGCGGAGCTATCATTCGTCTACGTTATTGTTCTTCTAAATTCCATTAGGATTCAGGTTGGTCGGACGCTCCCCAAAATTCGTTTCTCACGAACCCGAGCACGGACTTGGTATCTCGTTGGAAATGCCACGACTAAGCAGCTGGTTAAACTCCTCGTTCGAAGATTCTGCGGGGGTGTCTTGATCGAGACGAATCGATGATCCCCCGACCGATCACCGTTACGTTCCGCAAGATGCAATTGTGCAAAGGTAACGATCGGTTTTCTTTCCGCGTGGAATGCCGCGGAGAAGGTGCATTCTGAGCGCACCCACCGAGAACGCGGCGCGAACCAACGCGTCGCGCGACGCAACAAGGACAATGATACAGGCTACGATATAGAAATCTACCGAGTACACGAATGATTGCACGGATTGGTGGTGAGATTGCCATTGCCCCGCCGTAGAAGAAGGAGCGAGGATGATCGCGATAAAGAAACAATCGAACTGCGTCCCGCCCACGGATCCGCCAACATTCAATTGTGCCTTTTCCCTCTCTTTTCTTAGCTATTCTCTCCTTCTGCTCGGACCAGAGACACGTTGTGGTACTCTTAACGGTACAACCCCCGCAGAGAGTGGCCCGTCGAGTTTATTGTTCCAGACAATTCAAGTGATTTTCGGTTCGATAACAGATAGACCTGTTTTTTCTCATAAGTACATAGTCGAGAATGACAAATTAATGAAATTAAGCATGGAGGAAGAGAAAGAAAGTCAACCAATAAGGGAAAGGTGGAATCGGAGTACGAACGACAAAGAAAAATTCAATGGATTATGGTTCAGATGCAAGCTCCAACTAGGTGGATTACCGTATTACGCAACCTAGGAACCAGGCTAGATGATCGAGAGCGATGAAACATTGTCATCGTAGCGGATTCCTTGTTTCGCTTTACCACGGGAATGTAATAACCAGGGATAGTAAAAGTGTATATCTGATATGATTATACACATTTTTCCAGACTGCTTAAACAAACAAATTATATTACGACGAAAGTTTCAATCCTTCTATAGGATACACTTATTTTACTCTTCAATTCAACAGTCACTATACACCCTATTAGATAATTGGATTAGACCCTACCACAGATGTCCAAGCTTTGTAATCGACAAATTAAGTTTACCTCTCATGAACTATTAGCAAATGGAAAAGTTTCCAGAGACATTTCGCCCCTCTTATCAATTTACTATAAAGAGAAAGTTTTTTATGATTTAAACTATCTCGCTCTGTATAAACACGCTTTCCAACGACCTTGTACCCGGGAAACAAGGGGACGACAGGTGTCGCAACACCCTCTTGCTTCTCCATTTGAACACGTCTATCAGTGACCTAACGAAGAACGTCGATAGTTAAACGAAGGGGAATGTTCTTCATCGGCCTTCTAGTTGTTCTTCATCATTATCATCATCCTCTTCGTTCTCGTCCTCTCACCCCGACGGCTCTTCCGCCGCGATGAGACTTTCGAAATCGACTAGTCGCGTTCGATTCGTGCCACTCGCTTGCTGCTCACGGAGCATCGGCGTTTTCCGCGACGTGCAAAGGTCACCGCAACAGGCCGCGGCACAGCTACACTCTCGGGAAAGAAGACGCGAGTCACCGGCGCGTACTCTTACGAGGGGAGGTCAGGTAAGGTAACTGGTAACCCGGGTCTTCCCTCTTGCCTCTCACCTTCGCGTTTTATGTTGCAAACTAGTACTCGTCTTTAGTAATACTTGTTGGTACCGAGCGTACAAGCTTCTAGAAATCGTGCAGATACTCAAGGAGTAACGTCTGATCATTTGAATCCGGTTAATTTTCTTTCTAATCAGACTTTCATCTGTCGTAAAACATTCCTGAATGTTTGAATACGATATTCAGCAGTCAATTTATACTCCAAAAGTAAGATTCAACAAGAGATAAAAAAGACAAAAGAATACGTTAATTCGATAAGAAGGCGAGAAAAAACTTGCTGGACGACTTGGTTACTTCCACGTTTTAATATGAATGCTTCCTTTGCACCGTTTAAGTTTATCGTTACCGTTTATCATTTCTTCCAACATCTACATTGTTTATCCTAACTTGTTAAAGTAATGCTATTTATCCACGAGTTTCTTCTAACTTCAAAGTGATATTCGAAAGACTGCTTCACCCTTGACGGATAGTCACACGTTGTCTATCGAAGCAATGATGAGGTAGTGGAAGAGGGAGGATAAAAAACAAAGAAGAAACGGCGCTATATCGCGATGCAATCATCGCTCGTTCGAACGACGATGAATCTGCATTATTCAAAGGCACAGTGAACAGAATATGCTGTGGCAACGAATCTCTTATACGTAGCATAGAGTCGGCATCGTCATCCTCGTCCTAAACTACATTCTAACCATTTTGCAACCCCCCGCTGACCGAACGCTTTTTTCAATACCGATTACTATACCGATCGTACACGTTTGTGAGTATAAACAACAGCTAGGATAGGCTTTGATGTGTACGAGCGCGTGGGAACGCCTTTCAGATACGTTGCAGGTTTTTCTTTTCGTTTCTTCCCACGATTCAGCAATAATGAATTTTTTAAACGTGTATTTGCCCGTCGATAATGTATCAAAAATATTTCGACAAAAAAAAAAATATTTCACGGTGAATCTAATGCTACTTGCTGTACAACGCTTTTAAAAACACAGATCGATTGTATACGGAGGAAAGAAAAGGGATTAAATAAGGACACAACTAGATAACACGCTTTCGAGTATCGTGCCGATTTCTACGGAAATTTACGCGCAACAGCCGTATACCATGTAAAATATGAAACTCGCGTATCGTGTAGGATTGGTGATACCGGTGCAACAACTTTCTAGAGTATAGCGGAGCCAAAAAAGAACAACCGATACCAATGACGGTGGGTGCACACTCCGACTACCTGCTGACTAGTGGAAACGATTTCTTTGAGAATATCTGAAGTTACGCAATCGCCATACGATTGTGCATATTCAGCGTTTACAATACGGGACGGTCAGAATCGATTTCATAGAGAATTACTCGGGGGCCACGAGCTACGAGGCAACCGGGCATACCTATCTGTCCGCGACCCGTAAGGATTCGATTTGCGTGACGCAATGCCCGCGGCAGAATCTCCTCGCGCGGATTTTTCAACCGACCTCACCGAGCACGATACACCCGCTTGCTTTCACGCGCGATCGAAGCCACTCGTTTCGAGATCACCCTTTCCCCTAGCTAACATGACTTTATTGCTCTAAGATCTTGTATTAGTTACGTAATTCAACCTGCATTTAAAAAATCAGTGGATAGTCCAGTCCTCTTCTGAAGATACTAATAAAGAAATTGACTTATTAGAAAGAAATTAGGATATAAAAATATTATTACTTAAAGAATAAATAAATCTTGTAGGCAAGAATGAATCTGAAAGGAGCGAAATGGTTAATGAAAATCATTGAATGGCAGAGGCAAGCAACATTTTACACATCGGACGTTGTATCAGAACATAGTTGATCACATCTGTGATTATTATTTTATACAGCAGAATAATTCGTCCCAGGTGTTTTAATTCTAAATGAACACTGGTTGATCAGAACGTATGTATGTATATTAAGCTAAAACCCGTGATGCGGTCCGTGGATCTTCTCTCCTGTAAAAAGTGCTTCTTCTAGAAAATGCCAGTTTCCTCGCACACAGCAGCCAGTTATTGATTAATCGAGTTGTTGACTCCATGCTTACAGCGAGCTTCATCGAATGAGTCTTCCGATTGAATAGAACGCGTAGGTAGACCGAGGTATATACTTAGGGAAAGGACACAGGTGCCTCCTTTGAAGCACTTCCTCCTTTATATAATACGATTACGAGGTAAAACTAAGTTTAAAGTACTGTCGATGTTCGTGTCTTCATGTTGCGTGAGCATCGTCATTGATAACTCGCTCCTACCCGTTTAGTTCTCCAAGAAAGACACGAATTGAGTGAGTTTGTACAGCTGATCCTCGGTCAAACAGACCTCATGGGCGAGGTTACTCTCTTCTTTCTGAATCTTGCAAGGCTGCACCATCGTCCCATCTACGGTCCAACCTCTTTCGATGGCAACCCGACGCGCTTCTTCCAACGTTAAGCCCGTCATTGATGCGAACACGGTTAAACCCAATGACGAATAAGCCTTGGATATTAAGATAATTGCTCTTTCTCGAACATTATCTGAAAAACCAATCTAGAATTGATATCTCGATACAAGCGTCGAGACATTTTTTTCTGTAAGATTTGATATATAAAGATTCTTTGGAAAAAATTAAATAAAAGCTAGAAAAAATTTTCTTTAAGAAAATAATCATTTTCAAATAGATACATGGAGAAAAAAGCTTCAACTGATTGGAATAGTTCTTTGGTTATTTTTCTTGTTTATTCTACGACATATACCTTTTAAAGCAGCCATAATGTCAGAAACATCCTCACTCCACTCTGCATTAAGGGCCACGTGTACTGCAGGCCAATCTCTCTGCCACATACGTTGTCCTACCACCCATATCTGGCCAAGTTCTCCGTTTCCGCTTTTCAAGTCCGCTGGTATCCGCTTCCATAAGTATTTGGCGTTGCATCTGCGACGGCGATTTTTCGATCAAATAAAGACGGATCGAAATCTCACTCGTGCAGGTCTTATAAGGAACGAATTTGTGTCGTTGAAGTATTGTTAATAGTAAAAAGCCGAGTAAGAAGCGAAGTGTTTGTTACAAACTCTAAAGTAAAGAAATACGACGATATTCTTCTAAAGGATAAATTTTATGAACCATTGAAACATAAAAACATTATACTCTAAAGAGTTATTTATTAAAAAAAATAAGTTCATTCATAAAATTATGTATATGGTTAACAAACAACATACATATAATAAAATGGGATAAATATTGTATCATAAATTAGTAAGCTACGATAATAAATATGTAATTATTTTTCCATGATTTTTTACGCATGATAAAAGAATGCGTCATGCGATCAACAAACTCATAATTCATAAAACCGATTATGCATTTACACGAGATGTTCCCTAATAAAATATAAACACAATATATAAAGAAAATGGAATGGTAGGAAATGGTAGGTTAAGTAATATGTTCAACAAACCAAAAATTAGCAATAAAATATATATAAACGTATGCCATTAATCATATATCTACAAGGAAATGCAAATATATATACCTATACACAAATAAATAAGTAACAAATTTTTATTTTAATTATCGTTCAAGGAAATCATATATTTAAAAAAAGTTTGTATTTCGCAAGCATGAACACGAATTTGCAGATGGCGTCAGCACGATATATACAAACAATAATTTTATTACACAAACGTATAAGTACAACATGTTGCAAATTTGGATCATGAGATGTATGATATACTTAGATAAAATAAATTATCTTATTTTTGAGCGATATTTAAAAAATAAAGGAAGCAAAGTAACAAAAGTCATGTCGTACTCACAGATCATTTTGATAAAGATATACGGCTAATAATTGAGCATAAGTTTGTGGTGATGCAACTCCACCAGGCGCCTGCGAAAATGATATGCAATAAGTAAGTATATAATTTACTAATATTTCTGAAAAACGGAGCAATAGTCGGCATAACCTATGTTTGAACGCTGCTCAAGAAATATATTTACCTCCAATTCAGCTTTCTCTAATTCCTGGAGAAATTTATCCACTTCACTTAGCACCATGATGAAATTTCGTTATTTCCACAGAGAAAAAAACGATACTGAAACAATTGTGTTAAAAGTACGCGGCAACATTGAAATAATCAACGTCAAACAAGAAATCTAAACATCCGAAGACTGAATACAGGTTATATTGGCAATTCCTGTATTACTTCAATATAGATGGCAGTACTCGACAAGCCAACTTTTCAAATTATATTATGTAACTTCTAATTTAAAATTAATTTCTATTTAAACCCAAATACATTTTTTAAATCATAAATTTAGATAATTCAATTTATATAGATCATTTTAATTTTAGAATTATGTAATGAAGTTTAAAGCTATAAAACGTATTTAAATAATATGTATAACGAACTAGTTTCGAATCTTGTCTAAAAACTACCAATAGAACTTATTATTAAAAATTCTCGAATAACTGCATTGTTTTAAAATAAAAATATCGATATAAAACGTCATCATAAAAGTAAATCATGTCTTTCACTAGTAATTACGATTATATGTTACAATATTGTTTGCATAGCACTTGTACAAAATTCAAATAATAATATTTGTTGCTGCAAGGTTAGAAACCATCTAATGAGATGAATTTCTAAATTTTACTTAAATTCATATTTAATTCAAATTACATTATAAGTACATTATTGAGTTTTATTACAAAACTACAAACTACTCGGAATTTGTTTTGCTCCGTATCGATGTGAATAGGTATTTTATGGTACTTATGTAGCTGTATCTTATGGTCCGTTACGGGTATAATATTTCTATAGTCACGACTGTCATTGTGCTCGTGTTAGTGACTGTATACTGTATACAGCCAAATGACCATTGCATAAAATGTTATAAATACCAAACATAATAATTTGTTATTACTGATGCTGCAGTTTTTGTATTTCAGTACGACCGGCGAAGTGACATAAGCCTAACATGGCTACTGTTAAAGTAACCGAACAGAAGGTTATTCTGTGCGGGGAATACGGTGTTGGAAAGACTTCTATATTTAGACGTTTTGCGAACAATACTTTTGTAACGAGCAGCGATCGCAAGTCGACATTGGGTCTCGATAATATCGATAAAGAATATGTTGTTGAAGACAGACGAATACGAGTAACATGTTTATATATATACATATATATATATATACGTATATTTATATATATTCTGAACAATTTCACTTTTCCTCATATATATATTTTTATAAATAAATCATATATGTACATAGAAAATTTATTCTACATATATGATATACTGCTATTCACATTTATATTATACATTTAATTCTATTTTATATTCCAGTTGCAATTATGGGATACAGGTGGAATGGAAAGAGTTGCATCAGTAACATCAAGCTATTATAAATTTGCAGAAGCTGCTATACTAGTTTTTGCATTAGATAATTCAACATCTTTCCATCTTTTATCTCAACATTTGCTTGATATTGTCACATATGCTGAAAATGCAAAAATATTTCTGTGTGGGAATAAAAGTGATTTGGAAAGCACAGCTCCACAAGTTACAGATGCAGAAATGGAACAATTTTGGTGAGTTTAATGACAACCTAAGTGTTATGCAATATACATATATGCACATATTTGAAAAAAGCAATGTATTATTTGTTACAGTGAACAATGTCACAATTTAATTTCTGGTATATATAAGACATCATGTAAGACTGGAGAAGGCATACATGAAATGTTTGAAGATATAGCACAGCATTTAGTGGAAGCTAACAGATCACGCATGGAACTGCATGAAATGGACAAAGACAGATTTAAAATTTCGTATATTGATGAAGCTGCTGATCCATCATGTTTGTGCTAAATAATAAATATTAACAAGTGTATGATCCTGAAGCAACATTTTTTATAACTAGGATAACTCAATACACAGTAATAAAGTGTGAAGAGTAAAATTACTTTTTTATATCAAATAATGATAATGCCAAGATTTTCTATAAGGGAAAGCATCTTAAAATAAAAAATGGGAGGAGTAAAGGAAGTATTAGAAGAATTTATATACAATTGAAGTTAAATTTTAAAGAAGTCATGAAAGCAAAGAATTTTAAATAAACATTTATTAGATATTGAAAGATATTTTACTTAATTAGACTTAATCTATGTATATGACTCACAGTCAACATTGTACATTAGATCCACATAGTTGGAGCTGTGTAACAAAGCATCACTAATGCTGAGTCCATTTAATAGTTTTCAAATCAATTCCTTCTTCGACCATCTCCCATAATGGGCTACAAAATAAGCAATTCAAATATGTATTATTAAGTATGTATAACAACTAATATTTAAGGTCATATGTTCTTAATTATGAGAAACGTCCAGTAATAAATTTGTTCCCTCCGTTCTATTATGGCATCGCGCTTTTCGTATTCACCGCCAAATTTATATCAATAAGGTAATCCATCCGTGCTTTTATATTAAATAAATATATTATAATTAAATAAGATGTACCTCATTTCTCGAAGTCTTCTAACGTGTCGAATCGTATTTTCTGCAGTAAAATCAATTTCTTCGATAGTTGTAAAGCGACCAATACCGAATCTATATAGATAAATAAATATTAGGATAATTATGGCATTACAATATCATAAACATATTAATTTACCTGATACTAGAATGTGCTAGATCTTCTGATGTTCCAATTGCTCTTAAAACATAACTAGGTTCCAAACTTGCGCTAGTGCAAGCAGAACCACTGCTCAAAGCAACATTTTTTAGAGCCATTAATAGAGATTCTCCTTCTACATATGCAAAAGACAAATTTACACATCCAGGATACCAAGCTACTGGATCTCCATTATGTATAACATATGGTAAATTTGACATTATTTTATCAATCAACCGGTTTGAAAGTGTTGTGATATATTTGTGATCATACTAGTAAAAAAGAATAAATTTAGTTAAATATTAGTATATATATACATGTATACAGATATATAGTTTAAAATTAAAATTACCTCCATTTCTGTTTGTGCCAAATCACAAGCTGCCCCTAGGCCTACTGCTAAAGGTGTTGGAACAGTACCACTTCTCATACCTCTTTCTTGTCCACCACCACTTTGGATTGCTTCTACACGTACCCTTGGTCTCCTCCTCGCATATAATGCTCCAACTCCTTAAAATTTCATTCATAATAATTATATTCAATATAAGATATATAATAAAAGTTCATCTTGATGTACCTTTTGGACCATATATTTTGTGACCACTAATAGACATCAAATCAATATTCATAGCATTAACATCAATTGGAATTTTGCCAATTGCTTGGGCTGCATCTGTGTGAAAGAACACTTTCTTCTTTCTGTAAAATTGATAGCATTATTGAATTCAACATTTTTTTTAGTATTAGTTAATAATATCTTTTCTTACCTACAAATAGCACCAATTTCTTCGATTGGTTGTCGCACACCGATCTCATTATTTACCATCATAATAGAAACTAAAGAAGTAGTTGGCCTTATTGCATCTTCTAATTGATTAAGATCAATAAGACCATTTGCATTTACTGGAATATAAGTTACTTCAAATCCCTCTGCTTGCAAAGCTCTACAGGAATCCAATACACATTTGTGTTCCTACATTGACAAAGTTATATATAATGATAAATGCACAATAAGTTAATGTACAATAAGTAATAGTTCAATATAATTAACATACTATCTGAGTTGTCACAATATGATTCTTCCTTTCTTTGTAGAATCTTGCAACACCTTTAACAGCTATATTATTACATTCTGTGGCACCAGATGTAAATATAATTTCTTTGTTATCTGCATTTATTAAGTTTGCTATTTGCTATTTGGAATGAAATATTTGATTAGTATTTTGTCAGATTATGGCTCTTTGAAAAGAAACCATTGTGTTATATATGATACTAACTTTACGAGCAAGTTCAACAGCAGCTTCTGTTTCCCATCCATACATGTGAGTTCTGGAATGTGGATTTCCATAATATGCCGTAAGAAAAGGCATCATCTTATCCAATACTCGTGGATCCTATTTAATAATTGATTCAAATATCAAGAATTATATTGTAATTCATCACATCATATTTACCAGTGGTGTAGTTGCTTGAGCATCTAGATAAAGTGCCCTGCCTTCTGAAGGTCCTCTTTTGTACTCATCTGAGATAACAGCTACAATTCAATCATAATATTCACATACAAGAATTAACGAAATATTAAAATAACACAAAATTCAATAATCCTTACATTCATATTCTGTAATCTCTGATAAATTTTTACTATTAACATGCACTGCACGGCATTCTTTGATACGACTTAAAGAGTGTAACAAGCTCCTTGCCGGCCGGAACATATTAATTCTTATAAAAACACAAATTTATGTCAACTATCTTCTATTTTCATAACACATGTTCTAATCACCGATAACCTAACTGTATTACTGAATAGTTTTGTTTCCAAATTACATCTAATCGATCTAGCTACATTTACAGAACTTATGTAAATGTACATACATATGTAAATTGTAACTGTTAATTGCAAATGCAATATACTTAATAACTTTTTCTGACAAATCTATAATTTATTAGTTACTGATTTATGTGTACGTACACCTACGCTATGCAACTAATACATAAAATGGTGCAACATTGTTCTCAGTATATGTACATATACTAGAGAGGTTCCTCTCTGCATATTTAGAGATAGTGTGAACCGCTACTTATGAATCACAAGTGAATCGATTACGTTCATTCCCAATCAGAATGATTTTTCACAGTGATTTGTAATTTTTTGTGATCGTTTCTGATTGGTGAACAACATAACTATTCTTTGCACGTATCACATAACTTGTATATTAATATCTTTTATATTATTTTTCATATTAACAATATCAAATGAATATTACGATTTTACAATCGAAGGGAAAAATTAATATTTTACTCTTTAGGATACTAATGTATCTGTAAAGAAAAGAAAATTGAATTATTCTTCATTTTTAATATTAAATAAAGTAAATTTATGATATATGTATGAAGAAAACGTAACGTATTTAAATATAACGTTTAAATTAACATTACGTACAGATATTTTTGTGTAAGCTACGTTAAGGTATTTTATAAGAAATAATTCAATCAAAATCAAAAATTACAATCACAGTGAACAAATTCATTCAAAATAAAAAAGTCACGATCACAGTCGTGAATGAAGTTAGATCACGACCATGATCGTGATTCCGCAATCATTGTTA
The DNA here is from genome assembly GCF_014825855.1 of Bombus pyrosoma. Lineage (NCBI taxonomy): Eukaryota > Metazoa > Arthropoda > Insecta > Hymenoptera > Apidae > Bombus > Bombus pyrosoma. The sequence continues at coordinate 5,145,592 of NC_057782.1, forward strand.
GTGATTTTGCATAAATATTTCCATTTGCATATATACTGCATATACATATAATAATTTGGAAATATATTAACATTTTATATGTAAAATATCACTTTCCTTACGAAAGTGGAGTTAGATATAAGTATCTAAATGAATGAAAAAAATGATAAAAAACGGTTTATTAAATACAATAAATATACAAACTAATCGTATTGATTTGAGTATTTCTAGAATTACAAAATATAATTTAATTTGTATGTAAAAATGTCTGACAAGTAAACGTAAGAGTACAAAATACAGGCAGCAATGTAATATAAATGTATTGAAATAATCATAATCGTAAAATACCGATTAGTCGGCAATCATTCATGTAGGAAAATTACTGACGATCTTTCGATAAATTTAATGAATCACCAATGTCACCACCCTGAGGTTGTTGTTGCTTTTTATGTATTGTGGTCATATCCAACATCCCACCAAATTCAGATTTAGAAATTGATAGATCTTCAGTTCCTTGATATTCATTTGATCGATTGAGTTTTGCGTTATCGTTTTGTATTTCCATCTTTTTTCTATCAGTTGTGTAGTCCTCTGGAGTTGCAGAAAAATTTCTACAAGATTCTGAAGATCCAATAGTTGCTTTGAATGGCGACTGGATAGGATCAACCATAGCAAAATCATTTGATTTTCGTTCGTTCGATTCGATATCTCTCGCAGGAGAGATTTTACCAATTGGGCCAAACAAATTTGCAATATTACGCATATATGCAGATGGTGACGGCGATGACGTTCTCGCAAAATCTGGTATAGGAAAACCAGAAAGCTTTGCCAAATCCGCTGTAGAAAAATTAGCTAATTTTGATAGGTCTGAAAATTTAGAAATTTGCTGTGTTATATCGGCTAAAGGAAAATCAGGTGTTGTGGATGACCGCGTTTTATTGATACTAATATCTGTTCCGAGAGGATTAGATACTTTCGAAAAATCAGTTGGCGCAAAATCGTAATCGCATTTAGTATTTTTTACAGAAACTGTAAGTTCCCCGGATTGAAAGCTGGGCATCACTTCTGATGGTGATATATGTTGCTTAGATGTAGAGTTTCCATCCTTTATTTGCGTGATGGATGTGGTGTCTGTAGTTATAATATCCTTTTTAATATTATCTCTAGAAGTAGATGGTTGCATTACAAAAGGTTTTGATGTAGGTGTAATTATTGAACCATCAGGCTTGAAGTTCACAGGTGTAAGGAAGACAGCTGCATTATTAGGTGCAAGACCAACCCCTGGCGGAACTGAGGGAACAAGTGATTCTGATACTGGTACCAGAGGGAATTTCATAGCCAGAAATTCCGGTGATGTCCCATCTTCGGAGCCAGGACAAATCATTTCTCTAATTACATCCCAGTACGTACCGTTCGATCTATTACGACCGGGTAACTTGGACGCTAAAGAACACTTCAGATATCGATATATTTTATTATTGTACTCATATTTCAATCTTATTTTTATATACTTACTCTTAAACGTTCAAGATAAGTCGTATTATTGTTAAAGTTGGTAGTAAAATCAATACCTCCTTCACTTCTATAATATTCTATGCATCTTCTCTGAAATAATAGACATAAAGATGTATTAATTGTCTTGACTGGATTATTAATTGAATAGAACTATGCAAATGCTTACAATTTCTTCTAATGTATCCTGAGAAAGAAAGTGTTCTTGAGATAATGTATAACTCAAAAGCATTGGTCTTGGATATTCATGAGGCCGATTTTCTGGAGGCGGTAAAGACCAGAAAACATTAAAATTTGACTCATAGCAACTGCCATCTGTATTATAAGGAGCTGAAATCCATCATTTTGAATTCATTGGACGTAATCACAAGATTTTAAACAATAAATAATATTTTGTCAAAGAAAACATACAGCATATTAAACCTACGCATGGTGTGTAACCATTATCACTAGGTCCTTTCATTTTTATTTGATAATCTAATTGAGAATCAACATCCCTCAAGGAAGGGGAAGCATGAGATCTAGGATGAGAATGATACCATCCAACTAAAGTCACACGTTTCCATTCCATTGCCCTTGCAATTTCAGCTTCAACTGCAGCTGCAGCTGATTTATCTTTACCAGAATATCGACATGGAAAGGCAGTTGTTATAGATAGATCTATTATATTGGAAAAAGTAAGTTTTAGTAACAAAATGTGTATTTAACTTACATTAAACATTACAGAAATATTTACTGTGTGAATTAATATCCCAATGGCCACCTAAATAGCCACAAACTTCTTTATCTGTTAAATGACAATGCAAATCTACTAACAAAGCTGCAGTAGTTGTTATAGTAACTAAGAAAGGTTGTATTTTGCCAAGTGTGCTAAAAGATGTAAGCTCTACCATTGTACTCATATCCCTGAAACATAAGTAATTATTAGTAATGTAAGGAATTTTCTTGTCTTGTATTATTCTCTTACATGGCATGGCTTCTTATCCCAAGGTTAGCATGTTTTACTGGTACTCTTACTACTTGTATTAAAGGACTTGTTTGAACCTTTTCAGGACTTTCCTCCATAGGTTCTGTAATTGTTGTTGTTTCCATTTCTTCCTCTTGATTTCTTAGAAAGTAAAGTGTAATAACTTCAGGCCATGATTATTGACTATAAACTGCACTACATTGTAAGTTTATAGTAGATAAAAATTAGTCAAATAATAAAAAAATTCTTTAAACAGTGCATTATTGTAATCATATTATGGTTAAAAACCTAACCAATTGAAGCATTTATTGTTATTATTGAATATTGATAAAAGAATAACACTAGTTACTCTTTGCTAGTTATAAAAACACCCTAAGCAATTAATGGAGATATATATGTGTCAAGGTTGGTATTAAAACGAATTTCAAGATTTGGAAACTTTACAGCTTACTATAATTTATATATGGATACTACAATTAAATGCTGAATAAATTATGTATTAAGTATTTTTGTATTAAGTTTAATAAAATGATTTATTTACAATATATACTTACGTAATTTTTGCACGTAGCATGCAGTAGGTTTATGGAGGGTAGAAAACATATTACAAAAGATAAAAAATTACATAATTTCATAGTAATAAATAAGTGAACAATAATAAGGCACCTCTTAATTCTTAATGAGTATTTTACCTACAATTTTAAGTTATTACAAAATTGTTTATGCCATCGCATTTGTATAAATGTAGTTAAAAATAGAATCGTTCGTTGTATTACAAAATGAAGTTATAAATATTAAGTAAAAAAATACTAATACTGTATATAAAAATTGTGATTAGTTTACATTGTTTGATTTTTTGGCACTACAGTACTAACAGTATACTACTCTAAAAATATTACTTTTATGCATACTATAAAAATTTTTAAATTGACACAAAGTTGTATCCATTCACATGTGGGGTCTACATTCTCTGGTCTGGTTCTTGACAATAATCATAAATAGGTATCTCTGGTGGTTCTTCTATCATAAGTTTGGGAGCACAACTTCTTGTTGCTGCTACTACACATAATGTCACAGCTGAAGCAGCAGCTACATGCCAAGAAAACACCAAAGCAATACCTTCTGGTAACATTGGCACTGTATGATACACACGAACTACATGTGCTATCCAACCACCATGGAGTAATGTTGTACAACCTCTTAGAAGTTTTAATTCGGGCCATACAAGTTCTAAAGAAATAGACAAAGATGTTGTCCATACTATTAGTGCTAAAATTTTATCAACTAATGCATTGCTTCCAACACTTCCCCATAAGAAAAGAAATCCTTCTATGAAGAAACTTTGAGCAAGGGCCAATTTAACTAATCCTTCGCTCACATTATGTGGAAAATAAAAATTTAAAACATCAACCAGGCCAGAGAATGCAAAAAATAAATAGATTGTAGCAAGTACAACTTTTGGTGAAACAGTTCCAACTTGTTGCAGACCACCAGTTATTGTACCAGCTAATCCTACAGCAGTCGCTATTAGTTTTAAACTTCCCTCTATAGGATGTCTGTGTATAAGTCTTTCACATTTTTCTATAAGTCTTAGTCCCTTTGTTGTATGTGGATCATCTCTAGGTCTTAGAGATACCCAATACTTAGCATATTCGTAACACCACTTTAGGCCAAAGGTATAAAATATAAAGCCGGTGAGAATACAAGGTAAATAGCTATCCATGGAGTATATGTAAAATCGACTTCCTGTTTCTTGATAGTAATCTGTAAAATATATGAAATCTGTAGAACTGCTGAAAAAGTAAATTGTTCATAAAAAATATACTTTTTGATCTAAGTAAAGAATCTGAGAAAGAAGACAATAAAAATATATTTAAAATAGACACTTATTGCTAATTACTCACTGTATATAATATCCCTATGCAATCACATATAAAATTTATACCCTGGATGTTTTTCAGAATGAATGCAATTTTCGAACGTAGTTCGTGAAAAATTATATTATTCGAACGACGCCTCGATCTATTGAGCTGAATTTACAAATCTGTATACATGCATTTCATAGGTTGAAAGAAACGTCGGAAGAAAGCTAAGAGGCTAATTTATGAATATACAACATAAAAATTCACACATTAATGCTCCTAATTAGCTTTTTTTTCAAACAAAAAATTTAAGTAAAAAATCGAGACATGGACTCTGGAACTATGACCACCTAGCGATGAATCGATGGAACTACTCTTTTTGGAACGAAATGAAAAAATCAAATTTCTTGGTATATAATGAGAATTGTTGAATTATCCAGGAATTGCATTAAAGCTTTAACTCCCAGAAATCTTCTTTGTATAGTATCGAGTCCGATTTCCTACGTAAGTATGTAGTTAATTAATTATATGTAATTACTGTAAACCACGGCGCAAATGGCTTTTTTGGACAAAGTTGTGCCATCTAACGGTACTAATTACTGTCCTTGAGTCAATGCCAACTAATAATACATTTTCTTACTGGTAGATGACACCACCATGTTCCAAAAAAGTTCATTTTGCACTATTTTACTAATCACTTATGTTTTCGAAATATGAAATATTTTCATAAATAAGATAGATTATGCATATGGATTTTAACATATTATATATCAATACAAAATTCAATTCTGTGTTGTCTCACATTGTATAACGATAGTGCAGATGTAATTACTACTGTTTCTCCAAGAATATTATTTTATATCAAATTAAAAGATTTCATTGTTATGTTCCTTTTTCATCAATCAATTTTGTTTATTAAATTATGAGATGCATATTTATTTTTTAAACGCAGATATCCGCATTTTGAAGCCATCAATTCTATCTGTTTTGTTCCTGTTCCTGTTCCTGTTCTTGTACTTATTACAGTTTATTAGAATTTCAATCTTTATCATTACTAAAGCTTCAAACTTGATAAAGTTTCATCCTTTACTACTTGAATCTTTTGAAACAACCAACTATGTTATTAACAACAATTATAATATTTCATGTCTTGTTACAGATTTCTTACAGTCTGCATTTCTTCTTATTCTCTGTGAAGAACCTAATAGTAGTTCAAAAGCCACTAGAATGTAAGTATCTCTGCAATTGTATTCTCCATAGTTTGCCTAGACAATTATTAATTAAGAAGAAAAATTTGATTAAAAGTAGGAAGTTTGAAAACTGTAATCTTATGTTAAAGTAAAATCTAAAAGATATAAGATATAAAAATATATAATTATAAAATGAAAATTTCTTATATACTTAAAAAATTAATAAAGCAGGGTCCCACATAGAATTGTAATTAGGTTAAGACTTTATTTAATTTTTAAGTTTTAGATCTTCAGGAGTTTTAATCAGGATTTTCAGTTCCTCACGTCAATTTTTTTTCAAAGCTCTTTTGTCGATCTTAAGCAGCGATTAAAAGGAAAATTAATCTGAAGATGAATTAATTTTAGACCTTTTTGCGTAAAAACGGGATGAGCAGGTCGTGTATACGGTGAGTCTCCATTCATATCACCCCTACCGGTGAAACCCGGACAATCAGTATTATTTGATATATAATTACTAATTGTATCACTATGCAGATAAGCAATTAACTGTACAACTATAATTATTAATTATATGGCAAATAATATAAGCAATTGGCTACGATCGCGTGATTTCATAGCAAAATTTAGTTTTGATTCCAACCACTACTAGCGTTGTGATCCTTTTCCGTATTAAATCGGTAAAGTCGAGAATGATATTAAAATTAGAATAGATTTCTCTCGGAGAAGTTGAATTACAAGTCTATTCTACATTTCATCCATATTGTTTTATATCTATTGAATGAGAGATACTCGAATAATTAGTGATATTTCTTTCGAGATATATGGTACTTTAAATAAAGACATCATATATCATCGATTGGTAAAAGTAAATGAATGATTGTAATATCTGTTAGGATTCAGCTTAGATCGCGCCACTTCACTCCTTTTTTGTTACTAATTTTTCTTAAAATATATTCACACACACAAATAACGTTCTAGATAAATGAAAACTGCAGCTATTCCAACTTTCTGCCCACTGATTTTCATCAAGTTTTTATTTTACAAAAATCCCTGAGCACTCAACAGCCTACGTTGCGTATGCATTTAATACATACAGAAGAATGTTAGGCGATACGATTTTTCAAACAAATTGGTTTCGTAAGTTTCATTTCAGATCGATACATGATTCCAGGGAATATCGATACGCTTTTCGAAATTCAAAGCCCGTTTGCAGATGGTATTGCCGTGACTCTGGAACAGCCTTTCATGTACGTTTCAATTATCGTTATGTAAATTGACTCAGTTTTGTGCTGTGTGTTCTGCATAGGATGAGCATGAACACGTCGGAGCCTTCAGGGTCTACTGATGCGTGTGCAGGGGATACCAATTGGGTAAAGTTAAGATCCCCCGATTTTTGACTTTCGACGAAGAAACAAAAATATCGGGCTCGAATTAATTTACCTAAGCAATAAATTCTGAAAAAGATGTGACTACCACAAACAATAATAGATGGTTAATAGATGGATTAACGCGTGTAAATGTTAATGAGTAATTTCGGACGGGTCGCGCATACGACATAACCTATTTTAGGGTTTACTCCAAAAGGATAAGCCCAAGGCGGATTATCGCAAGTGGTCCTGTCGCATCTGTCATATACAACGCGTTATTATTCCATTTCTATACGTGTCTCGCTGTTTCTCCCTTTCCTATTGCCGGGATCATGCTCTATCGATCCGAATCGCCGTGTAATCTCGCAATCGGATTATCTCGTGGAACCATGAACGAAACCGAATCGTTGTGTATCGACGAACACACTGGCCCGATAAATACATGTTTCTTAATATAGGTGAAACGAGATAACAAGGAAATAGATGAGGGATCGACGGTACAGAAAGAAAACCGTTTGGTACAGATCATCACCGTTCCTCTTAACCAACGACAATATCCTTCATGCGGCAGTGTTTGATTTGAAAGTGGTAGTTCAATCTTGATCCGTGGAAAGCCGCAGACTTGTCGCGCCGTAAGAAGTATAGCACAACACGTTTTTTCCATTTTCATTTGTCGAAACGGTAAAAAGGGGGCGGGGTGGGAGAGGGTGGGGGCATTGGGGGTGCAATTCATATTTGTCCGTAGGCAGCAGCGGAATTGCACCTTTAATCAAGATTTCTACCAATTTGCGAGCGCCGACGGCGCGAAGACAAAGCCTATTGTTGCCGTAACTGGTTGGGGCTTCAAGTGTTCCAACGCAACGGCGAGAGTCCGATGCGCGTATATACCGGGTGTACGTCCAGATGTAATCATAAAATTGTACGATTGATCGATCGGAAGGTACAGTATTCTGAGATCTGGTTGAAATATTTTCTAACATTATGGACAATGTAAATCATATCACCAAACTACATACGATATATATATATATATATATATATATATATATATATATATATATACATATATATATACATATCAGCAAAAGAATTCTCGTATACATAATTTTGTCTGATTCGATCGATTATTGAGGAAATAGTCAAAAACGTTGAAGAATCGATAGTTTGATACAAATGAAAAATACGAACACAGTGTATCTGGTAGTAGTATCCGCTAAATGGTCTTAAGGTTGAATCAGATAGATTCGTTTGGAATTTGAGCAATCAAGATACGTCAGAGAGTACACCCGTTATTTCCAGAACATACATGCGCCTTCGCTGGTCTCTGTTGGGCCGGGAGTTGAGAAGAGTATTCTGGAGCGGAGGCTGACGCTCAGGGACTGCCAAGCTAGTCGCTTCGCATCCCAGAAGTCCCTACCCCACCGTTTGCTTCCGGCTAAGCCCGTTGCCACCGCGTCCCAAGCAACTTGAAGCCACTCGTACTTCTGTTTGTGTTTGCTAATTGTGAATTGTCTACTTCTTGCCGGTGGCCCGCGTGTACGCCGCCGCGCAGATAGAGAGAAAAGGAAGAAAGAAGACGAACGGAAAAAAAGGAAGCTAGAAAGTAGAGAGAGGGTAGTTCCCTGAGCTGGAGTAAAAGAGACCGATGGGAGATAGGAAGAGAGAGAGGAAGAGAGAGAGAGAGAGAGAGATCGTACGTGTGTAGAGTAGGAATACAAGCCGCATGCGAACCGAGACGAAGTGAGCCTAGCTGCAAACATATCGTCTACGGAATGCTCAGACTGAGGAAAAACCATCCCTCTTCCATCCCCCGTAGGCAACATAGCTCGGTTCACTACTATCCCTTCATTCCTTACACCCACTAGCGACGACCACTCCTCACCCCTGAGTCCTCCGTATTCCCTTTTCCCCTCAGACACTCGAGTTTACCTCACTAGTCACTGCTTACATGAGTACTACCCACCAAGAGGCACCCGCGAGCAAGAGGGTACCAATTTTTAGTCATCTTTTTCGTCTCTCTATCCCTCGAGGTGACGTGACGCTATGGCCTCTTGCGTTTTCAGTACGACGAATACTTTTTACCGTCAAAGTCCGACATTTTGTTCGTTTGGAACGCGACTAATCTAATCGAAAGTCGATACTTCTCGAAGAATCTATCTCTGATAAAAAGAAGAAAAAAAAACAGACCGGTATAATTGAGCCAACTTGACCGATCATCCCCTTTGGCGGGTGATAATGAGTCTATTCTCGATGTCCCTACGGTCGTATCGCCCCGTCGCGAATAAAACGAAATCGTGACGCATTGTAAGGAAAATGTGTTGGCACACACCCTCCGTCGGCTGCTGCCGAACTGCTCGGTCGAAATATACGCAGTCTCTCCAGAGACGAGGGACATATTGTTTGGTTCAGTAATTCCTCACGTTATTTCCCGTGTTTGCTTTTTATCATTGTAAACTGATATATTGTCCGGGCTAACTCCCCCTCGAAGTTACCGCGGACGATTCCCTGGAAAGAGGACGGCGAAGGGAAACGAAACGAGATGTGGACACGAGAACACTGCTAGTCGGGTCCAATGCACGGAGTTTAACTTCGTGGACCAAGCGGAAACGAGATTACTCGCCGACACTCCTGGCTACTGCTTCGTTCGACCGAGACGCAAATATACGTGGAACGTGCATGAACGTGGCTGGCAAACAATAAAAGTATACAATGCGGACGAGAAATTGAAATTGATTGCTCCAGGAAGCGTGACAGGCTGTTACGTTTCCCTGCAACTTGGATCCCTTTATGCCAGATTTTTGTACGCATACGAATATCATCAGCGACGAACGCTATCAACGACAATGGAAAAACTGCGCTGTCGATATCGGGAATATAAATTTTCCTTTGTCTTTCGAGTGGTTGCGTATGACACTGCACCGGACACGTTCGTCGCATGACGCGCCACGTGTGCCAGTGCCAAACTCGTCGCGAAACAAACAATGAATTCAGCTTTATATTCCTCGCACTTGAACCTCGGATAAAAGCTTGTTCGATATAAGATTTGTAAATAACGCGTGGCCGCATCCGATCAGATCCCTAATACCTTCCTACCCTTTAATGTTACGAACAATTCTTCCAACGTTCCGAGAGAAGTCTCGATGGTTAAAGCAAACATTTCGACGTTTAACCAAATTAACGAATGATCAACTTCTCGTATCTTTTTACCATCCGCCTGAAATGCCCGTTTTTAATTCTATGTAGAAAAGAACACACATGGAGAAATGTACTCGCGATTTTCATCCGAGCCGTCCCGTTTTTCAGCCCTCTCTCGGTTCCATCGGCGGAGTTCCATAATCCGTTAATCACAGTAGACGCGGAAGAGGGTAGAAAACGGGCGCGTAATCTAAGAAAAGGCGTCGGAGCATTGGCGTCAGTAGAAAGTGGTTGTAAGTGAATGAAAGTGGATGCGAAGGTGGAGGTGTGGTTGCTACGAGGTCGTCTGCCTGGCAAAGCTGGCATGATCCGCCACAGAAGACAGAGGTTTGTCTGTCTTTATCAGCCAGCCAGGTAGAGCCCTTGAAGCCAGCTATGCGTCTCTACCATCGCCACCCCTCAGGAAAAGCCCGGAGGGTGACGGACGCCCACGATTGGCGTGGCTTTCTCAAACGAGGGAGGACATCGTGCACCCCTATTGGCTCCTCACGAATCCATACTCGGTATTCATTCGCTGGCTCATTCGTCGACCCTCGAACCGAACCTTCTCTCTTCCTCTCTATCTCTCCTTTCGCTTCTAACCCCCGCCGGTGTCGAGGCTCGATGCAACTCACCCTTCGTACACCGTCACGGGAATCTTTTCAATGCATTTCACCGCCAGCTTTCACCTTTCGCCGGATATTTCTAAGCAAATATTTTTTTAATAAGCACACCTACCACTCGGTTCGTTAATACGCCTCTTTGGAAGTTTCTCCGTATGTTTCTACGTAAGAGGATACAGAATTACATTCTTCCGGAAGTATCGAGATGGAACGCCTTGAATTTGAAAAAAACTGAATTTGCATAGTCGACGAGTGAGATTTAAACGCATCTCAAGACCGTCCTTAATCAGTGACACGAAGACAGATGCTTGATGAGACTATTAGCACTAAGGAATCCCATTTTGGAATACAGTTCCGTGTTCGTCTCTCGAGAAGGCAAAGCGATGGAATCGCAGAGCGTAATCTCAGCGAAGCTGATCAAAGGAGAAAGAGGGATCGATGAAGAGCGTCGAACGCGAGCAAGGAAACTTGGTCGTCGTTCGCCTGCACTTTTAACGTCGCCGCGCTTCGTGTCGCCTTCGTCCCAATTGAATGAGAAAAAAGAGGGAAAAAATGGGGAGAAAAGGTGGCCCGGCTGTAGCCGTAGAGGAAAAGACGAACGATAGTAGGAGACAGAGTGGAACAGGGATGGAGCATTCCTTGGGGTGTTGCAGCTTATGATCATGCAACGAGATGGGCGTGTTTTTAGGTTGCTCTTTGCTCCGCCCCTAGTACCGCCCCATTGGTGGTTGCTGTTACCTTCGACTCGTGACCTCCCTTCACCCTTCTGTCTGCAGTTGAAACCTCCGTTGGGTTTCGCCAGCAGCCACCGCACACACGTCAGCAGCGGCAAACTCGGCGCCTCCAACGGCAAACGGATCGTTCGTGATCTCCGTCGATCATCTGCCAGGGATCAGCGGTCAACCATTTCCACGGCATCGCGAGGAAAAATTTTTGTTAAAGAACCGACGAAAGTCCGAAGTGATCCGTCGTGTGCTTGGTTCGCTATGAGATTACGGGACAAACGGTGAGAGCGACATCCGGCCGCTGTACACGCGAGCCTATCGTCTGTGCCCAATCAACAGTGTTGTTTCGCTAAAAAGGAAGCATTAGGAGGATGCAGACGGCATAGAAGATAGCGATGGATTCTAGGAACGGACGTTCCTAACGGAGAAGCCGAGTGGTTGCGACGTTTGACCGGAATGGCTGACATTTGGGCGCTTGGCTGCTCTGAAACTTAAACTTTGGAAATTTCCCATCGAAGAATTTCGTTATTCGGAGTGAAAAAGTTCAAATCGCATCTCTAAGTAATACACCTGGGTCGTACCAAAGACTATCAAGGGTTCGGAGGCGTTCAATCCGACGATGTGATGAACGTGAATCGAACAGAGCAACAGGAAATATTAATTTGCTGAGAGGTTCGGTGTCAAGCGTCCCTGCGACAATGGCGCACAGTCGAAAATCGAAGCGAAAAAATTGACCGTGAGCTTTCGATAATATCGATGGCTAATTTGAGAGACTTTGTTCTAGTAGATGCCGACCTGTCGAAGGTCGTCGCGTATCATCATGAGTTCCGATGCTTCTTTGAACTGGTGACCCAGAAGAAGTTTCTCGTTTTGCAATGTCGCGTTAGACGAACGAACTGCAGGATCAAGTAGAAAAGACGCTGATGCTGTAACTTCATCGGGAAGTTTGAACTCTGCTCTGGGAGTCCTGTCTGGGTGAAAGTGTTCAGGATTATCGGAGGACCGGAACGTGTTCAGATCACGGAACTCGATTCGATCGGGCTACTACTAAATTTTCACGTATTCTGTAAGTATTTGATCTATTTTCGCTTATAATATAAATGACTAAGTATGATATAAATAGCTCCTTTAAAAATTATCCTCCGATAAATTTTGTTAAGCAGAGTGTTTGATATTGATTCACTTGTAATATAAATCGCTATTCTTCAAAAATTGTCTTCGAAGAAATTTAATTACGTAGAGATCTGGATAGTGGTTGCGAGACATTATGATCTTGGAGTTAGTGATACGTAAATCGCGTATTCAGATTTCGTCAGATTGTACGTACAAAATCAAATAATTTGGTGAGGATTACGATACGGATGACATGGCACAATTAGCCAGATTTTATAAGTGGATGAAACGGAGGAACTTCTTCCCTTCGGGCTGCTATCTAAATGGATTAAAACGCCCGTCGCGCTCGAATATCTTGTCGAGCTAACACGATACAAGTACACGTTCCATCGCAGAATATATTTCCATCAAGGACACGCAAATTGTCACGCCAATAAATTTCAACAAATTGTAATAGAACATCGGTTGAAAAAAACCTACGACGATTTATAAAAGCACGTCTTATCGGCGCCCATTGAAATCAATCAAAGCACCTAACAAATCCATAAAAATCCAAGACACAAAACCGTATCAGCGTCGTTCCCATTGGAGCGATTCCCATCCAGGATAAGCGTCGGATCGACGAAGCGCGGTGGAGATCAAAGACCATTTTCAAAATGCTTTCAACGCGCCCGGTAACATGTATCGTCGAGAGAAAATCACACACGTAAAAGTTTTTTTTCGCTGACGAGATCCTTTTTAAGAAAGAAACCACCCTGTACACTTACCGTGACGCATTAATCGACGAGTGGCCGTACAAGTGGCACTGGAAATTAGCGAACAATTAGCTCGCCCGGTTTATGTTTTCTAAACAAGCGCGGCCGATCGACGGCCCATTATTTCGAAGCATTCGTGCAACGCGGCTATCAAGCCTACCAACTTACGTACCTACCTACCTCTAACGTGTACGCAAGCTTTACCTAAGTGGCTCGGGGTTCGAGCGTGTCCGAAGTATTCGAGCAGTATTCGAGCGTGGTAGTACTTAGGCTTTTCGAGTATCACGGGGCTCGAAAAGAGGAACACATTGGAGGGGCTCGGAGAAGGGGTCTTGTAGTGTTTCGTTGCGCTTAAAAGGAGGGGGTTTTACGGAGAGGGTTTCGCTGCAAGGCAGCTTTGGTGTTGCAGCCTCTTCAAACCTCGTGCAAACACTCGGGGACAGGGCGTTCGCCTGGTACGACGATTAATATCCCAATAAGGCCTCGTTCATAGGGCTCACTCGACCAAGCTGCTTCGTTCTTTATTCATTGTATCGTAGCTCCTCCCGCGGGATAAACTGCCCGATACCAGGGCGGTTCCGTCACTTTCTTTTTTCCTTCGTCAGTTTCCTCAGGCTTTTCTTTTATCCGAGGCATGCTAGACGGTGCCTTTTTCGCGCGTCACATGTGCGTGAACTGATTACTTTTTCTGGTACAGAAAAACTACGTTTATGTAAATTCCATTTATTTGAAAGAAATTTTATCTAGTGCCTGATTAAACGAAATCTTGCTCGTTCAATCTATTCATTCGAGGATGAACTCCTGTTATATGAATTAATTATATGAATTATTTGTCCATCAGCAAGTTCGTATAAACGGAGATCTGCTGTACCTAGAATCGAAATACTTAAAGGCTGATCGCTGATCGGCTGCATCGAATTTTATCGATTGGTTTTTAAAGGATAAAATAATAAATTCTCATAATGAATAAAATAATAATAATTGTTCGAATAGTAAAATTAAGAAATTTTGATAAGTTTGACTTCCGAGTAACTCAATTATCATATAGTCGGGTCAATCTGATGTTATAGAAATGCGTTTGTCCTTTTACTCATTAATATGCTTGAAGATTTTACAGAAAGAGATCGGATTTGTATTCGAATTGATCGCAGTTCCACGACGAAATTACAGGAAGAAAGAAAGGCACAATTTCATTTCGTTGCATCGAATTTGTCGGTGATCGTAACTGGCGCAGCTGACGAGCAAATTTTACAGCGGGCCACACGATTAGCATACCTATCACGCGTGCGGTGTATGTCATTTATTCGCGAGAGGCCACGGCTGAAACGTTGCTATATAGAGATGGTAATTGCAGATCAGACCGCTGAGATGTGGCCACGTATCCCTCCGAATACAGAGATATCGCTTTATTAGTCGATTCTGGTCCCGTTTATGTTCGTGCCCTTATGGTGTTCCGCGTTCGCTGTTTTATTGACAGAGATAAACGAACCTGCTACCGAAAATTTCTCGTTACTCCGACGATGTGTGCTGTTAATTAACAAGTAATGAAAGATTAGAGAAGGGGAAGGCATTCGAGTTTGATGGGGATTATAAACAACAAAATATCGGTCGTAAATTAATCAGAGATTATTGCTCTTCTAATTGACTGCTTTCCAACGTTTCTTTTTCGGCTAATTTTTAACGAATGAGAATTCATATCGAGAGGTAGCGAATAATCAGCTTCAACCGATATTTTCGTCCTGTAAATATTTGAAATAAGAAGCAATGGAGGTAAGACGGGGGAGATGCTCGAATCCGAGGGAGCCCGTGCACTTTCCTCCTCTTTTTCGTTTTATTTCTTTCCCGCTTTGGATGCTGAAGTTTCGGGGCATTATTACGCTACTTGATTTCGCATCGTGCCAGCTGTCTCCGATTATTCACCATAGAAATTTTGGGGGATTCGAGTTCAAAGGGGACCCCGCAGTCCTCCGCTAATATTTGAGGAGGCCCCGTGTAGTCTTGGGTCTTACCGGACGTTAAGCTCTAGTTTCTGTTGTACTCTTCCACATTCTTTGCCTTCTACTCGACGTTACAAATTTGTCGAACATCATCTTCTGTAAATATCAACGCTCTCTCGATATCTTTTCACGTTCTCTTTTTTCCACCTCGTCTCGATTTCATATCAAAAATTTGGTGACAAATAGTCGTCGCGCGACAGCCAAGAAACTTCACTTCGGAATTTTAAAATTCGTTGCGCGCTTGTTAAAGTACCTTCCAAGAGACACCGGCGGAACATTAAAACTTGGGGGAGATCACGCGAGCAGAACTAAGTATTTCAAGTATCCAAACAGGGGTTGAACCGTTCGCGAAGAGACTTTCAAATTTCCTGTCACTTGCCAAAGCACTTTCCATCTTTTGTTTAAATTTCTGCTCGTTGACACCTCCTTCCACGCAAAACGATTATCATCCCTGTACTCTTGACAAATTCAAACAGCCGTTAGTAATTTCCACCAACAAATATGTGTTAAAAAATGTAATTTCCTTGATACGATATCATATGATGCTGAAGGTAATGAACAATCTTCCTTTACCAATCGAAGAACGAACCTTCTTGGTGGAATATTTCACGGATGCGCCAGAGTGTTCCCGTGGCAGGCTCTGTTTTAAACGATCCACGAGCCGAAGACCACCCTTTCCGCCTGTTTTCCTTCCTTCTCTCCCCGTGAACCCGTCTCGCGCCGAGAATCAGCGATAGTTAGCTAGATAGCACTCGCAGCGTTGCAGGGCTTACATCGTGGCGGGTGGATGTCGGTTATACCTGTACACCCTTTCGTGTCTTAGTATGTTGCCTCTGTATTGGACACCGTGCGTGAACACGTACGACGATATCTGTCTCTAGAAGGTATACGTGTAGGTGTACCACAGGTTAGTCACTCGCACGGTACACTCGCACTGTTACGCGTACCGAAACACACGTACATACATGCGAGACGTTATCTACCCTTTCGAATTTTGTGTGGGTATATGCGTGCGTTAGATGTGTGCGGCAGTACGTGTGGCCGCGAGGTCGAGGATGGGGCTAAAGGTGGTTGGTATCTTGTTGGAGGGTGAGAAATACGAGCTGGCCACGAAGCTCTTGCAGAGACCTTGCGTGCACACCGATCGAGCTGCAACGAAGGAAGATAGACAGAGGGTGGAAAGGAAGGGATAGAGCGTGGCTAAGGGTTGCTCCGCCTGTTCGCACCCCCTTCTCGCTGTGCTCTTTAAAAAATTAGCTTCTCGATGCGAGCGGCGGCCGCCACCGCGCTCGCGGATTTTTATCTTGTCGCGTTGCTTTCTTGTTGCTGGCCAGTCACGTAGCGTGACTGCATTTTTTCACTGATAATTTACGCGCGATGAAACAATCGGGGAATCTATAATTGCTCCCGGGGAATCGTTGATCGTGTAATCTCTCGTTCGGAACGCGAGTTGTTTTGTTCAGTTTGAAAGATTAAGTTGCAGAGACTAAAGTTTGCGGCATACAACACCGATAACGATTCCAGGGCAATTTATTAACCGGTTCGAGGGCTCATTGAGGTTTTTAAATTTTTGCGTTTGAATTTAAGGAAAGGACGGAATTTTTATGATTTTTGTAAAATGTGCATTTAATTCGAAGCAAGGAATCGTCGAAGAGCGAAGGAATTGTTCAAGAATAAGATCGCTTGAGCATTTTTCCGGCCATCGTTTTATAATTCGTGCACGTGTAAATACGTCAAAGGGTGCGTATGAACGTGCACAATTGGCACTACGAGACGGGCGCGCACCGTGGGTGCAATAAATCAAGATAAAGTTATGATAAACAAATTAGTCGGCGCTGCCGCCCCTCACCGGTGTTATTGTCTATCGTATATCTACCTACAAATTACCAGCCGTCCCGAACACCTCGGGGTAACTGCTACTCGCAAGTCCTGTGCTCGTCGTGTAGTGGTCACATGTACGGGGGTTGGAGAATATTCAAGGGGTAACTCGAAATTAATGCACCACTTCCTCTCTCGGCGTAACCTCGAATTTCATCGTACCAGTGTGCCCTTTGCTTATTCGATGATCCCAGTCTGAGCTTTCAGTGGAACTCCTTTAAAGGCAAATCCTCTCGATTTCTCCAACGATATTTTCAATCGATTCGTTTCATCGTATTCTATTCGCCAAATCAAGATCGATCTCGTAATTTGTTGAATGTTTTTTTCTATTTTTTTAAATTCCTATGCAGACCACTAAACGCTAACCGGAAAAAGTAACGAATCGTGGAAGCAACGCGTGTGTCGTTCCTCTGTGATTTCGAATGGAATCGTATCCAATCGGAGAATTCTGAAAAACAAAAAGTTCACCGAGATCAATTTAATTCGGTTCTCCGCGTGGCAGGATCGTGTGTATTCAGCGTGCCTTCGAAAAACGAGGATCGGCCACGCGGCCCGTTCGTTCGCTAATCTATGTAAAATTAATCAACCGCTCCATTTACCCGTTTAGCAGAGTCTGCAGCGTCGAATTTCACCAGAACAACGCTCGTGACACCGATCGAGCAATTCTATCAGCTACTCCTCGAAACGATTTTAATTGAACGACGATATTTCGCGGCCTGTTCCATTATCGGCGCGAACATTCGCTGGCAACGAAAGGTGCGACGTATTCAGTCTTTAACACCAGATCAAAGATATCGATTTTCGGCCCAACCCCCGCTGTCCTATCTCGAAACGAACGAAGACATTAATTTGACTCGCTTGCGACGAGTTCGGACTTTATAGTAAATATATACGAGCCGTGGGCAGGTGATGCAACTCTGGCGGATCATCACGGGTCGTTTACTTTAGGTAAAACCTCGTTTCGACTTCCTCGCAGGCGGTATTTTCTTACCATTTCTGTAAAAAGCGTTTCGAAAGCAAAAAAAGAAAGAAAAAGACGGTAGTCGTGAAGAATATTTTGAATTTCACGTCGGCTAGTTTCAGATCGACAGAAAGAGAAAATTGTTGCCGTCCACAAATGGAAACCCGTTGGCCGGAACGCCACACTGTGGCCGAACATTTCCATAAACGCGTTCCAGCGTGTAGAGGAAAGAGATTCGCCGCGTCGAAATGTGTATCTGGACTATTTATCGGCGTGGCAAGAAAAGTTCCTTCGTTCGACTTTGCGCGAAGGTAAGGAGTGGTGTAAAAAGTACTTCACCCGCACGGTCTTCATTTTAATTAGGGAATAAATGCGAGCCATAAAAAAGATGCCACTTGCCCAGGAAAGAAGCTCCGCTATCGCATGATTATCGCGTTAGAAAAAATATATCTGACACGTTCTATAGAGTTAGGATGAGGGCTAAGAGTTATGAGTTCCGTCGTTGAAAATAATTATATATGTACATAGAAGAAACTTTGTTTGTATTTCTTGCTCGATATTTTATTCCATACGCATTATATTATAGCTTGAAAAATTAAAAGACGTGGAGAAGTTTGGGGAGGAATTTAGGTATTAACTAACGTTTAAGGAAAACTGCTTCTTCCTTGTCACTTAATTATAGAGCAGATAAGACGCGAAGCAAGGAGGTATGTTTCCACAAGACACGGGAAAATAATAAATTCCCATGTATAGGTGTTAACGTGATGTTGCATGGAGGGCACCGGAGGAGTGTCCAGTCACGCTATGGAAATTATGACGTATTACACGATTGCCTTTTCAACGTCGCATGCGGCTTGCCCGTGCCGTGACTAATAAGCAGATGTAATGCAATTTAACACGCATCGTATTAACGACTGTTTAAGCCGCTATGTTTTTCGATCGAACTTAACCTTGCTTTCCTTTTAATTCTCTTCATCTTCATCTTTGTTATCGTTTCGTCTTGTCCTTTTATTACTCTTAAACTTTGCTCAGTTACTCTTGAAAATGTTGAAACTTTATTTTGGAATTAAGTTTAGGTTTTAAACTGGAAGCCCTTGCTTTACAGTTTAAGAAGAACTTGGTGGTCGATACATACCATTAGTAGCTAATTACTCGGCTATTCGGATTATCTCGATTACTTTAATTAACCAACCGTTTTGAATGAACTTCACACGAAGGTTCGCGCGACCTATGCATATGCAAGAGGCCTCCATGTCACCAATTTGCTATTTTAATTTTTATGCGCTCCTCCATTAGCCGACGACCTCGTTCACGCGATGTATCTGGCACGCTGATTAAAGTGCATTATCGTGTAAGTATTTTGCGATCCTGCTACGTGGATCTTTTGCGTTACAGGAAACATTCGTTACAATGCAATGCGTTCCTTCGACATTTTCTTTTAAATCATCTATCACGAAACTGCACATATTTAGACATAACTATGGCAGATATGAATATGAAATATAGTTACGATTACTCGCGCTACAATATCTATGAGCGAATGATCTGGTATATAATGGGAAACGCCGAATTCCGGAAGTCGCGAGCGACTCTTTTCTGTCTGTGCCCCTACATTTTTTATTTCTTCCAGTTTCATTTCACCGTAGATTTGTTTAACCATAGAACGTCATTTTTCGGGCTTTTTCTCACTTAAAATTATTTCACCATTGCAAAGAAGAAATTTGTGCTCGAGCAGAAGTAACAGAGGACGGCTAGAATGTAACTGAAGTTTATGGACGCCGGAAGTTCATGCTTATTCACTGAGCACCGAAAGGGCGACCGGGTATAATTTACGTATAAATTAAGCCGAATGAATCAACGGCAGACGATTAATCGCAATGGCTTGCCCGTGATAATAACAATGCCCGGCTTGTTTACGAGCGGTAAACGAATATATTAGCTTTTTCATTATACCGCCACGTGGACGTGGCCGTGTCTATCGTGTCTACAATTTGTTCGCGATACCTGACTTCTCCTGGTACAAACAATCGCCTTTCGCTTTTTCGTTTTTCTGTGTCTATTCTGCGAATACTAACCTACCACTTCCATTTAAGTTAGCCAGGCAAAACGAAAAAGAACAACTACGAACAACACATTGTATCAGACACTTTTTGAGTAACAGTAAATCTAATTGAAAAGCACAAAAACGATAGAATCGAATCTTTTTGTCGAAAATATCATAATTCTCACGATTCATGGTGGTCGAAGGTATGCATGTAAGAAGGGAGGAAAAACTGACAACGGAATATAGAGGGTGGATCGTACGAAGTAAACAGGCCGTGAAATTACCTTTTAAATATTAGATTATGATTAAATGTGTACCTACCTCGAAGGCACTAAATGTTCACCACTGGTCCCCGCCTCCGCAGCCAGTTCATAAAGCTGACGATGGGGATGGTTTATGGTGGATGAGACTCAAACCTCCCTCTCGAGGGCTATATCGCGATATCAATCAGCTCTCGGCATCAGATAAGATTCGCTGCTCAGGAACTGAGTGCTTTTCAAAACGTGGATGAGGTTTTCTTTTTCGTGTCCTCGTGGACTATCAGCTTCGACGGACCAGGATGAATCCACTCTCGTTAAAACGGCAACTGATAATTTTTTTTACTAAGCGATCTCGACATCCGTGTTCATTCGCATCCTCGTATATTATCAGGATATCAAAATCATGTTCGATAAAGTTATGAAAGGGGATTTACATAAATACCAATCGATGAAGAACGCTTGCAAGCGAAGCTTGTTATAATCCTCATCAGGTGCGAGATAACGCGACAATGTCGATTTTGTCTGCGGCTAATTGGTATCGTTAATTCACCGTGCATCATAAACGCTCGCGGTAGCACCTTTGGTAATAAATATTCCGACCTCCCCCGTTAGAATTTAAAGGGCCTTTCACACGTGGACGAAGACCGGGACGCATAGGTGAGCATGATGGGCAGGTGTTTATATCCGGCCGGTGTTGCATGCGTGTGCATACATATGCATACATATGCATAAAAAGAAGGATGCCCAGTGGGCATTCTACGCCCACGCTCTCGCTCGTTCTCCGTCTTTCTGTTCCTCTCTGCCGCCTGTCGAAAACCTTCCGTCGCCATAAGCATATGCATTGCTCACTTAGCAAGATTGATATAACCCGATATATATCTGCTATGCCAGCGATAAACGCGTACGGTTGGACGACGTTTGCCGTGTGTGGGTATACGTGTATGCGCGTGGGTGAGTCAGTGTGTTGAAGCGTGCGTGTGCATCCGCAATTACGCGCAAGACGGAATACAGCGAAGGATAATTAATGCAAACGAGGTCGAGTCGGGGAAATTTCGGTTCGACGAGGCACCCGCTGCGAAGGTGAGAAGTGGAATGCTTCTATGTAGAGGAGAAAAAAAAAGCGAGAAGAAGGAGGAATAGAAAGAGAAAGAAACCTGTACAGAAAATATTTACGGGGCCAGGCACGGGCTCATAATGCTCGCCCTCGAGATAAGGAAATTATTCGCGGACAAGTTGCTACGGGCATGTTAAGGAGACGATATCGATCTGGCCAGACGGTTGCTGCAGAAAAATATCCTTTCGCGTTGTTGCTGCCTGTCAGTTCGGTTTCGTGATTGTCTATCTGAGAGAGTAAAGGCGGCATGTGCATCTGTTAAACGAGTTTTATTCGAGACCCTTGTTGTTTCGAGGGTTCCCGGACTTTTTAACGCTTATTTCGTGAGCCGTATGCGTGAATCAAGGTAAACTGGAGATTTCCCGGTGTTTAAGCAATGGAATTTATTTCGTAGACTTTCTAGAAACGACCTTGCCATTTGTGAGAATGATTAATTTTTTGATAGAGCAGATATCAAGTTCACATATAAATGGTACGAAGAAACTGGCGAAAGATAGAAATACGGTAAATATTCTTTATCTATGAGGTATTTCATGGTGTTTTCTTGGTATTGGCCAACAAGTAGCTTTCACTCGAGTCCCCATGTTAGCGTCCCGTTTAACGGCAACGAGAACTTGGAAGTCTCCGGGGAGAGTTTGCCGACTAAAACCAACCCCTACTGACGATTCGAGGGGCTGCGCCACAATACAAGCAATAACACGTACCGCCCTCTCCCTTCTCTTCTTACAACGTCATCCCCGTCGCCCCGTTGCACGCACCCTCTCTTACCTTAATCGACGAAGGATGATTTGGTCTTAAATAAACTTCTCACCTCCATCGACGTAGACCACATCCCCCTTCCGCGACCCTACCACCCGTTTATCACATAAATCGTCGAGTGGTCACTTTGATTATGGGCTCACCAACCCCGTCTTTTTCTTTATTCGCTTCCTCTTCCTCGTCCTTACAAATTTCGGATTGAATTCGATTACAGAGCAAAGACCGCTCGATTCTCGAGGGCTTTGCCTGATTTCTCACAACCGACGTCGTTGATTTAATCTTTGGCTTAATTGTTACAAATGTCAGAAATCACTACAATCGAAAGTTCTTTCGTCTAAAACGGTTAAGAATTAACATATGATTTTTCTAAATTACAAAATGTCTTAGCTATGGTCTCTTTTTACTCATTTCTTTGATATTACCTAGACTTCAAAAATGAACCTATGACTAAAACATGGCTGATCTCTTCAATTGATGAACCTCTTATCCTGTTCAGTTGATGAATCCTCTCTCTAATCAACAAATCTCGAGCCATCGAGTTGGAAAGCCGATTTCGAAAAGCGAGGCTGCAAAATTAATCTGACAAAGGTAGTTCCTACGAGAGATGAAATTAGAGCGATCTCGAATTCCGTGTGCACACCTTTGCGGCCAGGCGTAGTCAAGACGGAGCGTAAAGACGAACAAAGGATCGATCGAAAGACGAGCGTTTCGGTACGAGGCGAGACGGTATTATTCATCAGCAGGCGGAAACCCTTGGAAGGTAATAGACCGACATCCGGCCACGTGTCTTTACTACGATGGACCAATGAGATTCAAGACACGGAGGAAAGAGACGAATCTCGTGACCGATCGAGCCGAAGGTCCAGACGAAGCGTCGGCACGCGCCAGAGCCATGGAATTATTCAAATGGAATTCACGAGCCAAGCCAGCTGCTTCGAGCTCGATCAAAATTGGGGGAGTGGGTCGTACGAACGACACTTTTTGTGTGTCGTACGGCTGTTTCTCCGTCCTCGTTCATCCCGTTTTCATCCTCCGTCGTTCGTTGTACTATACAGAGTAGATTTATCGTTGAAAGGGAATCAGGGATTTTACCCTTTCACTGGTAGATTATTTTATCCGAAATTAGAAGATGTAAGAAAAGTTTCTTGAAGTTTATACAAACTAAGATTTTCACGAACATAAATAAAGAAATGATTTCTATGCACAGATTAAAAACAACGAGTAGCTGCTGTAATTTAGATATTTCATACGTTTCTTACGTGCATTTTGTACATTTTCATACCTTCAGATTCTCCGTAAATGCATAAACCTCTGTGCTTTACTTATAAGAAAGAAGTGCAAACGAATCAACTCAGACGGAGTCTCGATTGCTTTTCGACCACGCATGGCAAGCACTTTTCATTTCGACGTTGAAGCGAGACCTGTCTTCTCCCTCCCAGATCCTTGAGAAGCGAAGAAAAGCCAAGGATCGTTTCGCGAGTAAATATAACAGACCGTTCAATGCTGTGTGTCTTTTCCAATTTTTCTGAGTAAACCATTTCCGCAAGGGTCTCTCCCTTATCGTTTTCCTTGGTGTTTGAACGTTGGGTGAACGAAAGGAGAAAGCTGAGAGAGAACGTGAAAGAGGCGGGTGAGGTCAGAAAGCGAATTGCGACATTTAATACGTAATATTCCATATAATCTTGTATGAAAAGCTTCGCGTCATGGTTCGCGTTAGGATAAAGACGGGAGAAAGAGAGAGACAGACAGACAGACAGGAAGAGAGGAAGAGGGTGATTTCTCGAGGGTGGCCAAGAGACGGTTAAAGGCATTGAGCCGTCCAAGCCACTCGCGAGAACTCCGAACTCTCTGCTCCTGCGTTCTCCGCTAAAAACCCCCGGGGGTTGGGGGTGGCAGATGGCAGCCGTCGGACTAGTTCTTTCCAACACTTTAACCCGTCAGAATCGGTAGACACTTAACCCCTAGAAGGGGATACGTGCGATCAACGATCGTAACAGGACGTCTTTCACACATCCTTCTCTTGATGTCTAAAATTTGTTAACGAATTTAATGAGTTCATGATTCATATATACGGCTTCGTATATTGTTATTTAATATTTTTAAATAGTTAAAGTGCTAGTAAAAGATTGGAAAAATTTGCTCATTGAACAAGGCTCGAAACCTTAACGCTTTAAATACAGCTATCCTGAATAGACGATGAAATTAGATTTGTCATTTTGTAACGTTTAAAGGGAAATGTTTACAAAAATGTAGCCGTGCTTAAAGGGTTGAACAGTCTTTTTATCTGAACTTCAATTCTGAACGCTATGGTATAATAATAATATCGATGAATTTCTGATAGATTAAAGTTGTACATAATCCGCGAGAGCACTCGATCAACTTGAAAATGATGGGAGAAGTTCATAATTTCGTGGACGGAGAAGGACGATGATAGAATGGAGGGACGAGTGATTGAGACACGCCGTAAGACAGGTTGAATCGAAGCTACTCCAATCGTGGAAGGTCTCAGTAATCGATTCGAGTAGCAAGGAAGTGCGGTTTCGAGGGGCTTCGAATGGCGGTTCGCCCGACTAGGAGTGTGTTGTTGGCGGATTTGACGTGCTTATCAATGGATCACAGATGTAATAGGCTGCACGCACCCCAAATCGACCACATAACTGATATCTGATAAGGAACCAATAGCCGTGACGGGATTTGCGTGTGACTATTCATGCCTTAGTTCCCTTCGCTCGACTTGTTTGCTCGTTCGTGCCGTAGGAAATTTATTTCGCGATTTCGAGAAACACGGCATAGGACGGTAAACTTCGACTCGATCGTACGCTATCCTGGAAAAGTAGGAGAGACGTGCCACGGTGTTTCGTCTCGACTCTATCCTCGTATTAAATTCACGGTTTTGTCGATGGCCCTGGAACGACGACGTCCTCGAGCAATTCCTCGCGTCGTGAAAATGGCACATTGCGAATTTATTCTTCGATAACCAAATATTTCAGTCGGTCCTTTGCTAAATTATTTCAAATAACCTTCACCTTTACCGTGATTCATTATGTGAATATTTCACCGGTGGTTTCATGTTAAGAACATTTATAAATGATCGAAGAGCAGAAATTTCAAAAATTGCCTTTTCTAATGGCAATGGCAAATAAATTTCGAAACGATAGTCATTAGCTATATTAAAATAAAAGGAGGAAGGATTAAGAAAAGTTAGAAGAGATTTGAAAAGGTTAGTCGAAGCGTTTGGCGTTTGGGAAGGAGGCGTGTTCTGTCATCTGGCATTCCGTTTCTTTCAAAGGAAAATACGATACCGCGGAGGCTGATCATTTTAAAGGTGGGCTATAGACTCGTCATCCGGCCGGGCACGCGCCACTCAAGGATACTCCCTCATTCACCATCCGATGATTCTTCAAGACGTGGATAAGTATATCGTACGAGGCAAATGGCACGCAAGACTTCCGGTGCCACCCCTATCCATCCTTGCAGTACCCCCCCGCTGGTGTCGAATTTGGTCCATTCTTCCTTCGAAAATCGTGATCGTGATTCAATAGCGTGAGCGGAAGCGGCGGAAGGGCGCTCGAAGACGTACGCCACCGTTTGTGTGTACGCAGCGTGCCTTACGAAAAACCTCTTTTGTAATGTACATTGTCTAGGGAAGTGGGAGGAGACGGCTGGGAATATGAATGGAGAAACAGAGCTTTATAAGACTCGTAAACTCGACCACGATAAGGAATTGATTCGTTTTCCGAGGCCTCTACTATATATTAATTAATGGGATCCAAATATATGAAATTTTATATAATTTTTAGTAGTAGGTACTTCGATATAATTAGAAAAATTTGGTACGACGGGAATAAAGCGTATAATCTGATAAAGAACGAAAATACTTTTTGTGTACGTAGGTAGCTTCTTTTATATATTTTATTTTAGACGTTGTAAAATTATTAAAGTGTAATTATTCAAAGTATTATTTAAGAGCAAATTTTTCAAGACGCCAGAAGATTCTTTATGGCGCGATAAGCCATAATTTTGTATTTTTACATCACGTGAAAGATTTGGTCCTACGTATGTTTTGCTTGAAAAGATTCCTGAAAAGTCACTGTACGTTTACAGCCCGCAGGATGCCGAACGATCATAGACTCAAGCGAGTCGATAATAATTTGATTTCTCCCATTGCGAGAGTGAACGATTCCCATCGCAGCCGTGGAGTTTCTCGACAAAACGAGCGCAACGCAAACAGGCCGTCTGTGGGGTGACTGAATAGGCCGCGAAGTGACAATGGCGGTACCAATTGTTTTCCTGACTTTTATCCCACTTATTATTCCGTGAGACTATTATGATCGTCGTTGGCGATCGTCATTATGTTTGACGAAGGCCGACAATCTCAAGTTACGGGGCCATTGTCAGCGGGGTGCAGCAACGACGCCGAAAATGCAAAATGAACGCGCACAGACGGTGAATCGAGGCGCCCGCTGTGGCGATCGTGAACTCACGTAGCCAAACGGCACGTGTACACTTTTATACTTAATGGACGGCCTCCTGCGTGCTTGTTTTTCTATAAATCAATAGCCTCGAAACTATTAAGATCGAACAATTATGTTAATAAATTAATTGCACTCTTTCCAATTCTCGTAATTCTTGTAAACGTAATTTCGACGATAGTGAATCGTTGTTTTTGACAAAGAATATTGCCAAAGTCAATAAATGGCAAAATTTATACAGAAATATATTTTCTTTAGTTTAAATAAAATGTCTAAAAACCGTTGAGAGCCAACGAGGATACTAGGACTGAACTCAAGGGCAGAAACGAGAAGGACGAATCGGTGATAACGAGGTGTTCCAACCGGGAGTTGAAACGCCACGAGGCGAGGGGTAATAAACCCCCGTAGACTGCGCAGCTGTGAACCCCCCGCCAACCATGCTCGACTCGACGATACGTCGAACTATGTGAATTCGAGATGCATCGAGCCCAGTGGGATTCGTTGCCATTTTGGAAAGCCGCTCGTATTCATACAGCCACGCACGTGGGCGCCAATTTTTTTTCGACCCTTGTACGCTTGCTCATACGCAGGGCTCTCTGGAATCACTTCGTTTTCGTTTGAAACAATGCGCCTTTGTTGAGCGCTCAGTTTTCCTACTGAAATTTTGTCTCCGCCAAGCTGTTTTTCTGTAAACGACGATGTTCCTCCGAATCTGAGAAATTCAAAACATCTCAATATTTCCATTAATCTCCACGCATGTTACCAAAATTGTACTCGAAGTTTGACTCGCGAATTTAGAACGATCAGATAGTCGCGTTGCACGGAAGGTAATTTTCAGGCATTATCGGGATGTGTCGTTGGGAAACACACGGTGCAACGTTGTTCGACGGATAGAATTAAACTTGGTGGAACGGCCGCAAAGTTCCTTAAAATTAAGCCATTCCCCCGTACACGATTCGAGAGCAGTCGAGGAGCAAAGTAAACGGCGCACAACTGAGCGACTTAATTCAGAATATACCGGCGGAATATAACACCGGGGTACCCACTGCTTTCCGATTCGTGCGAGGCGACTCGCAATTTATTCCTCTTCGCCTCTCTTCGCCTCTGCCACCACCACTCTCCAATTAACTTTGAATCACCCTCTCCGCGAATTCTCTCCTCATAACGCGAAACTTCGAAATCAGGAGTCATGGTGCGTTTAAATTCCCCGGGAAAAAAGAACGCACGAGATCGTTTTCATTTCACCCTCGTTTCTACTTACAACTGCAATTCAAATTCCGGCCGGTTTACCACCCTCGCGACCGAACACAAAATTTTGTTT
This sequence comes from Bombus pyrosoma, assembly GCF_014825855.1. Lineage (NCBI taxonomy): Eukaryota > Metazoa > Arthropoda > Insecta > Hymenoptera > Apidae > Bombus > Bombus pyrosoma. The sequence goes on from NC_057782.1 coordinate 5,173,665, forward strand.
CATCTTTTATTGTCTGCTCTCTCTTCTATTATGTATCTAGTCATGGAGATACTGATACCCAAGATACTGTTCTCTTTCATATTAAATATTTTTAAGTAGAAAAAAAGGAAAAAAGTAGTACATTTTTTGTCGAGAAATTCGAACCCCTTACAAAGTTTCTAAGCCTACTAATTTTGGAATCGGCTTACGCGGCGTACGTTGAATGTACGGGACAGAAAGGGCGGGTTTGTGGCCGAGTTATGGGACAGAGGATAAGCAAGTGGGTGTGTATTGTGCCTCCTGTCATCCTCAGTCGAGCTTTCGTTACCCCAAATGCTAATTATATGTCAACTGTTCACGCGCCATATCATGGAAGACCGGGTGTCACGGATGGAACAATAAGGGTGGCTCGAGCTAATGGTCCTCTTCCACACCAAAGACGTCTCCCGGACCTTGAGACGTTCTAATAAAAATTACACAGTGTTTCCGCAGTTTTGCGCGCGAGAACTGCGTCGTTTCATTCACATCTGATGTAAAGAACCAGCTTTTAGTTTGAAAGAAAACGTGTTTCTAATCGGCTTATTCTTGTCACATCCCGTGTTTCCTTTTTTCTCTGTCAAAGTGATAGGTGATAGTGTGTGACATATTTTTACGCTATCATCCATGGTTAAGCAGCGATTGTAATAAAGTTAAGCGACAAAATTCGTTCGGTTCATTTCCTTATCGCCACTTAAGGGAAAAGAGCGATAGGCGTGTGACCTCATGAGCGGGTATTATTCGCAGAAGGACTTGCTGATTGATGCACTCTGTACACGCAAAACTCCCATCCGCCCACTTTTACCCCTTCCGATTTGGAATGTTCATATTGGGGAGTCTCGCTGTTTCGAATCATCCCTGCTTACCGTTTTGAGGTTAACTGATTTTATCTTGATAAACGTGTCGATCTACTTTCACGATGTCACATTACAATTTCACACATTTTATTGATGTTTCTTGCGTCGAACGTTGAATCAAAGGGTAGTTGGTTGCGAACTGAAGTGATTATCGTCGTGGCGGAGACAACGAAGAAGCAAGTTGAATAAGAAAATGAAAGGTTGATCGTCGGAGCGTAGGAGAGGAGATAATTAATGGGTCGACAACGGGGCGGGTAAATTTGCAAAGCCATTTCAAGTTTCTTCGAGCTCCTTCAACTTTCTTCGAGTTCCAGCGATTCGCTCGTCGTCGTTTGATAGTTTACTGTAGGTGATTGAATTCTTCGGACGATTTGTAATCGCATCGGTAAACTTTGTACATTTAACGCCAACCTCACCTGACGGGGGTGTTCCCGTGTTCATCGAGTGGCTCACGAAAGCCGGGTATCGTTTCAGCCCTTCTATCGACCACGCGAACGTCCTTCGCGCGTTCCGAACATTCGCTGGTACTCGCAACTTCGACAAGCGTATAAACGACCCTCGAAAAATTCCCATCGACCTCACGTCATTGTAAAAACATTTAGAAGGTATTTAACAGATGGTCAGATGATAGAGAATAAAAAGGAAAACGATTTGCGCGATATATTGGTGTACAAGATCGATGAATATTGGATGCACACGAATGAATGAAAAATTAACAAATTTCACGCAGATCGATTCCAATGGAGCAAGAAGGAAGCAAAATGGTCCAAGAGTAGGGTCGGCCATGCTTCAGTCGATATTGAAGTAAATTGGTAGAATTGTCGGCTGCCGCAAGGAGCAACACTGATTACCTCGGCCGCTCGTTAAGTACTGTAACAATACTAACCCCCACCACATCCCATACGACTCTCCCCTCTCGTGTCACTTTTCCGAGGGTGATAGATCCGTTGGCCAATCCTGTCGCCTCCATCCCCACCGTTTACCCTGCATTTTACGTCTTTTTCTCACCCCGGCTCGACTGCGACGGGTTACAAAACGGCAAGTGACGATAAGCCAGAATGAGAAGGAGAATACATCGAATGGTTGTCTCTGCCTCTCTAGAGCACCGTGGACAAGGAAGAAGTCGGCGTGACACGTTCAGTGTAGGAGAAAAAGAGAGAGCGTGCATTTGAATGGTAAAAGCGAGGACATGGTGTAAAGAAGACGCAAAAGAAGAAGAACGCGTAGAAGAAGAGAGCAAGAAAGAAAGTAACGCAAAGGGTGAGAAGGGGAATGAAAAAGACAAGCGAAGTAAAGAAGAAAAAAGATACAAAGAATAGACGGTATAGTAACTTGTTCATTAAGACGGAAAAAGTTAGAGACTGTGAGAAAGACGTTCGAAAGAAACTACATAGGAAGGAGAGAGAACAGGGGGGTGGAAATCGAAGTTAGCATGGAAGAAGGAGGGTACGAGTCGTAACTTGCATTTGGAAGCGCTCGCAGGCACATAATCATATCCTTTGTCATTTAAGTCGACAGTTGCTCGGCTCCATGGCGATGAAGTCGACGTCTACGGTTTTCTATAGGTCATAGGGGCGTTTCGGGGGTGCGCGAGGAGATCGTTTCCCTTCTCGAGTCTCGCTTCTCACACCGGTCTTGCTTTTCCACTCCTTGTTCCCCGGTTATTAGGGCTGCCTTTCGCTGTGGGACAATCGAAAGGTACCAGCTAATGGGCGGAGCTTTTGGGCAGGACCACTGCGTCATATTCCACCCTATCGACGGGAGTTCGGTATTTCCACCGTTTCTGGAAGCATGCATTTTTCATCGTGGTTAAGCATCACGTTTGCTTTCTCTCTGATATCGAACATTTTACCGTACTCTCTGAAATTTTCTCGTTCTACCACACTTATTAACTTTACATTTTTCAAATTAATTTTTTGTCGCGTAAGATTCATTGGTATTTTTTGGGTTTCAATCGTTTTTTGAAGATAATCGTAAAGTTCGATGAGACAGAAGCGAGTGTATTACGAAGCCACCAGCCAGCAGTCCTATCCAATTCTAACCGTCATTCCAAGTCCAAACATAACGCTATTCTACGGAGCAAACATTTCTACTTTTCGACGTGCAAACCTTCCGTGATACCTCGGGGAAGCTTGCTCTTCAACTGTGCTGACCATTTCGCGACTCATTCAGCCCCGCCATTCATTCCCCGTATCCATGTTGCACATGCTTAATGGCTACCTGTATATTCATGCTGTTTTATGCGCGAATCAACATTCAAATTGCGTATGCATATGTGATTATATCGAACGATAGCGTTGCCTATACACTTAACGATTTATCATTTTTTTAATAACCAGGCTTCCTTTTGATGCTGTTTGGAAATTCATTCGAAGCAATGAAAAAGAAGAATGAAAGTAAACGACGTTTAGCAGCGTTTAACTCGGAGACGAAGTGCGAAACACAGCATTCCCTTGTCGCCGTTCGACGTTTGTCAACCCTCATCGTTCAATGCGGAACGTACTTTTTTTATGTCAACACGAGGGCCAATTGAGTGGATATAATAACGGTACCACATGTTTCATTCGGATTCGCCGACATGTGGGTTCCGTTCCGCTAGTTCTCTCCGTGTACGTGCACTAAAACACTAACAGACTTCTGCGAAGGGAGGATCGTAGCGACCACGTAACGACAGTCCTCGGAGTCATCAAATTGATCGCCATGATTTGGCTACTCCCCCATTATACGACTGCTAAAGCCTCGTGTACACTACGTTTCGTCCCGGCAATTGCATCAGTCGATTCGGTTACGATGGATTTTTAAACATCGTTCTTTCTTCCTCCTTCCATTCCTACTTCTGGCCACCCACTCGGATTCTTAAAGTCGTAAAATTAGAAGCCGTCGAATTTGTCGTATCCTCGTTATAAAAAATTATCGATGATTTTGAAATTAGAGAAAAAATATAATCGTCTCAAAGAATCTGTTTGCTTTGCGTAACGATACATAATGTTGAAAACCCATTTTTGAAACAAAAATTTCAGGATTTAGATTTATCCGTACCACAAACGCCACAAATTAGCGTTATCGACCCGTAAATGGATCTTTAGGTATAGGGGTGGGTTCGTCACCGTTATCAACCGTAAAAACAAATCCAATACTACCTATCCATGGAAAAATTAACTGATCCCGGCACGTTTTCATTTCAGGTCTCTATCATGCAACCGTTCTCAACCGGCAGTACAATGGCGACCGAAACACCGACCAGTCTTCCGCCAGAGAGGGTTACTTCACCCGCGCCCTGCAAAAACTTGACCTTCTCCATCGCTAAAATCATGGAACCTGACAAACGTCTTACCGAGCAGAGCAATAATCAACAAACGACACCGCCGCAACCTCCACCGCCTAGCATTCCTTCGTTAACTTATTCCGCGCATTTGGAATCGGCCTTCAAGAAATACGTGCCAACGTTGAGGCATCAGAATCTCTTGCAACCCTATTCTCTTCTCTATTATCATCCGAATTCGTTGTTGAGTGCCTTCCCAGCACCACCACCCACTACACCCACCGTTCCGCAGAATTCACCACCACCAACCACCATTCAAAAAGCTTTCTCGAAAATGAGCCTAACAGCGATTTCAGCCGAGAGCCAACGCGAGAAGAAGAGTCCCGGACCACGGAACAACGAACTTAACACGACGAACAAACAGAAAACGTTCACCTGTCCCGAATGTGGGAAGGTGTTCAACGCGCATTATAATCTGACCAGACACATGCCAGTTCACACGGGAGCTCGACCGTTCGTCTGCAAGATCTGTGGCAAGGGCTTTCGCCAGGCGAGCACCCTGTGCAGGCACAAGATCATCCACACAGCGGAGAAGCCGCACAAATGTCCGACATGCGGCAAAGCTTTTAACCGAAGCTCGACACTGAACACCCACAGACGCATCCACGCCAATTACAAGCCGTTCGTCTGCGAGTACTGCGGCAAGGGGTTCCATCAAAAGGGGAACTACAAGAATCACAAGTTGACGCACAGTGGCGAAAAGGCCTATAAGTGCAACATCTGCAACAAGGCGTTCCATCAGATCTACAATCTGACCTTTCACATGCATACTCACAACGATAAGAAGCCATTTTCTTGCAAGATCTGCGGCAAAGGATTCTGTAGGAATTTCGATTTGAAAAAACACATGAGAAAATTACACGATACCGGATCACCTGTATTAAATAGCCTAGGTACTTCATCGCAAAGTCACAATCAACAGTCTGGTTACGCGTCGGTACAACACGGAGCCGGTGGCCATTCGTTCGTCAATCCTTTCTTGCTACCACCGCCTGGTACTACGAGTTATCTCAGCAAAATGTTGTGACAAGGCGACGGTATTAATTACCCGAGGAAGACACAGTGTCCTTTGATCCTCGGAGCACCCTGTTACACGGGGGACATCGGCCAGTTGACGCAACCCTCGAAATGAAGAGACCTCCATGAGGAAGATGTTGATGATTAAAACACACATATAGAGGGTGAAACTGGAAATAGACGAATACAAATCGTCAGGTTCTCACGATGAAATTAAGTTGTTTCCAATACGGAGGCTAAGAAGAGATTAACCAAAGACGCGGCAGAGACTTCGACAAATGGGGAACGTGTACGTACGTGTTACTGCATCCTTTCGAGACAACCAACTACCTCATCTACAGCATCCAAATTGTAGGAGATTATTTCTGTTTTATCTTAAGGCTAGTCTCAGGTGTTTTTCGTCAGGAAACGAAATCATTTCCAACAATTTCTTTCGGATATCTCGTTTAGAAACTGTTTTTTAACCAGACAGAACTTCAGCACCGAAATAAATACATCTGTATTGAAAATTCTCTCGATTACGATTGCCAAGCGAATTATCAAGCGATTGAGAATGATTCACAAAACCGTAATAGATAGAAAAATCGTTTTAAAATTCTTCTAAGTTAAGTAAGCATAGAAAAAAGTCTTTTGGGAAGAAGAGCTGGCGAACAACGATATAGGTGCGTTCATTTAGAAAAATTTCCCCGGTACGGAAGTAGAGATATTCTTAACTTGGAGAATCGGAATCGGACAACGCGACGGCGAGTGTAAAAATGCCGGGCAAACAGTACGAATAATCGAATTAGACGATTCGTCGCGAACAATTCTGCCAGGACAATGATATTTTAACCGAACGAGCAGTTGCCAGCTGCAAAACACGGATTGAATATGTCGGAGAACGCAAATAATCGGTCGTATAGAGCGAAATAAACAACACTGGGAGGTAAATCAACAGATAGACAGAGGAATCAGGGATATATAAACGTGTATTGGCACGAACGTTATATTGGACAGCGGGTCCCCCATGACATCGGATTAATCGTCGCATGAAAGCTCAATCGGTGGTATCCTGTGAGAGATGATTACTTATTTATGTAAATATTTGTAAATATTTGTACCTGTGACAGAGAGTGATTTCGTTACAGCGCCGTTAATGTCGGCGCGCAGGGATTATTATCGACGATAGAAAGAGAAGAAAGAAAACGAGCGATATGGAAAAGTCGTAACGGCTGTGTGTATCGTCGTGACGATTCAATCGAAACGAGAAAATGAGAAGAAGAAAATTTTGCCCGAATCGAGGCGCGTCTTTTCATTTCTCTTCTCTCGCGCGGAAGTTAGCTTTAGGAGCTTTCCTGCGGAAATAAGCGTAGAGCAACGTACAAACACGTTGGACGCATTATCTTTATCTATACTTAGGCGAAATGTATAAATCGGTGTGATAGTAGCTTTTAAGTGACGCGTAGCGAGAACGTGCAGAAAACGTTGACCATTAATTAATATCCGTTGTAAAATAACGCTTAGGTACGTTCGCGATCGATTGTTGGCCATCGAGTTACACGCGGTTGTTTTTAAGAGCTTTTGCAATAGAGAAAACGAAGGGAACAGTCGCTCGCTGTTCTCTGTTTTCGTGCGTGTATTTCATTTTCATTATGCATTTTTATTTATCTCTTATGATTTTTAAAATCGTACTATTTCAGTTTCTCTTTGTCTTTTAGTTTGCAGAAGATTTTATTGGGAATTAAACGCACTCTCTACTGGCTTATCTTAATTTCTTCAATTACTATTGTTCCTTTTTATTTTTTTTGGAACGGAGTTTAATATATTCGAACGCAATTGAAACAGATTCCTCCAGGGAGAACTTAATCGATTCGTATTTCATGTTTCTACCGTACGAACTAGATAAGCAGCCATTAACGACGAGGCGAATTAATTAAGCATGATTAACGGTGAAAATACAAAAACGTTATATATGTAGATAATCGGTAGAGTAGATGAAAATGCATATGTATGTGTCCCCTATTGTAAATATGAATCGATCCAATGCAATAAAATCATCGATACCAATGAATCGGCGATCGTCTCATTTCACACCTTCTCCGCACACATCATTAACTTACATTTAACGTATCTACAACTCCTTTAATCCTTCACAATCTTTCAAAAAAAAGAGTTCACACGTATAATACGTATAATATCGTTTTATAGAGACTTATAGAGGTGCAACAAAATTTGCAACGCCGTCGTAATACAGTTAAGAGCATCGATTGGCCTACAGAAGCGAGAAAAGAAGGCTTAACCCCGGTGTAATGTACGAAACGAGGGTAGAAGAGCGTTCTAATCTCTCGGCCGCATCTTCCGTTCGATCTCTAATCTGCTGGCTACCGTAAAAAGAACCGACCCTTAAGCACATAGTCTACATTGATCCGATCTCTCGTCGTCTGTAAGAGGAAAAGAGAAGCAACCATATTATCTGGTAGGAAAAAAGAGGAGTGTTGTGAAAGAGGGAAGAGGACCGCACGGGAGCATCATCCGCCATTAGATACGATGCAATCTGTCGCGTTTAGTTTAGAAAGAGGCGAGACCTCGTATAGGAAACGAGTATCGGTGCACGAGAGCGAGAAAGGCAGCAAAAGTTAGTCAGAGGTGAGAAAAGAGACGAATCGATATATAGAGGGTGGTCGAAACATCGAGGGGTTGGAGGATATTCCTATCAGAGAGACAGACAGAGAGGATGACGTGCTTCTGTTCTGATTTGCGCGCGAGATATCGCGCCGGCCTTCTGATGTATCTGTAGAATCTGTCCTCTATCCATTAAATCGAGACTCATCCGACCGCCATCGCAGCAGAGTCTGCCGTCCCTTATCAAACACCACCGGTCGTTACGGTGCCACCCTTGTAGTACGCCTCGTTCGACGTGTACGTATCAACAAGGAATTTCGTGCTTCGGGGTAGACTTGTAAAATTGCATTCATACTAGACGACGTGGATTACAGTAGTTCCAGGAACACGCAACGTTTCGATAATTTGATTAGATTTATATATCGAATTAAACTTCTCCTTTTTTAATTAAACACGATATAGAATTACTTGACATCTTGATAAAAGAACGACAGAAAAATTTAAGTAATGTTAAATTTTCACCAACGACGATTTTATTCTATTTGATTAGCTTTAGAACTGGAATTTGTTTATTTTTAATTAAATAGAACAGAGAATTAGCTGACCATTTTAGCGAAGAGAAAAATTTGCATGTTATTAAATTTTTGCAAACGAGAAACGAAAATTGTACAAATGTTTAATTAGTTTTAGAGTCCGAATGCTTTTTAACTAAATAAAATAGTTGACTTCTTTCAGTAGAGAAAAATGTGGACAATATGAACATTTTTCAAATGGGACGGCAAGTTGTATAACATTTATCATTGCCGAGTTTGCACCTTCGTTCTATGTCGATTACAAACGATTCTTCCTAAAAGCGACGGGAAGTCCGTCGTTACCTTTCAAGAAAGGTGTAAAAGAGTCTCGTCGATCAGCGGGGGTTGTATACAAACAAGTATTTAGCGGCGTTTAATGGGAATTATCCGGGGCCGGAGGTATGACAATTAGAGAAGGATTATTAACACCTGGAGTTGGCATCACGCTGTTCCAGGAGTCGTTGCTACCGAGAGTTAGATGAAAAACTTCCCCGTCGACGATCATTGGGGACCACAAAACTAACCGCCTCTGCCCTTCCCTTCTACGGCTGACTCGTTCTACCGCGATTCCGGTTTTTCGGCTTGGCCCTTCAAAAAAGGAAAGCGCGCCGTATTAAATCCGTAGAACCGTGAAATCGTTTGAGAATTCGCTACCTGCATTCCTCGCGTCAGATTAATCGGTATTCACGAAAGATTTCGCGTTTCCTGTTTCCGTCCAAAAGAATCTTCGTCGTTTTATAATTTTCCATCACTTTCAAACTGAAAAAGTAGCACTTTTACTTAAATAGTACTTTTATTTAATAAAATTTTCAAGGTTATTGGATATTAAATACATAGATTGTAATATAGTATAAAATATGGTATAAAGTATTGAATGGCGTCACAAGACAGAATATCAGGCGAATATCAACGTAGGCAAGCAAATATTTCCGATCAGGGGAAAATGCGACACAGCGGGACGCACGAGAATCCCTTGACGCGAGCGATATAACATAGAGCTACGTAAAATGCATCTCATCCCCCGTGTGTCTTGTGTTTTGGGACACACGATGGTGCCCAGCTACCCCCGCCGAACTTCCCCTATTAATATCCCCGTAATTGGTTAAAACCCGTAACTGATGAGCAAACTGTAAGTTATTATGCAAAGAGACCCTTGGTTCTCGCGACGATGGGGGTTTATGGGATACGGTTCAACACCTCTTCATTACCCTCTTCATCCCTCGATAGATTGTCCTGTATCGGTGTGTACAGTGGTATTACACCGTCCCCGGCCGCGATGTCATTGTGACACGGATCGCCGGTACACGCCTGGCTCGTTACGGGGTTCATGAAAGAATTCAGTCGACTGAATTTACACGCTTCGAAATACCGCATCGGGTAGCAGAATTTTCGTTCGTCCGACTATCGTGTTTGAGAAGAGGAGAGAGGAGAAAAAAAATGGCTGATCTCCATGGAAGCGTTTTGTAGATTCTCGTGATATATTGTCGGATTTAAACAACGCTTGGACGAAATTCGAGGTAGAAATTTAGGGGAGGAAAAAAACGTACAATTTTGAGTAGAGAGAAAAAGTAGAAATAAGCGATCTGTTCTATGTATATATTAACAAGAGAGTGAAAAATGTGGTAACCGGAGGAACCATATTTTTCGATTCCGTAGTTACATTTTGATCGTTGAACTTTCCAGCCCCTAAAGCTATGGATAGCCCATCTAATTACGTGGTATCAGGTGTCAACGACGGGGAATCGAGGCTTCTCCCTTTCCTCGATCATTGTGTTCCGGTCGATCGTTATACACGGTTCGACGCCTACGTAAAACGCGAAGGGGGACGCGTACGAAGCTAGTCGCCCGATTCATCCCGAATCGCTCGACTCGAATCGCTCGACTAAACGGAATACGTAGCGATCTTCGGATGGTCGAGGGTGGATTGGGAAAAGAAGGTGATGAAAGGTGGCACCGTTTCCTTTTGTTATCATGTGACACGCTGCTTCGAGACCCTTTCACCGGATAACAAAGCACGATCTCACTGTTGCGTGTTCATTTTATCGACGTGTTTAATGAAACTGGAAAAAGGGAGAAAATAGAAAGGAGGAGCAGGAGGAAGAAAAGTAAAGAATCGATGCGAAATTTGCACCGAACAGCCATCTCGGTTATTTTAATTAATTTACCCTCTCTATGATTTTGATTGAAGAGGGCTACGTAGAGGGCGCACAAGGAAAAAAACACATTCGCCACTCGCGAACGCGAAATTCGTTTCAATTTCTCGTTTTGCCTCTGTTCTTCAGGCTGACGAGTTACGCGCCCCGTATTCCGGCTAATGGAAAAATTCCATCCAGAGTAATCGTGGTAGATCATCGTCGTGAAAAAGGTTCGTCTGGTGAGCTAACGAGGAACCGAGCGCGTTATAATGACGTGCTCCTGCCTGTTGGCTGGAGTTTCCAGAAACGATCCGGATATCATGATAATCAAAGTTTATTGTGTCATAACGCGAAGTTGGGAAGCAAATTGGATTGCAGATTGTATACAGTTAGACAGACAGAAGTGTCGAGGTGCACGAAGAAACGTCGAAAGATATGTATACATACAGATACCTATATCTATATACCGGTGTATATAGATTGGAAATGGCGAAGGAAGTGGTCGAGTGTGCGAATTCTTGCGTGCGCTCCGACTTAACGAGCGGGGAATCGTCGAAGAGAGAAAAAATAAAGAAAAAGGAACGTTTGGTATTATAATGACGATCCGCTTCGAGCCACGGCAGCAAGTGTGAAGGGTTCCATTTCTCGCTACCACGACACCTTCGTTCTCGATTCTTGCTCAAGCGAAGTGCCATCGATTCGTCCAACCACCTCCTCCGCCCTTCTGCTACTGCTACTTCTCTACCCTCCACCACCACCTTGCGTCGTTGCCTCCAACGTTCGTCTCCTCCAACAGCTATCTTCCTCATTACACGTCTATCTTCGGTTTGCCCCTCTTGTCGCGAAATCAAACAGGAACAGCGTGGGGGGTTCGAGAAACGATCTTCGCCGCAGGCAGAAAATTTTGACGTTGGTTACAGTTTTAAATAGACTTCTTCTTTAATTTGCGATACCGAATACTATAAGTAGTATGCAATTTTCTGTCACTGTTTTTTGGGTTAATTATCTGACAGCGATTACAACAATCACCATCGTCTATAAAGTTTAAACTATTAAGCCTTCCCATAAATTATTCGAAAACCAGCGGTAAGAACGAATAAACGAAATGTCGTGAAAGATGGAAATAAACCGTACAATTTTCCTCTGGAGAAAAACCGTTTCACACTTCGGCTGAAGTTTAATCGTCACGAGTCATGCGACCGGTTACGATTTAATTAAACGAATATAGGTCAAATTAGACCGAGCGAGAAGAAAAGTATAATCGCGTTCTACGATCCACGCAGCGTGTCACGCATATCCAACGTTAAAGGGTTGGGAAGGTGGTCTTGGGGTAAGAGGGTTGCACCGGGAGGTCGTTGCCGAGGGTGCCGGGGACATTTTCGAATCTGTTTAATCTCGGTCCGCGCTGCGTAAGTGAAAGCTATCTCCGTGAATGCAAAATCAAACAAAGCGACAAACAATCTGGCCGTCTTCGTCCTGTCTGTCACTGGTCCTCTGTCTATTTCATTTTCTCCTGCGGCCTAGCATCGAGAGCAGCCAGCGTTGCAACGAGCTGGCGCGAGATTACGCCCCTTGCACCAACGCTTTGATGTGTGCACTCGACACCATCGTGTCACACTCCAAGTGTTTATGAGGCGAATCTTTTTCTCTTTCTCCGTCTCGCCTTTTTCTCCTTCTTTCTCCCCTGCATCGCTCTGTCTCCCACCCTCCTATCTTCCACGCCTCTCCATTTTTTCCCTGCTCTCGCTTTTGCTGCGCTCTTCTGATCGCTGCTGAATGCGACCCGCCATCCCTCTCTCTTTAGTCCACTTTCGTTGGATAATTAACCAGCTACCCCTTTGCGAGCCGAGCCGCGGACCAACCGCCGACGACGCAGCGGTAAGGTCATCGAACCGGAAATAGCCGGGCAAACCAGCCGACATCGGCTGGAGAAGAGGAACGTCGCGCGCCGTCAAGGCGAGAGGATGAAGCGAGGACGCGGTAATTAATCGGTAATGCGTTGCGATCGTGCGTTGATTTCACGGGGGTTTGCCTTCTTTCGTGCTTCTTTGCCAATCGGTGATTCTTGATTTTTCCACTTAATGGAAATTAGGTTGTAGTCTGCAATATATTGATTGATTATAAAGAAAATGAAAAAGAACGAATACTATAGACAAATACTGTACTATATTGCAAATAGTGTACAGCTCTTACAGAATGTAAAACGATCGAAGGAAATTCAGAATGACCGATCTTTTACTCTTCTATTACTAAGATGTGATATATTTTTTGATGTCATATTGTTGTTATTGTAGCTATTTAACTTATTTAGCTTATTTATATATCAGTTTATCATAGTCAATAGTTTTTAATTGTCGTGTTAGGTGCAATAACAGTTGACAAACTGGTTCAAATCTTTTTCGTATCGCATCGTGTAAAAATCATTTTTAAAATCACTGTAAATTTCGTGTCTTATGAGACTTTCTTCTATGCGATATTAATTCCAATATTTGTCGATATTTCCACGTTTCCATATTTTTGTAAAACGCTTCAAGATGTGTTTCGGAACATCTTTATGCCTAAAAAAATCAACACTGTGGCGAGACAGACTATTATGCTGCAGTCCCAGCCACAATTGGCCAGTGTACGATTCAATTATTGCGCCGCCACACAGAGATTACGTATTTAAAAGGAACGCTTGTTTCATCCTTCCCGTTCTTTTCGTTTTTAGTCGGCGGAGGCGGCGAGTTCCAAACCGACACACGAATGAATGACGAACGAATGTGTTCCTGAAACTTGTTTCGACAGTGGCGATAATAAGGACCCATTGAGACGCCAGGAGAGCATAGTAACAGCCACCATTGTGTCTGCACCGGCTTCATACCTGCTTCCAGCCCGAACGAACATCCTGAAAATCTTCAATGGACCAGACACCGATTCAGGAAGCGGAACTCTGAAGCTGAACGAACATGTTCTGTTTGACTCCCGTTTGTCTGTTTTTTCTTTCCCTCAGTTTTTCCCTTCCTGCTACGGTAAAATCGTGCAACCGTAACGATCGTCTTTATGGTATTTTTACAATCTTATATTCACCTTCTCTCTGGATCTTTATATTTAACCATCTATAAATCTTCATATCCATTTCTTGTACAAATTTTTTAAATAATTGTTTTAAAGTTCATTTATTTAAACTTACTTTATCAAATATCTCCAAGATTTCTTCTCCCTTACAATATCTGTTCGATTGGCGTATTATTCGTAGTAGTGGTCTTTTAATCGTTTCGAACAATATATCTTTTTAATCATTCGTGAAAAGTGGAATTTTGGAAAAAGGGGAATTGGTTAATCTATTGTGTATCTTTGTTTATAGTAGTTTTCGTGCTATTAGAACGCATCGTTCTCCAATCATACGATAAAGGAAAATATACTTATTTTAATAGTACATGGATTAATTATCTCGCGGAGTACGCCGAAGCGTTCGACTACAATGAAATGCCTCAGTGTGATGACTTACGTATTCCAACAACGTTTTCAAGATTTTATGATTATGTAAGTTTTACCAAGTTAGGTTACGTAAAACGTAGGAAAATCGTAATTGCGGATAAATCATAGAGGCTCGTAGCCATTTCGTCGAAGAGCTGCGTAGAGAGGAAACTCTTTTAATTCGGAAGAGGTTTACAGCGAAGGAAAGGAGTAAAGCCTCGTATTGTCGTTTAGAAATGCTCGAGGTTTCAACGTCAATTAAAGAAACCAGGCGTTCCCGATGTTAGCGTGGGTATCAATGGCGAGATCCTGTGCTTGTATACATGTTCAAAAGCGGCAAAGCTGGGAAACGATCGCCACCAGCATCTACAAGGCTCGTCTTGACGCTAAAGGAAACCGACATGCTTCGGCGTAGACTTTGCTAGTGGCCAAGCCAGATTAAAGGACCCCGACTGTCGACGGCAATCCGCAACAACAACGCGCACCAACGACAATGGGAGGCGTAGTCGAGATTATGACCAATAAATTGAGTCACGGTTCATTTCACTAATTCCCATAATAATCTAATGGATTAACGATTATCTGTTTAGTGCGGCTCGTTTACGTTTCTACGGTCTACCTTCCTTCGAAGATGGGTTCATTCAAAATTTTGAATGAACATGGTCCCCCGATACTTCGTTCGTTGAACTGGATTACGGTGAAAAAGCCGGAAAAACGTAGCGCGCGAGAAAAAAATGTTCTTTTTACGTTTTTTTCTTTTATTTTTTTTTTCCTATTAGTATCATTATAATTGTTCGTCATAACGTGGAGATCGGTGAAATTTGTGTCCGCGAATTTGATGGACGAAAAAGGGGTAAAAAGCAGAAAAAGCTGACGACTCGAACAAGCGATGGTACTATTTCAATTAATCGAACGTATCGTCGACTATGGCGGAAGAGGAATAGAGGGTATACAGGCTTATCGATGGTTGTTGTCCAATCAAAATAACAGGTGCTTATTTGCTGGTATAAATCAATGATACGAAAAATGAGTGAAGAGCGGCCACGGTCTCTTTGTCACGCGGAAGAGCGCGGCAATTTTAGGGTCCAATTTAATTTAATAACAGCGACGGGGGTGAATCCGGGGGAGCCAGAGCGGGATTAACCGGGGGCTGAAACGAGCAAAGACCGTCGATCGGTATTTAATGCCTCCTGCGATTGACACGTAAGAGTTAAACCGGCTTCCCCATCGCGTTTTGGATAATCCAATGACCCGTCGATCGTGTTTCACCTCTTGTTTCATACTCCCGCCCAAAGAATCCAGAATACTTTTAACGATATTGTTTCTTGACATTTCTTGGTAACTAGGACGTAGATATTCATGCAAATTTATATTAGGTTTCTTTCGTTTTATAAGGAAATAATGGATTCACGACATTTTCCACTTTATATTATTTTATCGAATTACGTATGATTCATTTTATTCTATCAAAATAAAGATCACAACGTTCGACAGATTAGGTTTCATGTTTGTATAAAGATGCATCGTTGCAAAAGACGGGTCTGTAAAAGAAAGACACTTTTCGGACGACCTAATATTATAAAAATACTGTGTTTCGGATATTTTATATATTTTTGTAAATTGTGTAAAAATACAAATCTGCGGTCCAGCGACGACGAACGATGATGCGTCATCAGTTCCATTTAAAAGAAAATCCGCAACCTTCTAAAAGAAGAGGTAAAGTCTGCCAAAGAAGACAGAGATACGAACTAGAAGATAAAAAGAAAGATGAGAAAGAAGCAGAATAAAGAAGAACGAAGTAGAAGTAGATATGGATAGAGAGGAGCATCAGCCAGCACGATCATCGACGAAGCAGGGAAACAATCGACCGTAAAAAAAGGGATGAAAGGAGAGAGAAAAAAAGAAATGTAAGCGACGTCACGGTTCGCGCCGATTGCGGGTGCACGCAAAAGAACAAAAAGGCCTTTCTGCTCGAAGGGTGGACCAGATTCTTGAAATCAAGCAGTCTAAGCGCGTGTCGCGATACGTGTACACGCTTCTGCGGTGTTGTGCGGGATGTGCGTGACGTGGGTGGACAGGTTAACGCGCACCAGGGATTCCTGTGTCCCTGTGAAACGCTTAGCGAGATTGCACCCGACAATACAACAATACAACGTGCATGACACGCCCGACGGGGATTTCGTGGGGTAAAGAGAGGAGGCAGAGCAGCGCAGGAGGAGGAGGAGGAGGAGCAGGAACAGCAGAAACCAGCAAGAGGAACACGAGGGAATAGAAGGGGTGGATTTCGAGCAGACACTGAAATCTCGCCAATTCTAGAGGGATGCCTCGCCACACCCCTGTCTCTGTGCCTGTGTGTGTGTGTCTGCGCGTGGAAATGCGTGAGGGGGCACCGTTTTCACCCCGCGATATTCCCATCTTTACATGGCTACACGATTTACACCCTTGATTCTTTCATTCTGTTTCAGGCTGATGTCGCATCTTCGTTTTTTCGAAAACTTTCTTTTAGCAATTGGGTTTCGCAGTTAAGTTCCGATCGACCAATTTACGAAATAAAGAAAGAGTCGTGTTTCTCGTTTCAAGGAAAACGCAAAATCGGTCGCGTATGATCTGGACTTTTCGTTGTATCTTTTTTAAGGGGAAATAACGATGGGACAGAAGAGGTTTAGCTATAGGGCGGCCATCGACGATCTACAAACTGGATGGACAATGAGATAGTCCCGATTTAGAAGCAAAGTGGCAAGCTGTTGGCACAAAAAGCGTGCTCCTCTGTGTACCAAATGCTGTTTCATCCTCACCCTTCAATCAGACCCGCCTTTAAGTATGTTCCTTCGTGTATCCATCCATATGTATCTAGCCTATAAAATAACACACAATGCGGGCATTATAATGTCCCGGAGATGCACAAGTGCACGGCCTCTTGAGTTTGCGCCGAAGATTTTGTATCTATATTATCGCGGGGGTTGAAATGGCTAATCTAATGGGAACCATGAAAAGACCCTCGGTCTTTTGTTAACGATTCGCAGTACAAGATCGCTTTTCAATCATTTTTTATTTTTATATTATACACGTTACATGCATAGCTTTTTGATATTAAAGAAATATAATTTCTTTCTCAGAGAGAAAATAAGATTTGCAATCTGGCTACTTCTTTCTTATTTTATAGATAGACGATTTTCGGCGAAGGAGGATGACCCACTTCTTCGCCATTAGAAATCGATATCACGTTGGTCGAAGAACGAATCGCTATACGTCAAAGCGAGATCAAACTTTTTCAATCTCGATTAATTCCGGAGCGGTGGTATTGCCGTGACAGGACGATTGTTCGCTGTTAAAGAGTGCGGAAAACTGCGGTTGAGTGACACGAGCGCTTGAAATTTGAAAAAAAAAATCGAGAGTGGGAGTGGGAAAATGGAAGAGAGAGAGAGAGATGGAGACAGGGGCTCTATGAAAATAAATAGAACGCGATCTCCTGGCGTGACAGGTACCTACCATCGTTTCATGCGTACTGCCGCCGCGGCAATTGGTCTTTGTCACAGACTCTTCTGCGATCACAGGAATTTGGAAAATAAATTCTCCATCTCGATGAAAACACTCGATACCGGCGAGTCGCGAGTCAAAAAGAATTCACCGAAAATTACTGCACGGAACAATACAATTTTCCTACTGCGTTTCCAAAGAGAAAAAAACATTCGTCGCGTGTTTCAGGCTACGTGACAAACTTGATAAATGTTATAACGGAGCTTTTCACTTACTTCACAACATTGTTTCGATCCTAACAATCCCATTTCATTCTGTCTCGGCTATCTAAAAAATATGTGAAATGCGGTCGCTTTTATTCAAGATCTAGCGCGTTAAGGGATCCCTAAACGTAACATTGAAACATCGCCGGAAAAATTGGTGGTTGCACGCCAATGGGGCGTAAGAACGGTCTATAAATAGTTAAGCCGGCCTTACGAAGCCCGCCACGGGAGATAGGTGAAGGTTATAGGCCGATGATTCGTACTGCTGTTCCTCTGATACGTGCGTACACACGCGTACGATACACGTGTATCCGTCTGGAACAGCGTCGAAGCTCGTGAAATCTCCATGTATGAAGCCTCACCGACCTTGCGCTCCCGTGATGCCCGTAGCTACCTAGGGGGAATCCCTACGGATCTTCGATGACGATGACAAGGGCCGACAGCCTTTCTAAACACGCAGTTGTAAACGTCTGCTTCGGTTTCATGCTTCCTCGTTCTGAGGATAAGTGACGATACCCGATTTCATCGCGAAATCGATGCAATTAATCGGATAAAATGACACACCTCTAGGTGAAAATTCTCGCACAGACGATGATACTAGGTGTTGAGTTATTAATGTAAAATTAGAAAAGGTTTTTATTGCTTCTAAAACCCTAATCTGTTGTAATGCGTCGAGATATTCGGTTATTAACTTCGTAGATGGAACACTCTTGCACGTGTACAAAGGGAGTTCTTTCGAGAGATTTAATATCAAAGGATACTATTATTAAGGTTTAATACTCTCGAAAGTTCATACGAGAGGAATTAATGAAATAGACGCGATGAGGTTTTTTTTTCAAGAACTGATTAATGAAGGATTATTGTGGATTTTTTTTGGGGGGGAGGGGGAACTTCTTTGAGATTGTAACTCTCGTTGGTTACTACGGTCGAATATACGGTTGCGGTAGCTGGTTCGACGAAAAGACTCTTAAAATTCTCGAAAGGGTTTCTTGGTCCACGCGCTTCATCGATTTCGACATCTAATGCGACTGTGCTCGTTGAACAATTTCTCTCGTTCCAGTATCGCAACTCTTTTTCAGTCTCCATTTCCGATACTGAAGCGTCGACACAACAGCGACAACAACAACAAGCAGATTTGACGATACTGAAAGGATACGCAGATTATCTGCTTAATGCTACTAATACTTTGGCTTTGGCTGGGTATTAAGAGCAAATACACTTACGTCGAACGACCCCATTTCCATGACGCTCTGGTATATAAGCGTTGTGGTATTAGAGCATAAAGGCGATCCTCCTGACCCCGTTTACGTTTTTCGAAACTTTTGTGCGACCACGACACAAATACCGTTCGCCTAAATTCTATGCGCCTCAGCTGCGTCTACCATCCTACTTGATCGCTGGATTTTTAGAAAAGAAAACGATTACTTTAGGAGCGATATAAATTTAACGTTACACTCTGATCCATTAATTTCCATTTCCAATAAACTTAACCATCAAAGGATATCGTCCAATCGCGGATGTCTCACTAAAGTTTGATCCCTGTTACTTGATCTTAGAGTAGACACTTGATCTTAATTTATATTCGATATTTCACACGATAGAGGCCATCGATAGTATGCATCGTCTAAAATATAGAATACGCATTTTAAATAGCCTAAAATTAAGTAATCTAACTTATTTTAATTATGACTCAGATATTAATCGAGACAAAAATGTGTTCTTAAATATGCATGAGAAAGTAAAGACTATATTATATGCTGTCTGAATGGAAAAAGTAGACGATATCGAAGAAGAAGAATCAAGAACGTCGACACGAATCCGACGCAAACTACAGAAAAGGATTTTCGATAAAAAAGGCTAAGGTGATTTAAAGGGGAAAAGTTGTTTGCGTGGGAGAAGTTGGATTCGAGTTTTGTGGTTAGGTTTAACGCGGACATATGTCAATGTTTGCCCTTCGGCATACACGGTTTTACGCTCATCTGGTTACTTCGCCCTGTCGGACCCTTCTTTTCGTTCAGATGACCATAGATCGGCGACCGCGTTTCCACCCTTCCCGTTTCACCCTGGCAGGCGCGAGAGAAATGGGGTATGGAGAGAACGCCGATTTACATACCACTTCAAATTCAATTGGAAATTAGATGATCATAGTCTCTGGCAGAACGATGAACTCGCGATGAAACGATGGAAACGTCCAAGTTTCGTTCTTGCGTTCTGTGTAATCTTTGACTTAACTACTTGCTAACGAGACGAGAACTTACGCGGTACATATCGTTCAGCTTGAAAGCTATTTGCACTTGACATTCGTCTTAGGTTTCCGGTTTTCTCTTGTCCGTGCATTATAACACGATCTACCACACTATCGAGTGGTATATGAAGCACGACGGAACAGCACGGTTCGTCAGTTCATCAGACCAGAGAGAGCAAGAGATTGAAAGAGAAAGAGGTATTGTGTGAAATGGTACATTCAACCGAATTAGATGGAGAGGCTGAACTTTCTTGTTAGCAATGGGTGCGATTCGAAGTTGGAAATGTCTGAAGCTTAAGCCAAAGAAACGTTAACGGCGAGCAAATCTATGAACTCGAGACTCGGACGAACTATAAAAATTCGATTCGATTCTTTTCATTTAAGTTAATTTCCAATCTATGAATCTTTTGAGTGTCGAAGAATTATCGAAGAATCGAACAAAAGGATACAATGTAAAAACAGTTCCTGAATTTTTTTAGAACGCAGAATGCAGCTGAGTATTGTAAAAAAAGTTGTAATGAGATCGATAATGTCTCCATCCTTAATGATATGTCGACGTGTGTACGCAATTGATATGTAAACGCGTAAAAGCTAGAGAATCAAGAAGAAAGAGGAGGAAAGCGAGAAACGTGAGAGCGCGAGATCGAACGTTGTTCGTAGACATCCCTAGAACTCGAGAGAAGGTGTGAATAGAGCGTTCTCGGTAATGAGGAACCTACTGGCTAAGCAGCCAACCATCCAGCAGCCCATCTATCTAGCCAACCCCGTGTTTCATCCCCCCATATCCATTCTCCATCCGTTCCTATCCCTTGGCGTTCCTTCTTCACACCCAACCCCTGAACCGGCCTCTGGCACTGCTGTTGCCTCTGCTGCTGCGAACCCTCTTCCACGCCTAAGGTTTGTTCGCATCGCAGCCTCCATTTTAACCTCTGTTGGCTGAGCGATGGTTTTCGTCCGCGAAAAAAGCAAAAAGCAACGAAAAAAAAAAGACAAGAAAATAAACCAAACTTTAAAGCTTGCTTTCCAGGAAAGTTACGCTTGTGCTTTTCTCTCGCAATAGCTAGTCAGAATATTAGTTTCTCCATTTCATAAATCTTCGGAAACTGAATTTTAAAGCCGCGCTAAGTGACCAATTTTAATTGTCTTCTCTTCCATTAAGTCGACGTGTTTGTCGTGTTTTCAACCTTATCCGTTTCGCCGACGATTCTTCGACGCGAAACGTTTTAACCTCGGCGTTTACCTTAGTCCACTAATTTCCATGACACTGGTTGATGCAACCCGGCCATGTTGCTCGACGCGGACGAAACGGAATAATCGCACGGCTAAGTTGCCCAGGGAAGATAAAGAACGGAGGAGAGAAGTCGAAGGGAGGATCCAGGGTGGAGCAAGGAAACGCAGACACCGGACGAGATTCTCTCGCGGAAGAAACGAGAGCGATGGAAGAGAAATTGGAAGAGACGAAGAAAGACAGCTTGCTTACAGAGGAATCCTCGAGTTAGGTTGGAAAAGCGTAGACACGGCTGAAAGTTGAAAGGATTTGCCCGGATTAAGACGCGATAACGAGCTTCGTTCGCTCTCGAAAAGCCGCCCTTAAGAGGATCACGAACGACGCCGATTCCGTGATTGGCTGATTATCCGGCAAAAGTAATAGCGGCGGTTTATTGTTTTACCGATCCTGA
Organism: Bombus pyrosoma; assembly: GCF_014825855.1. Lineage (NCBI taxonomy): Eukaryota > Metazoa > Arthropoda > Insecta > Hymenoptera > Apidae > Bombus > Bombus pyrosoma. The sequence continues at coordinate 5,195,307 of NC_057782.1, forward strand.
CACTTCAACCCCGAAGCAAGAGATTCTCCACTTGGTAACACCCTTCGCGAACATAAGAGAGATGAAAGATCCACGCCGCGGACCACGGAAACAAAAGTAACTGGCAGCGCATAGAAAACGATAGCAATTAGATAAATTGTCAGCCAAGAGGGACAATCGAGTTCCCTTTGAAGCGTTTCCGTTATATAGGAACGACGACAACAGTTGACACGAGTACAGAGAGAGCGTTTGTGTTTTTCCCTCGCTTCCTTCCTTTTTTCTTCTTTTTCCGCGTTCCTCCTTCCTTTCGCGAGTAAAATCGTTGGTCGATTGGCAACGAATAGGGAAGCCCGCACGCAGAAATGTACTCAAGGCTTTTTTCGATTTTCTATGGAGACCCGATCGAGCACGCCTCGGTGTACCGGGAAGAATTGGCAGGCCAAAGCGACGATAGAAAAGGACACCCAATCGAAAGACAATGGACTTCAACCCTCCGAGCGGAGATCTCCGCATACACGTCACGTCATCTATTATTACGATAACAGCTAATCAGTCCTGGGTATCCAACGTGTCACGAGATTCGATCACAGCGTGAATCGTAGACGTTCTGGAAGAAGGGGAACGAGGGTATTTTCATCTCTATCCCGTACTCAATCTTATCCGGTCTGAAATTCTGACACAAAATTCTACGTGCTACCAACCTTCCTTGATAAGAAGACAAGAAAGGATAATTAAGTTCTGGCGAGAAAGAAACGAGGCTCCGTCGAAATAGAAGTTCAAAGTCGTTTGGTCAGTCGGTCGACTGGCTGAAGCTCTGCAAATGCATGTAGATTGAAAAGGAAACGAAACGAGGATGAGGAGCAAGAGAAGGAGGTGGAAGAAGAAGAGGGTCTTCCTGATGGGGTGAGACAGATTGTTATACCTAAACAAATCGGAGGGGGATTGTTTGCAGTAGCATCGTTTTACGCATGAGGCCGCGACCGTTCTTTATTCCTTTCTCGATTCTCGAGAGCCGATGCCACTTGAACGAGCTGGAGTGCAAGCGAATGCACGGGACGAATAAGGACGAGACCCGACGAAATAAAGCTACAGAAGTGGGAAGGACAGAGAGAAAAAGAGAGAGAGAGAGAGAGAGGAGAGTGTGGGAGAGAGAAAGGGAGTCGCGAGTCGGTATTCTCTCGGTAGGTCGTCGGTCACCCCCGCAGCTTAGCTTTGATCTATGCCGGCCTCCAGAACTACCACCCCCGCGCACGCACGCCCCACAGTTATTTTATCCACTTGGAGAACGCTTCAAAGAGTCGAAGGTGCTCTTAACCGTGCATACTCTGGTGCTCGTAGTCATCGTTGGTAAAGGAATGACGCCTGTACGATTGTTTTTTCGTTTTCGCTCACCCCCTTGTTCCACCCCCCTCCCTGTACGCAAATGTACAGAGGAACCGTACGGATGTGACGAGCCGTTGCGTTCTTTTTTCCGGTTTCTATTTATCAAACGAATTCATTGTCTCGTTAGGGAGAGAATTCTCTCGGTATTCGAGTCACTGGACCAAAATTGCATCCTTTGCTGGAACGATGAATACAATGTACAACGACTGTGAGAGAAAACTCCGTTATCTAACTGGAATTTAAGCACTAACTGGGCTCTTTGATCTGTTTTTCGAAAAATTCGGTATACCGTAACTCGTAAAATCGGTTGAATTCCTTTGTGAATCGAAGCAAGAGGAAAATAAAGCGAAGTTCGGCTAGATCGGGATTGATCGATGTTATGGGCGAATGTGATTGCATCGAATGACGTTGCCCGAGGAATTTGGTGGCAGCACGACGACGATATCGCACCTGAGGCTTAAAAGACGACAATTAGATGACGTAGTCGACAGTCGGTGTAATCTCGGCTGACGGATTCTCCATATTCATGGGAGATCAGCGCGCGTTTAGTCGGGGGAAACGCCGGTAAGTTGATCAAAGGCATGGCTGCGATGTCGAGGTCCTCACAGCCCCTGCGAACCTTTCGCTCTTTATTACTCAAACAACTCCCCGGCCCAGCCGAAGCTCAACTGTACTTTTCAAATAATGACCCCGTCATATTGTATACCTTTGCATTTTTGCATTAACAACCGCGCGCTTTCTTTAATGTTTCGAGTTCTCCTCGTGGGGATCCGTATCGGTTTTGCTTCCAGAGGTGAAGACAGGAGGGGGCACGCGGAGAAATGAAAAGAGAGTTCTTCTTCTTTTTTCCTCTTTCTCTTTCTCTCTTTTCGTCTTCCTTTTCATCGAATTCTCTGTCGAAAGGAACGAAGGATTCGTCACCATTCTGATCCATTTTCATCGTTTCAAGAGAAATATAACGCGAATGGATATTAGATTCGTTCTCCTTTGAAGATAATAAACAGTTTCTTGTTGACGAACGTTTTCTGCTCACATATAAATAGAAATTACATGCAATTAATTGCGATTAATCATTAATTAGACGTCAAATGTAAAAGTCACGAAGCTTGAGAAACCTTGCAACGAGCATCGATCCGATCGATCGTTCGTCTCAGTGTCTCGTAGACCAGCTTGATCTTAAGTGAAGCGAGATTGTTCTTTGATCGTCGTGTAACTGACGTATTATCGCGAAGGATGACACGGTATCTCGTACGGGCCTTCAGAGCCGTGTGAAGCAACGAAGGATCTCGCGGCAAACAGGTGTGACGATGGCATCGCTGCGCCGGTTTAATCTCGAGCGACGCTCCGTCTCAACGAGTTTGACATCGGTTTGTCACCGGATCTCTGTGGAAACGAATGAAAGAGGCTGAACGAGATCTTACATGTCCGTCGATTCTCCAGTGAACGGGAAACCACACGGTCCGACACCACTCGTCCTCTCTCTTCCTCTCAGCACGGTCGTGTGATTCAAATGAAATTAAACGCACTTTTCTCAGCCCCGTCGGTGTGCCACCGTTTCCATTGCACGTTTACACGCAGACAACCGAGGCACACTCGCGAAAAGGTCGCGTAGCGGCACGCCGCCATTTAATTACGCCTTGAAAAGGTTGGTAGGCAGACAGGTCGGCAGGTCTGTAGGTTGATACAGAGCGGTAAAGGCCGAATGTATACTTACTTCCGTCCTTGCGGACTCTGGCTTCCGTACCTCCTGGCTGCTGCTTTCGCCCAGTGCAAACATGGATATGAAAGGTTGAGCTTTTGCCCCTTTGGCAAAAGCCTTCCAGGACCTCCGGTCCCTGGTTGTCTTTCCGTCTGACTGCGATTCTGGATGGCTGCGATAAAATTTGCTCTTCTCTCGTGACGTCGAGAGAGATTACAGTTATCCTGACGAAGCCACACGGCCATCATGCAAATTGAAACTGTTCCCTCTTCCTCTCGGTACTTCTCTCTCTCTCTCTCTCTGTCTCTCTCTATCTTATTCTACTTTACTATCCGGCTTGTTCACTCTTACGGCTACTCCTTCTATTTCTTTGTAAATATGTAAATATCTTTGACGATTTTCTCTCTTGCAAAACGGTTTCATTGTATTACCATTTGTTTATTGTGACACGCGCGCAGACTTGCGATTAATTTTTGCCTCGAGTGTCACCTGTCTTCTGTGTCCCTTTTGTGGTCGTTTGATGACTGGGTCTTCAGTCTTCGTACTTCTCTGTAGGTTGCACTTGGCGTGGTTAATTCGCCGCTGGAGATGTCTGAAAAGAGTGTACTCTAATCACGTATCGTCGTTTATAAAATTTATTTTTATACACCGAGCGAATGTCACGAGAAATTTTCGAACCTCATTAAATTTTGGTCAATAGAGCGCCCTGGTTTTATCGAAGAGCGCAGGAGAATTCTTGAACGTCTTCTTCGATCCGCTCCACTAAGCAGAGGTACAAAACCATTATCGATTCTCGTCGGATCTCAGGGACACGTATAAATTTTTGTTCGCTTCGATACACACTCGTCCTTACGCCAAAGACATGCAATATATGTAAGATCGACGATGAACCAAATGAGGAATGTGATTTTGGGGCATGTCAAGCGGAAGATATTCGACGTTTGTGGTATTTGAGCCGTTTCCAACGGATCCTTGCATTATGGGATTATCATTACGTGTGGCAAATATGTACTATAGAGCCTGGCACGACATCCGGTAATATCGGCTAAGGCGATTACATTCGAGGTTACCTGTGTTTGGCTCTCCTTTGTCAAACATTTCAACGAAACGATGTCAAAGGAATCTATGGCGTTATGACGAGCTAACATAATGACTCGCAACCTTTTATAATGCCTTTTACAAATATCTTTGTGATATAATTTTTACTGCATCTGTAAACATAAAAATGTTGGAAAAATATAGTGCCAAAATAAGGAATCGATGCTAACTGATTAATAAGAGAGAATATGTCGAAGAATTCTTTCTGTCCCTTCAAAGGGCCAATTTCTTTCGCACCTTTCCTACTGCGTTTCCTGATCGAGAAGATGCTGACATCTGGGAGCACAACAGGACATGTTGCCTCGCTCTATTCAGAAAAATAGGGGTGGAATTCGGCCGATAATACAGGCAACCCGCCCTTTGTGAGTATACCAACCCCTAGCATTAGTAACGATCGGTAACGTAGTTCTACCTTTTCGACGTCTCTGTTTTCAACGTGACTCGTTAACCTTCAGGTGCCCGAAAGTCTCTAATCAGCCGTAGGTATCGGTAAAAATATTTGAAGAAAACATCTATCGTCGGTGACCGGAGAGAAATTATCTTGCTCTGATAAGAATGAAATCGTATTTTGATCGCATTTTGTTCGAACGATGAGACCTTTCTTTCTTCGATTATTTGAAGAAATCGGGACGGGCCAAAGAAATTCTGCGGGCAATCGATGCGAACCGCGAAAAACAGTAGACGTAAAGACGAAATTATTTATACCCTGTCTCGTAAATAGGATCCGATACTTCTCGTCCCATTTTTTTAGCCGTGAAATATTCGCGAAATTCTCAGTCATGGTTTAAGTCGATCGTATATCAAAGTGGAAACTGTTACGAAGTATTCACAGGTACCGTCGGAATGCCTTCATTCCGGAACGAAATGGACGCGATATAAACGTAAAAGCGGAAGGGCCGAGGAAACTGTTTGGGATAACTGTCCGCCAGACTTAATGGAAACCTAAGAATAAATTTATGTCGGTTGCCCACTCAAAATGCTAATGCAGCTGCGAGATATTAGCAAGGAAGAGAGAGAGAGAGAGAGAGAGAGAGAGAGAAAGAGAGCAACTACGTAGGAGGAGAGAAGCTTCTTCGAAGTCAACGTGCTTCGCTATCGTCGTACTATTTAGAAAGCTCGACTTGTTGTTGGATGTGTTCGTAAATCTCGTATCATAGCACTTCTCATGCTCGCCGCTGTTATCTGGCGATAAAAATAAATTACTCCACGTTGATGTTAATTATGTGCCTCCGTTTCTAATTAAGAGTTCGTTAAGCCAGGGGTAATTAAAATTGATAAACTTCTATCACAACGACTTTGCTAATTAATTCCACCTGCAATCCTTTCTCTTTCTGTGTCTTCCACACTTTTTTGATACCTTCTTTTCTTCTTTTCGTTATTCCTTTTAACTCTTTTCCCCCGTTTGCCTTTGCTTCCCCGTTTCGAAGAAGGCACCGCGCAAAGGGATAATTAAAAAGGATAAAAAAGAGAAAGAAGAAACATCTCTGATTTCATGATCTTCCGGGCTGAACAAAGCGACGTCGAAAAAGGGACGTAGATCGATAACGTTTTATCGGCATCGGATCTATTAACGATAAAGTTGTGCTACGTATTTGATCACACCCAAGAATCAAAAGCATTATCTCTACGTGAGAGGAGTCATGTGCAATTACATGTTCTGGAGCGATGTCAACAAAGCAATCAATGCGTACACGCCATCGGATTAACTACGCTTCCTTTACGTTCTTGCATAAAGATGTAAGAGAGAAAGAGGATAAAGGTCGACCAATTATTACGTAATCTGACCTCTAATTAGGTTACTACGATACGAAATGTTCGTTATACGAATTAAGATAAAAAGAAGACAGATATAAAGAGGAGATTTTATTATCGGGAACACAGCATTATTAGTGGAAATATCAGAGGTTATTTACATTCGATTAAAAGCTCTTGAAATATCACAATTTTAAAAAAGTATCTATGTTTAATGGTCTCTTGATTAACGTAACAGATAAAACCGTGACGCTTGGATATAATAATAGAATATAGTTTATATTTAAATACATACAGACACTTGCGTTCAGCTACCCGTCTGTTTTTTCAAAATTGCTCATTACCGTGGCAAGCGTGTAATGTGTAGTAGCCAGATAACGCAAGTATATTTTTGTCTAGCTTTTATTTGTTCTGGCGGAGGACCAGTGGAAAAAGGTAGGAAGAAGGTCCCCTCATTTCTCACTCTATCGTTTTCAGGAATTCGCGAATCATGGCAGCGATATTACGCAGGAAATGTCTCCTCGAAACGAAAGCATCCAGCATGAATCGAAGCTCCGTACATTTTCAAACAATAGACAGATGTTTTTGAGATAACACGGACGGTTCGTGAATAGAGGCAAATAACACGCTAGCACGCGATCCACGTGAATTAATTCGCTCGTTACACGTTTTCCATCGTTGAGTCATTGTCTTCATTTTTACCGGACCACTGTTCAAATAATTCATCTCCGCGTAATCAGTGTAATTATTAGCAAAGCAAATTATCATCAGGTTTTCCCCAAGTCCTCGAGCGAACTGCACATGTACCGCGCGGACCGCGAGCGAATATAACTACCGATCGATTGATTGGTTCGAAATAAAATTGTTACAATATATATATATACGGAACTATATTTTTGACTATGGCAACTACAGTGGCCTGACCACTTCGAAAATTGCGCGCGGAAGAACCCGGATTAATCTCAATTAAAGGCTGCCCGAACGATCGATCGGAACTTTTCGCGTAATTCTATTTCCCGTTTCAATCGAATCTAAATTCGATAATCTGATTCGACGAAATTGCGCCCGATTTGCATTGGAAAATTTCGATGCGCGCCTTTCGGTCGCACCTGACGCGTGAGAATAAACTTTCCGGGGACAATGTGAAGGAAGCAAAGCCAGAGATCGTTGGTCACGAAGAGAAGGAGAAAGAAAGAGATAAAAAGTACAATTTCAGCAGCCAACTGCCACGTACAAGTGACATCCGATTATCAGCGTCACGTAGCAGTGCGATGCCTTCAATTAATGAGAACCGCGGCCACGTGATCATCATTACGATTCCAATTATCTAGCTTGCAAGCGAGTGAGAAGGAGAAACGAAAGAACGAACGAAAGAAAGAAATGTTCAATACCATAGCAACGAGAATATTCCGCTCGATTAAAGGATGTCCGCAATTAGTATGAAAGCGGTCGCACTTGGATCGTCATCGATGTTTACGCTCCACGAAATAGAAACGCGTATCTGAGTGGTTGAAAGTGTGCGAAGGGTGTGCGCGGCAATCAGTGCGGCTATAATTTAAGAAGAATTCACGTAATTTCGGGCGAAGGAGAACGGGGTTGTTTGGTGAGTTAACGAGTCGTTTAAAATTCTACAAAATCTCGTTTTTTCGCTACTGGATCCGGCTTCCCTGCACCGACTGCTACGTTGTAATTTTTTTCCAACCACCCCCGCACCCTCTGGTCTCGTGTTTCCGCTGTCTCTTCCATAGACACGAGACGGAGTAATCGTCGCCCTCGGCCGTCAACTCGAGAGAGAATTTCGCACGATTCGATTAAACTATCGTATTCGGTAAATCTCCGGTTGTTCGTCGTCCAGGACTCTTGATTATCCGGCAGGACGCGATTCTCAGTCTAATAAACCAACAAACAAAACAATTTTCGAAGGTTCGTAGTACGTAAGATTTGCTCGTGTAAGAAGAAAGAAGACGAAGGTGCGTCGAGTCGTCGCGGACAGCCAGCGTTTTCGAGACGAACGAAAAGTCGAGACAAAGGGAGCTCGCCCTAACGAACTACATTGTGGATAAAATAAGTAGAAAATAAAAACGCAACGCGGTTGTTGATATTGTATAGTCGGGAACCGTATACTCTTGTCTTTCGGTAGAAAAAGAAACTTGTTTGTTTTATTCGCTGGCTTCGATTCGCTTCGAAGAGATTATGGCGGCTTGGATGAAAAAAGAAAATCACGTTGGAACGAAGCGAACTTTTCTTTTCTATCTTTGTTTCCGTGAGAACAGAACGATCGTCTATGTCTATTCTCTTCTCCCTGAACATCCCAGCTGCTCACGGCAAATATATATTCGAGTCCGATCGCAATAAAGCCATCCCATCGATCCGATTGCATCGCTAAATCAATTATATGCTGAATTTCTATTCTCCACGTCATATGGCCTTTTACATTTTCGTTTCCTGCGGAACGTCGGGATCAATGAACTCATTTCCGTTTCTTTCGATCAGTGGCCCGATTTTAAAGGGGTCAGTACCATCGTGCTCCCAGATGTAATCACTTCAAACACAAATACAAGCCAGTCCCCTTTGTAATTCCCCTTATATAGCAATTACTTAACCTAGTAATTACTATTGTTGCTCGGCCAACTCTTTCACCATTTGCTAAATATTTTCGAGCCATGTTGGGAAGAACTTCGCACCGATACGGCAAAGAGACTTCTCCGATTATGTGCACCGCCAAGAAATTAACCGAAGAGTTTCCTCCCCTCGATACGCGATATCTGACATAATGCGACATCGATTTAGTACGATAGAAAATATCAGAAAGGAAAGAAAAATTTCAATTCAGATGGTAAAACGCTTGGAATATTAAACAGAGTTATTAAGACAGATGATTAAAGCGATATGATAGCCTGATATTAATTTAATCAAATAAACAGTTACTTAGTCGTAGAATGGAATGTATTCGATTCAAACAAGTCATTACATAGAGTGCCGTGCTATAAAATTCTTCCTCATATATATATATAGAGAGAGAGAGAACTTCGTAATTGTTGTAAACTTGCAGATATTTTGAAAGCATGGATGAAGAAGGAGTAAACGCAACGTCGTTCCAGTTGGGCCAGACAAAAGTCGATGTCTCGTCGTCCTCGGAATTTCCGAATAGTTCCGCGAATTTCGAAACCTCTGACACGAAACGAAGCGCATGGAGCACGTGCGTTACCATAGTTGACCTCGTTAACCATATACTCATCGTTTGTCTGACAGCGTTCACCCTGTATTACTCGGTGACTCCCAGTGTCTTCAATCATACGACCCTCTGCACTGTCGGGGTATGTATCTCGATGGATATTCAAATATTTTTCAAATTATTTTCTTTTTTATTTTCACCCTCCTCTGTTCGTCGATCCAAAACATCTTCCAGTTAATCCGAGATTCTTTCGGATTACATTCATTCCCTCCGTCTTTCGACATCTTTTTTCCCGCAAAGGAGCGTGCAACGAGCGAACAGAAATTTCAAAACAACCGTAGACCAGGTCTACGTAAACCATGAAATTGAACGAAGGAAAGAACTCTGGACTTTCGCGGTTTAATCGTTCAAAAGAAGGAAAAGCCGTTTTGGTTGGCCACGAGGCAAAAGAAACGCGTAAACAGAGGGCAAAAAATAGAAAGAACCATAGAACAGAAGTTTCGTGGGCAACCTTGCCCAAGAATGTTCTCCGTGACGATTACACTTGATTCAGATTGCACCATTTATTTCCCACTTACACGCCTCTCGTACCTCGCACGATAACAACGAAATCCAAATTCAGCTACGGGACCGAGTTCGCCTATTCCAAACTAGTTCTGTTCCCCGAGGGGAGAGATACCGTGGCTAACCAAAGTGGCTAAAGAAGTTCTAACGACTTTGTCCAACGATTGCAGCTTCCGTGATCGCTGACAACTCGATCTTACCCTTTTCAGTATGTCCTGCTGATGTCGGAGGCTATTGTCGTGCTCGCTGGTGACAACATCTTGACGAGATATTTTACGCACCGCACAAAGAAACACCTGCATTGGATTCTGCAGCTACTTGGCCTGATTTGCATCATTGCCGGTGTCGTGTTAATGTACCGAGTGAAAACGGTTCACTTCAAGTCCAATCACGCGATCCTAGGCATCACATCTCTAATCGTAATGATCTTTTTAACTGTGACCGGCTATCCTGTCTTTATCGCCGCGAAACTCCGAAAAGTAATAAGACCGATAACGATTAAGTTTGGCCACAACTTCTTAGGTTTATCGTGTTTCGCGATCGGCATGGCGTCACAATGTTTGGGCTATTGGAAATTCAGAACGATGAATATTTCGTCAAAAGTGGACGCAAGATTGATCTGTATAATCGTTAGTATTACGATCGTTGTGCTTTCGGCAAGGAAAGCTCTTCCGACTCTTTTCCAACAGTTCGTAAAACTATTTAGATAAAGAAATCAATAGAATTCGACATGTTTATATAGATAAACTGATTGATTAGATTATCCGCACATCTATTGTAGATCGGTGTTGCTTCACTTCTAAGATTTAAAGTAAACGTTCGGAGATCTTATTGTCTTATTATCTTTATCATGTTTTTCTAAAGAACTTATAAGTATTTGAAAAAACACCGATCCAGATGGGAAAAGATTTTGAATCGAAGCAAAAGATGCGAATGTATTTTTTTTTTTTATTTTCCTTTAGTTAGGCGAACGTGATCGATGAGTAAACATAATTCGATTCTTAAGCGATACGGGGGAATTACAACGTTCGTTGGAAAATAGGTATTGCGTTAACGAATGACGCGATCCCATCGCGTAATCAAAGTTCAATTATATAAAGTCATTACGCTGCGATATTTCCAACGTATGTATCATGATGGTGCGGTTCAATCGCCGCTTATACGGCGATTCAAAAGCAGTTACAGCTCAAACGCATTTCTATTTCACGAACAAGACGATTGGCGTTGCATGATAATTCTTCCATTGAATCATATCAAAATCGTTCTTGCTGCATTGACGCAAAGTGGATTATTCATTGAACCATATGCTCCTGACTGTTATCTGTCAATCGACGATAAAGGCAATTCGATAAATCCTGGAATATCGTAGTGAAATACTATAGTCCTCGTTCGTCTTTGTTTTAATTATTTCAAGAAAATAGTCTTGGTTATTTGTATTTGATAAATGAAGCCAAATTTATTCAATAGCGAGTTTGAACCTGTGTTTTACATTTTTTTTTTTTTTTTTTGGTTTCGCTTCTTTTCATGGTTGGCATAAATACTGCTACGCGATTAAAAAAATTCAATTGACACGTATAAAAGTCATTTAAATGTAATATTGTATTTATGCGTAATATTCTCTTCGAACCTATAATCCCAGAGTCGTAATTAACGCGTATGTTGGCACACGATAAACTCGATAAAAGTGCCGTTTCAGAAATCATTTAAAAAAGCGTTGGTTCCGTCGACGCGATATATGCACGTGTCTGTATATTTAGTTGGCTCGTCGTTGCCGATCGTGAGAAACGTCTAACGAAATTCTCGTCTGTAACGAATATTTATTCGCGCGTGGCACCTGATTGCCATATTGGAAGACGCAGACGACGCTTCCTCGGGGATGCATGTTTCCCGTATATACGCTGCAAACATGCAGATGCATATTCGTGTTTGAGCAAATACGCGAACGACGTTTGCCCGAGCCAAACGTGAACGCATTAATTAGGAGATTTGCGACTCTTCCCTATTGTCATCATTGACTAGTTTTATCTTTCTATTTCATCGGGAAGGGAAGAGGGCAGATAAAAATTAAAAAAGAAAAGGAGATTTCGTTTGATAAATGTGATCCGAGGAACGTTAATTTAATGCGAAACGTTTGTCTTTCGGCAATCGATGCGATCTAATCTCCACGTAGTGGAGTATCGTTGGAAAGCTTCGGATCTTTTTTTTTTATTAATCATCGTCCATTTAGATTCGTTCGAGAATCGTTGTTTCGAATACTCAGCGAAAACCTTTCCTGAAAATTATTTAAATCGAAACTCGTTACATTCCCGATATCATTCGTCAGAAAACATTTGTATTCTAGCGTGGCTCAACGTGACGTGAAATATTTGGACGCTTTACACCAAGTAATTTCCCTTTTCGTGTTTCATGCTCTCTGCAAAAAAAAAAGAAACAAAAAATCCGTACTATTTTCTTGATTTTTTACGACGTGCCATCGCTCGTGTTCCCGTGTTAATTGGTCACGGTGTTGGATTTAAATCATCATACTGATTATCGCAATTGTACACTTGCCCAGAACTCTCGGCTTGTTTAAAACTAACAAAAAGTATCGCAAAATAAAACATATTGACAAGAATTAAAGGGCTGAATAAATACGAAAGTATACGGATTTGATGGAATTATTAATCGCTACAGTTCGTTATCGTTATTGTTTGCGCCCGTCGATTGATTCGAATTAGTTCGTTAAACCGTGAAATTATTCGACCTCGCCTCTTTATTAATTCGTTACACGCTAAATAAACGACGCAGATTTTTCGAACGATGTTTTTCGTTTGGTAAAATGGCGATTTAAAAAACAACGCAAGACTGTATTTTGTTCGAGAACACAACAAAACGAATACAACGCAGCTGTAGTCACGCGATGTATTTTAAAATATGTAAAAATTTAATTAGAATTACATATCGTACGTTTGTACCGGCGGAAAATGAAATAAAGCTTTTAAAATCCTATGTGAAAACAGCGCCACGGTCCAGATACCTTAGCCCGTGTAAGTTACTATAAATATTAACAATATTCAAGCAACTGTAAGGTATGTATATACGTATACGCATGTAGCTTAAACTCCGTTAACTGGAGTTCATCTATTGTATGAATAATTCACATCTCGCCGTCAACTTATAACGCATTAAATATTCACAGGGCGTGCGTTAAATTCGTGCAGACGTTTGAATTTTTCATATTAAGACCAGCTGGTCGCTCATTTTCAACGTGTCTTTCTTCGTGATCTTTCATCCGTATCGACCCGTGCTTAGAATTACATGAACCGAAGCCTAAAAAATTAAAAAACGGAGGGGGAGGCAACGAATGAAAAAAAGGAAGGGGAATGAAAAGGGATAACGAGTTCGAGAGAAATCGGCAAGCGAAACATGGATAAAAGTTCCATGGAGGAACTGTGGAAAAAGTTCAGCGAAACCTATTTTAAACGCTTGACCATCGAAACTCCGAGCTTTGGCGAATTAATCACGAATTAACGACGAAAAAGAGGTACGCTGCGGTGTCTCATGACGATCTCGCGGACCGGAATCATTTCCACTGGAAAATGGAGTTAAAGCAAAAACGGTGGAAAAAAAAAGAAAAAACGAAGGCAATTCGACGCGCTTTTTACGTGCAAATTTGAATGGTCGTCTGTGGCAGCGCAGTTGCCATTGCCACACACGTTTCTCCATTATTACTGCACGCACGGATTCTCCTCCTGCCTTGCCTTAATTCCCAGTTTCTCTCCTGCTACCATCCACTTCCTAAAAAGAAAAAACCAGAACAAAAAGAAAAAATAGATGATATTCACCCGTGCCTTTGTTCCTGCCTCCAATTTACTGCTTCCTTTTTTTTCTTTACCCACTCGATGGATCCATCGAATGGTCGATTTATGCTGATGCATTTACGGCCATCCAGGGTTGGCACCAGGATGCATTGTTTAGTTGCACGCAGCCTGCACATCGTCGATTCGACGATCGCAGCTCTGCATTGGAATGGAAAATTGTAACGTAGGTGCTGATAACGTTGCACAGGGCGGATACGGTTAGGGTCGAATACAGGGTGATCTTTAATTGCGCGTCGATGCTTCAAACTGTGACTTTCCTAATCCCTCTTAGCGTACAGTATCGAGGAAGAGCGCGAGATTACGTTTAAGAGATAGTACCAAAACGACGTTTCGCCGAAGATTGACCGAGATTAATGGTACCGTTGCTTTGCTTCCACGTTTATTGCGTAAGCTAGACTAATCGCTTTCCGAACTTCTCTTTAATCGTTAATTCTATCGACACATTATAACTCTATAACGGAGAATCGGTCGATTAAAACGTGATAAATGCGAATCGGTCTAGTAATAAAACTCCACTTTAATCTTCGTACAGCGTTTTCATAGTTTTCTCTGTCGTAATACCGCAAAAGAGAATATCAAACTCTGCCACGTGTAGCTGTAAAAAGAAAAAAAGAAATCATAAAGCAAGATACTCCATCGCGTTCGAAAACTTTGAAACTTTCTTTAAAAGTGTCTAAAATAGGGAAGGGGGAAAAAAAAGTAACCAAAACATGGAATAATTTCGTTCATTTTTTAGGCGAGAAAACTTGCTACCGGAAAGTTTGATTACCCCGTGGATCACCATCTGACGCGTATATGCACGTAGGTTCGCGGTCAACGAAAATCGACTGGCAACTTTTATAATCCGTATCCGACAACGAAGTGGCGGTCGAAACAAAGTTACGACACCGCTGCACGTACGACACCGCTGCATGGAGTTCTCTACCGCGAAATTCCACGCCAGTTACGCTCGATTGAATGTAACTGCGTGTTGTGTCTCCTTTCTCTACCGAACCAACCATAGCAAGACTTTGCACACGTACAATAATGACGATTTGAAAATTCTACGGGACTCGAGTTCGGTTTCTTTCTCTCCGTCTATTTCAATTTTTATTTTTCTTCCTCTGTCTTGTTCGATGGCTGGCCGCGAAATTGACCAAGCAACGGACACTGTTAATCCTAGAACGAGCAAAATGGGAATTAACGGCAGCAAATTTCTCATCGGTTTTGGCTAGACGTTCCCTCCAATAAGTGCGGTTTTGGATATAGATAACCCGAGGACTGTATTTTAGGATATTCGTTTCACCGGCGGCAGGATCGTGTAATCCTCGATGAAATATTTAAATTCCCGAAGAGTAGCCGAACGAGAGGGATTTAATTAAAACAAGAAGGAACTATGCCACGAATAGAGTGGCGGACAGAGATAGGAATACAGAGGGATGGAAGGAGGAAAGAAGCAAGCTGGCAATTACATTCCGGGTAACACCGTTTTGCAAACGAGTACAACGACATTGTTAATTAAGCATACCGGGAACAACGAGCGGATAATATCGAATCGGCGGTCTTTTAACTTTCACGCCCGACAATATATTCATTATCCTCTTAATTAGCATATGTCATGACCAGGGTTAATAAACGTGCTTTTATTCTATGCGAAAAGCGATGCGATATTACCCGCGACCGCTGGTAGTTTCATTTTTTCCTCGTAAATCGTCTCTTTTCCCTCTGACCGATATTCTCCTCTCGATCGTGCTTCTGCTGGGTTCAAACTGGAATTATACATATGCATGCTCGGATCGAATCTCGTCGTGGTTATCATTCATCCACGAGGCCACAGGTATCTAGCCTGCGAATCAATTAATGTAAATCAAAAGCTGCGAACGAAAGCGTGCGCCCATTCGTTCGGTGAAAACGGCACGACCGTATACACAGTCCATTGTGAAATCGTTGGTTGAAAAAGGGAACCTCGATATTGGGGAACGACGACGACTCTATTCCAAACTGATATCGCGCGACGCGTACACGCAAGATTACGCGGGTAGTGTCGCTGGCTGCGATTGTACGCGCCATTGAATTATGTCCGCGGGAACGCAAGTTGTCGGATGTCCACCGACATGATAGCGTCGCCCGTCAAGTGAAACGGTCGTGTTTCATTTTCACTTGCCTACGTCGCTGCTAATGGAAGTTACGCCAATCGAAGGAAAAGGTCGATACATGCCGCCAACTAGAAAGGGAATATCGACTCGCTTTGAACACCTTCGTGAAATTTTTAGCCGATGAAGTTGATAGATGGTCGAGATGTCGAGGAGTTTCGTCTCGCTCTGTATCGTTTTATTGGTAGAACGTTGCATCGTGCATGGATTTCGTGTTTGAATAAATCAGAATGGTTAACATGACATGGAACACGTTGAACCGTAAGGCGATGATACTTGTAAAGTGTGATTTCCGTGTGATAAGTATAATTTTTAATTGCCCATTGAGTAAGGTAAATTTTGTAGCAATTGTTTGTATAATACTAACGGAAAGTCCGACGCGCGTTATCGCGTGAAACGTATCTCGTGAAACGTGCGTGCCATTAATATGAAACGCGGGCATGGACGAAGAGGAGGATGATTTTGGGTCAACGCCAGATTTTAAACTCATTAAACACGAGCCGTTCGGACGGACTTGGGAACGCATTTATCTGCTGTTTCGTTTTGCTAGTATATGGAGGAGCCGTTGGTTATTTTCATTCGTGATTTCGTTCTCTGTTTGCGCAGGACGAATATTTCGGCTCTCTTTCCGCTCTAACGGCAGAGAAATTGATTTAACTACAGGAAATAGGATATATAAATCATACGAGCCAGGGTGTAATTCTTTTGTAGAATGGAACGTGTAGAGGGTGTCCAGCGTGACTTTGTTATACCGGATATTCGTTTTGTTCGTTTCAAATTCATAGGAATCTATACGCGCGCTGGTCCATCTTCTCGCCGGACTCCCGACCACGCCACCAATTTGTCAGTCACGTTCGTTCAAATTTGTCCGGCTAAACGGTTCGCAAATTACGATAAAATCATCCATATTTCAACGAATAAATTATTGGTAGCTTTCGTTCATCGAATCCCTCTCGAAATACAATTGTAAATCACTTACGACGGTTTGATGAAAGCAGAGAGAAAAAAGAGAGGAGGAACAGCTACGTATTGTAGCGAGTTGGTCTCTACGTCAAACGAAACCAGCGATTTCCTCTTCGTGCAATCGTTATATTCACAATATCAACAAGTAATATCTCGGAGAGCGTAGGTTGGGATTCCCAGAACGCTTCGATAACGACACAACGAAAACGCAACGATAGCGATACACGAGGAAAAAAATGGCGATCGGGGAAGACCGTAAGAAGAAGACCGCGTAGCCATACAAACGATCGTGACTCTTTCTCTTTCGATGATTTTTACCGAGTCGTGAGTTTATCCTCGATGACCACACGAGCCAATGAAGAAAGTGGAAGGAAAAAAACCGAGAAGAAAAATAAAGAGGAAAAACACGAATTCGATAAACTTCTCGTGGCGATGTTCATTTACGTAAGAAGAAAAGCAACTTTAACTCCGTGCCGGCCGTATCGTTTAAAGATCGAACACTGACTCGACGATCGACGTAGTTCTCCAACTTTAAATTCGGTCCTCCGGAAGTTTCCACGTACAGGTACATACGGAGGCGGCGAAAAATTCTTCTTCCCGCGGTCTTAAAGCGTCGACACTCCCTTTACTCCCTTATACTTGGAATTTCGTTGGGTCTGCCTTAAGTTCAGCCTTATGTAATCAAGCAAAGGAATCGAGAATTCGTAGGTCGAACTACGGGAAGCATCTGAGCATCTTTCTTCTTAAGTGACTTACCTTTTCACAGTAGTTTTCACGTGGCGCGCGATATTCGTCAGATATCCCTTTCGCATTGATCCAACTTATCCCATTTTCCATTCTCCTCCCCCTAACGTGCTCGCGGAATGAACTTCCACTTTGAAATCTCCAGCTCGTGATTCGGGTATCCTTTTGACGATGTAATTTACGATAAAGAATAAAATCGATGACAGACAGACTTCGTTTCGAAACACACAGACTTCGATGGCAACGGGATGATAGCGTAACCCCACAAACGAGGTGGCTGCATTCGGTGCAGAAGTAAGCAGAAATTGCGGAACGATTCTATCTCTTTTTCTCTTGTCAACGTTTGAACGGATAGATCGTTACGCGAGGTTACAACGTGGGAGATCTTGGTTACCCGATATACACCTGAACTCGACGAATCTCGTAATCGATCGGATCGGCAACGAATTATCTTGCAAACCACGGTTTGTCTCCCCTCTTTCGTGAAAGAGTCGGCCTCTTCGTGGTTGTACGCCGCTGTGTTATCAGAACGAGCTGCGTTTCTACGATCGTCTGCGGTTCAAGATACCGTTCACGATCCGATCCAACGTCAGCTCGCGTGCACCTTTTGTATAGCTTCACGAACGTTGTGGAGTGGATGGAAAAAGGAATTTCCACCGTTCGACACCGGGGCTAAGTCTTTATTAAAAAGCTTCCATTCCAGAAAGCATTCATCGCTCGAAGCGAACGTTGATGGGATCACAGCCGCGTATAATTTTCCAGATACATTTACAGGAAGACATTTATTTAAAGGTATCTGCTTCCAGTGAGATTAGTTCGCATTTTCGTATCCGGTTCGGTTGAAGCCGGGATAAAGTAGATGCTACCCGATAAAGTCTACGGTAAAAGCAAACTTTCCTCTTAAATTTTTTCTCGCGATCCGACATCGTACGACCGAGTAAAGTGGCGATAATGATTGCCGATACCGCGACGTCGATGCAACGGCGACCACCTAGTCGCGCTTCAAATCGAATTTTTCTCGTCCCTCTTTACATTTTTGCAACGTTGAAAATCCAATTTATCCACCCCCGTTTCAGCCCACCAATCGCCGTCCACACCCCACGCGTGCTGCCTTTGTTTCAGCAGGAATTATTTTTGTATAAGACCAGATATAAGCATTAACAAGCTCGATATCGATCCCGGTTGTTCCATTTTTATTCTGCCGCCGCCCGGTTTGCCAGCGTTTCATAAAGAATGTACGTTTCGCGGCAGACAGATGCATCAGTTGGCGATTGAAAAAAGTCGCTCCAGGTACTTGCAAGTATGTAACGGAGGATATCGTTCGTTCGTTTCTCAAGTTCGATGATATCTTTTTGTTTTACACAAAGAATCCATGTCGCATTAACTCGTAATCTCTGGATTTCTATGGAAATCGTAACTATGCTACTCGATAAACGAATTAATAATATAAACGAGCGAAATGTAATATTATCGAGCTCTCTTTTTTGTATCTGTTCCGTAGCTTTAACGAGATGCATCGTGTTTCAAATAGGATGTTTCTCTTCTTGAAGATCAAGCCCGTACAGCGACGTCAAACAACGTACATGGCCAACCGCATAAATATTTCTTTAAAATGCATTTTGCGTACTCGAGGTCTCGAGAGGATAGGATAAATATGTATGTATACGTGTACACCTATCTTGCAGTGGATCATCTCGTTGTTTCGTCAAATTCGTTATATCCGTGCTAGGCAGCGTATAATCTTTCAACGGAGACGAGATTGACATTGTATGCATAGCACCGCGAACTTGTCATAAGGTAGACGCGTCAAAAACCATTTTACACCTGGATCCGACGAGGAAATCTAATCTAGCTCCGGAAACATATCTGCTTCAGCCAGGTAAAGATATTCTGGCGTTCGACGTTGAAGGAACCACGAGTAATGTTCGTCAATCGTAGCCAACGCCACGTGACGCTGTTATCACGTGGAAAAGCGAGCATGAAATCTTCGTGTATTTCACAGAATAAATCATGCAATCGTCCACGAGTTTTTATCTTTCCTGTAGAATGGCGGACGACAAAATTCATATACGATCAGCTGTGTGTATCAGGCCCTTCGTACCTTCAAATATTCATCAGGAGAACGTTCAATATTTAAAGGCTTTTAAATGCATGTTTTACCGCAATTACGTTAGCCACGTTCGCGCACGGTTGTGTGCAATTAGATACGTTTGCACTAAAATTTTCCCTTCCGTCGTCCAACGAATCGGCCGTTACAACACGCCAGTGTAAATTTACATTTTTCATACACGCTCCTGATATAGTAGTCGCAGTCACATTTTTCGATTGCCTTTTTTTACCCTTTTCTCCTCTCTATCATCCTGTTCCTCCGCTACTTCATCTCCTTTTTTGCATATATCGGTAATAATGAAAGGCCGCTGATTTTGAAAAATGCACGGTTCGGCTGAGACGAACATCGAGCTATTTTCATGCCACCCACGTTCACTATACATACACACATACAGATATATAGATATAACGTATATATATACACAAGTATGTCTAATATACTTAACCGTCGTATGTCTTTATCCATTTTCTTAAGCCAGATCAGGTGCGCAAATTTTTGTGAAACGTCGATCGATGTCGGACGGCCACCTTAAGTGGATGACGCGACCCAAGGGGCATCCAAAACGAATTTGTTCTAGCTCGTGGTGGCATGAGCCACCTCGTTCGCCGTATATAACAATCAGGGCTTATCACGGTTCGTCAGTAAAAGGCTGACGAGGCGTGGGTCAATCCCAGCCCGGTCGATAAGGTCATCGAGCTAGCGACCAGAGTCATTTGCCGACACCAGCCAGGTACCTCGTAGAATTATCCTCGTTGACGAGCGGGCTGGGCTTAGTGGCCGCATTAGGGGCTCGAAATTTCTTCCGGAAATTCACCTAAGATGGACGAGAAACACGTTCCACGTGTCGCACCGGATAATATACCGAGCTCAACTGGCCCGATTTCTAACGAGCCTGATTAAAACTTCGTGCACTTAGACCTATGAAAATCTTCCCGATCAAATATTTTTTATGCTAAACCATCACGATAAGGCGAGCAATTTTTTTTTATTTATTTCTTGAGTGGAAGAAGATTTTTGTTATTAATCTATGGCCGTTCTTGCACATAAAATGGATGGGATTAAAAAATAATTGAAAATTGTAGTTCTTGTAAAACACTTCACGATATTGTATACATAATTTACTAGGTTTGTTCTACCCTTTCTGATAATCTCCTTTGATTATCGACGCTTAGGTTACTGTTCTTTCTGTTTTTGTCTATGAAAGGGAAGCATGACTGGGGCACAGAGGAACCAATTTCAATCGCGTTTTTAACCTTTAATTCCTCTACTGTTCTTGCAGTTCTTTTGTAATAACCGTAAAATCGAGCGTCGTTCGCGATAAGCATTCTTATCGATCCTCGTGGCGTCGGCGGAGAGCTGCTACAGCATTGCTAGGTAATAGCTACACAATCAAAATATCGTTATTGCTAAACTGCTTTAATCGAGCGCCATAAAAAGCATGTAGTTTATCAAATGCTTCAAAGGTTGCCAATTAATTTGTTAATTTGTTGGAAAGTTGAGAACGCAACGAAAATAAATTATATTCAGCTAATTGCGAGCTTCGAGTGTATGACAAAACGTTCCTTCGTCGGTTTCGCCGCCAACTGTTTCTCATTTCCTATCGAACTGAAAGAACAGGACGAGTATATTTCGAGAGACGAATAGACGGATGTGAAACGAATGTCGATTCAACCGAAGATAAAGTTTGAATAGCTTTTATCAGAATTGCCATCTAAAAATAAGTACATTAAAACTTGAAGTAGTTACCAAGTGCGATTACGATGGAATGTCTCCTTACACTTTCTAGGTCTTGATGCTGTGAACTTCTAATTCGTTAGCTTCGCGCATCAATCTTCATCCTTGTTTTCACTCTTGTCTCGTTACCTTTCTGTACAAAATTCATGGAAGAACGAGAACCATCGAAAATCAGCATGCAAATGAGACATGGTTTCGTATTACCAATTGAAACATACGATACACTGATACGATAATCGTGTCAGACACGTAACTAAAGAATATACAAGACTTTAATGGAATTTGTATTTAATTTCTCTGAAAGTTGGATAGGTTTTCGACAAAAATTACGAGAATACATGAAAGGTAGTTTCCGGTCAGTGGGTCGGCTTTCTGATTGATTGTCGTTACGGAATCATTTCACCTAGTCGTGAGCTTCATCCCCGGCTAAAGGATTGCTTGCATATCGATGAGGTTGTAAAATGACCAGTGACATGGTCAGCGCTTCGAATTACCGACGTATGCTGTATGTGGAGTCGAACAAGAGAAATACGAGAGTGACACAGACGCATAATTGATTCGCATCGGTGGAAAGTGTCTTCGGAGATCTAACGCGACTACAACCGATCGTACATGTCTCCAACCGGAATTAGGAGTGTACATCCTTTGTGCTTGTGAACATTGATATCTGCCCGTCGTAGTAACGTGATTCGGCTTCGAGTCACGAGTCCTGTTCCAAAGCTGAAACTTCCGAATGTTATATAGTGCTCAGCTTGCAACTCGTTACACACTAGCCTAACCTGTAATGGCTAAACTAACATTTTGAACCGACAAGTTGCCGTGGGAAAGGATACCATGTTCGATGGCAGCTTGTAATTTAGAGAATATACTAAAGTGTACGTCAACGAAATCATAGCGTCTTGGACGAAATAATACCAATCAAAGATCAGAGATTCGGAAACAGTGGACTCGGCCTTGCCCCGTTGACGAGACTGCTGGAATAGATTAGAGTCATCTTTCTGGAATAATGACGTCCAGATCTGCTGGCTGTTGGTACACGATATTAACGATTCAAATTTAGCACGCCCGAATGCTGGCTGCTGATTGCAGGCTGAAGGCAACTTTGATTCGCGCCACCTTAAATCGGGTCAACGGGAAATTGTTCCTTGAAGGGAGAAGTAAAATGATAAAACGATTAAAGAAAAATTCTTTAAGCGACTTCCACGATGCTTTCATAATTGCATTTGGAATCCGTGATACCTCTGATTACACGGGATTCATTGAGTTAGCAAATGGATCGAATAGATTTCATCGAAATGCATACCGGATGATGTAAATGTTTTAATTTAGGAATTCGATCTTTGAATGCATCGGCCGGAAGCCTCTCTATTCCCCAGCCGTGTAATATTCTAGGCAAGTCGAGCAGGAAGATGAAATCACCGTTGCGCCGGGTAATTCACATCGCATTCCAGTTTGGTATCGAATCTCTTAATCAAGTGCGTTTGATGGTGTGCATTGTAAACATAATCGAGTACCGATTAAAATCGTCTTCAATAGAGATATGCTCGATTCGCGATCCTGAAATTTAGTTTCGATCTGCCGTACAAACCAATAGTCCGTAACAAATCGTTTGGTTCTCGTTCAGTTTAATTTCGTCGATAGAATCTTGGGTAAAGGGACGATAGGATAACGGGAACAATACATCCCTTCGACGACCACAGGTTTTTCCTCTGCGGTAACGGATCGTTTGAACATCCACTCTACGTCAATTAATGGGATCATAATTCTTGAATAGTTTCGATGCGGCGTAATAATCAATTAGTGCCGATTGGACGAAGCGGTAATTTTAATGTGGCAAACAATGCCATTAGCATGCAGCTATTATCGGGGACTGAGGCTCGAATTGTGTCACGACGAAATTATTCTCTATCTCCAGAGAGCTGGAGAAACATAGAGAAAGCGATATGAATGAAAATGCTTATGCACCATGAACCCATCGCATTCCGCTAGTATTTTACTTCAATAAAGAGGCCCGGTTAGATTACACAGGAACGAAAATACTGTCTATTGTGTGACGAAACAGTACCGAGGTATAATTCATTACTTACATCTGTCTCTTACTTGGCAGAGCTATGCGAATATCGATTTGTATAAAACCAGGAAGATGTCGAGACGGTGTTAAAATAGCAGTGTTAATAAAAGGGGAAAAAGCTTTTAAACGAAGGATGAAAGAGCGATCTGTTATTATTACGAAAGTTGTGAATAATCCAAGATTTCTTATCCATGATTTCCGAAGTGGAATTTATATGAAAACTTTATTCAACCGTAAATGAGATTAACATTGTGCGACGTTCGTAACATATATATATATATATATGTGTGTGTGTGTGTGTGTATATATATGTTATGTATAGGTATGTACATACAACAGACAGCGACTATATCATCGAACATCACATTAATTAATCCATCGCTTTAACTTACAATAAATGAAACGATCTTGTCGGATATTGTACGCTCAAAGAAATATTATCGTTTATAATCAATCGGAGTAATCACGATTGATCCGTTTCATATAACAGGGTAGAAGGGGGATTCCTCGGTGTGTATCCTCGATGCAGTCCACACGAGCATTTCGTTTACTCGCATCGAAATCCGTGCACACCAGCTTGATAATACCATTGGGTTTATTATTTGCAGAAACTGGATTATCCTCGTTGACAATGTGTACGGATACGTGAAACAGCTGTCTACCTAGGAAATAGTGGATTAGCTCGGAAACATGCGGCAATACTAACGCTGCGAAACATCGTGGTCCAAGAAGATCGCCTTGCGTTCTTCGCGAGGGATTAACGAAAACCGTCTTCTATAAAGGATTTATACTATATAATTTATAGATCGACGAACAACCGACATAGAAAATATATGTACAATAAAATTTGATGCGAACAATCATCGAGAACGAAAGATCGATACGCGATTGGCACAATCAAATTTGATTTTTAACAGGGGAGAATAAACTCGTTCTAAACGCGATACGCTAAACACGATAACTTCACTCGTCGATTACGAGCTTCGAACGATGAATTTTCTAAAAACGTGAAACACGCTCGCCAACAAATTCGATAGTTTGCAACAATTTTCCATAGTCCTCTAAGCGGCGATTCCATTTATGGTGTGTATAACACCTGAGCACGGCCATTTCGTGGACGTCAGATAGAACTAATTTAGACATTATGAGCAAGGTCGTCTGTGCAGAGCAAGGCAATAGAAGATAATGTCGTTAGGCTGTGCTGTATTACGTCGGGATTATCACGATTAATTACGCGTACCTGAACGTGTAGGCCGAATATGCAATATTCCATTAATCTCGGCAATCTTTGTCCTTTTTCTAATGCGGTATTAAACGTTAAATAACGATGGAATTCTCGTCGATTCGACTTTTACGTACAACGTAAGACGTAAATGACGCGATTCGGCTCTCTGTCTTTCGTTTCTTTCGTCTTTTGTTTTGTTTTCTTGTTTGTTTTTTGTCAAGTTGCTGAAACATTCATTGAAACTGTGACAATCTCTCATCGTTGCTATTAACCTAACAAATTTCACGAGCGGAGAACGAGAGAAATAGTTAACGCCGGTGACCGAATAAAGTTGTCCACGGAACATCGTTGGAAAGTTTGACCCGGCAAAATGCGCCAGATCACGACAGGATTATCGCCATTAATCGTACCACTCGTCGCAGGACAGATTACACAATTACACTTTTACGATCGTGATAGTTACACACAGCTTACACATTTACACATATCACAACGGCTAACAGAGGTGGGAAGTTTAGTCGCGGGCGAAATATCAACTTTTGAGCAAACACGGGTGTATACGTCGAAGAAACGTCGAAATTTGCGTTCGTCTTAGAACGGTCGAGAGAAAGGAATCTTACGTCTCAGGGAGGATGCTTCGGTATTCTCGCGATACAACGAATACGTGAGCGTCGTTCGAAGTAGCTGTTCTAGCATCCATGGTTTTAACGATACACCCTAGACCGGTTCCGTTATTTTACAGAGACATCATTCTCGTAGCTCGTTACATACTTTTGTCTCACTTCCCCGTATACACGGATAACACACGCACGCACACGTACACGTCTTTCACTATCAACTATTCGATTCAATTCCTTAACGATTACGTAACGCGTATCACGATAACGTCGCTCACCTTCCGAAGATCAAAGGTTGGTGATTTCAGATCCAACCGGAGTCTGTCGTGGATACAATTTTGCCGGAACAAACTGCACCTGCAACGTCATAAAATTCACGCGCGCAACTTGGACATTTATCCTTGTTTCTCTCGTCGAATTACACAGCTTTATCTCCTTCTCTTTCGAAAATATCACAACGTTCATTTTTCTATATTTCGAATGGCACAGGTGGCGGGGCACAAAGATCAGTTCGTGGCGGTGGAATGCAGCACCAGTTTCAGCGTGGTGAACATCATCAATAGCGCACTGCAAGCCATGACAGATGGCGACGAAGCGATGCTGTGCTGCATCGCAGCTGGATTATCTCCTTTGAACACGTGCACCAGGACCCGCGCTGGTTGCGCGTTACTTGCCTCGCAGGTGTAATTTCCGGAATGACGATCAGACGCACGAGGCACCTCCAGCCAACTTTCGCGCCCTACCAGGTCCGTGCTGACATTGACCCCTTGATCGATGTCGTAGTTGATCATCCGGAAGTTATGATACCAGAATAAGTAGGAAGGCGTTTCTGTTGACTTTTTTACGAGGCAGTGAAGCTGCAGGGTGCTACCTGGCCTCACGAATTTCTCCGAGGGACCAGCTATCTCTGCTCTGGCTTCTGCAAATGGTAGAACGTGACGCGTCAGACGTGAGTAGCTTACCGTTCTATCCCATATTGTTTACTAGGGTCCAAGGCGGTTATGAGCACTAGGAAGGATGAGGTATGCATCGTGGCTGGTTAAGGGTTGTACGGGGATAGCGTACGAAATCCCACTCACTTCACCCTCTTCCTCACTCTCTCTATCTCTGTCTCTGTCTCTGTCTGTCTGTCTGTCTGTCTGTCTGTCTGTCTGTCTCTCTTTCTCTCTCTCTCTCTCCCTCTCGCACGTTCTGGTTCTTTCAACCGTCTCGTGAACCAGGCTACCTTTGTGCTATCTCTTCCGCAGACTGACACTCCAAGCCCAAGAATTTTAAGTTACCCTTCACTCGTACCACGAATTCGATGTCTCTCTCCTCTAAACTAGCCCAGCCCCGTCTACCTTTTCGTTTACTCGAGCTATCGTACTCGTCTGTTCGCTCACCGACGCAGACTGACATGACAGCCCTGAGAACCCGTTATAGGGTCAGGTGTGATGGAACACTGTAAACATGGGGCAAAACCTACTCCATCCCTAGTCGGATACACTTTTGCCCATCCGCCTTCAACCCCCGGCGACAGGGCTTCCGTTTCACGACGTGTCACGGACGAACGCACGTGAACAGGAGTGTAGATCGAGTTTTAAGCGCTTCTCTGCGTGATACAAGCACGCTCTTTTGAAGCGTCCACGCTCCAAGTGGTTCTCTCTATATCGCGATGGACCATTGAATCCCGAGAGTAGACGCAAAAGAACGCACGTTCTCGCTACGTGTGCCACGAATAAAAACAAATCCGTCACGAGCTAGTCGAACACGTCCGAAATTTATTAAAACGTCACGATTCGAGAACGCTCAGGATTCCAACGATGGTTCGCTTTTTCGTTCCTATCGTACAATACGATTTTCTCGCGGAACCAATACGTGAATTTTAACCGATCCGTTAAAACGACTGCATTTCGTTGTTTATACGCTTCGTCAGATTGGCCAATTTTTGATCTCTCAACTATCCGTCTGCCACGGTTTCCGCCGTTTCGTTATTTTATTCGTTTTACTCAAAACACTTTCCCTTTCCTCCTTTTTCTCTCTCTCTCTCTCTTTTTTTTTTTTGTTCCAATCTTTTCTCGCTCTTCGAGCATTCAATTACGTCGATCGAATCATCCGGGCTGTGTAGTTCGTAATTTAGTTTCTTAATTAATTTCCACGATGAGAAAGAAATTATAACGCGAGTCTATATACCAGGTAGAAATTGAGGAGCTTATTAAATGTGATGTGATCTAATCCCTTCTCCGGTCTATGTTGAAAGTTTTAAGGGTGATGTAGCAATATCGGATGATTAAAATTAGATCTACAAGGTGCGCTTGTGCGATCGTGAGCATACTTGGAAAGGTCGACGTACCGTTAGGAGGTGTATTTATCCCTAGACTTTGAAAATCTTCCATTTCTTTTTTTCTTTTTTTTTTATGATACGATACGTCTAATTAGGCCTTAACGAGACGTTATTAAGGCCAACTTTTGAAACTGTCCTCGTGACAATTGATAGGATCGTTATCGATTTAAAAGTTTCCGGGGAAGGTAAATTTCTTCCAAACCAATGCCCTCGTTAAATACGTCTTTACCAACTTCTTATTCTTTGGTAATCCAATCTGATTTTCAGCCACGAAGCTACTACGGAACGCGCATACTGTTGATTCGAGAAAGGGCTCGATCTATTCTCCTCGATCGCGTTTTAATTAGTGAGCAAGCTACGTAATCCAATTTCTTTTTTCCTCTTACCCTTATCCGTTCCGCCGTTCTTTCAACGAGCGCAATCGTTAATAATCAGAGACGATGGAAATGTCCTGAAACTGCTTATTCGATCAACTCGAATTAATCGATTAATTGCATTAACACAGGAGAACTCGCCTTTGTAACTATTCGCCGTATGCACGAATTACGTCTGAGGGGTATGGGCGCACGTATAGTCAGACACTCGCAGGCGATTGATTTTCCGCGTTTTTCCAAAGCAGCAATGGTATATAGATGGTCGTTTTATTGAAATCTAACATAAAGTACGGGCGTTCTATAGCGGAAGTATCTCTTATTGATACTGCGATACGATATCTCGATGAGTGTTCGAAAAATTTTCCAGGCCACTATCCGAAGCAAGCAAACGATGAAATTCTTTTATAAGTTTCGAAGGCCATGACGTTTTATCGTTGACATCTTTTTAAATCTTCCACGGGGCAAGTGGTTCGTTGAAAATTGGATGAATGGGCGGCAATAATTTATGAAAGAACGTAGTTTTCAATGGGAAGTCTTTAAATTCGTGCCGAAGCAAAGGGACACAGCGTTAATTAACGAATCGATTTCACAAATTCGCGGGACATTGCGCGCGAATCGGTCATCGAAATCCACCACAGGATATTTCATTCGGTTATTCAGCGTAACATTCCTGTCTGTCCCATGCGATAAAACATCGTAACTATTTAGCAGTATATAAAACACTATAATCGAAACGTCCCGACTGTGATCCCGTTGTACATCATCCTCAGATCAGAAAAATCTCGGCCCATGAATTTCAAGTGTGCAAGAAGGAACGTAAATATTGCACGTCCCGGATTTGGCTGGGGGTGGAGTTGAGGGCAGGAGAGAGTATAAATATTAAAAGTACCT
The DNA here is from genome assembly GCF_014825855.1 of Bombus pyrosoma. Lineage (NCBI taxonomy): Eukaryota > Metazoa > Arthropoda > Insecta > Hymenoptera > Apidae > Bombus > Bombus pyrosoma. The sequence continues at coordinate 5,224,001 of NC_057782.1, forward strand.
GAGAAAGGTTCTAGTACGTATCCGTCAGATGTCACGACAAAAACACGGTCCCGGAAACCAGGACAAAATTAGATGGTAACTGGCGTTCGCCCGCGTGCATACACACACACACATACACAACACACAAATACAGACGTATTCTTATATATATGAAATATACATATATAGATGTAGAAGTATGTATATGGATCTATGGATATAGATATAGAGAGAGCGTGCTTTCAAAAACTAGAATCTAAATGCAAATACACGAAACACGCAGAGACTGAGAAAGGGAGAGAAAGGGAAATAGTGAGAGAGAGAGAGAGAGAGATATAGAGTCAGAGAGAGAAACAGACAGACGGAGAGGAACGTCGCTTAAAACGGCGACGCCGGGACCAAACGTCGTAATTCACGAAACTTCGGCCTCCTTGGTCTGATAAAAACCGTTTTCCCGCTATTGATCGGCCATCTGCTTAATAAAATCCAGATAAAAGTGCTTGCCAGTCTTTTTCTACAGGCTCTCGGACCCCGATTGCGTTGACACGTGGAGCCTGCGTAAATGGAAATGAAAATGTAAACAGTGTAAACCGTAGCTAAAGAAAACAGAAGAGCATTGAAATAGGAAATGACCGAGGAAGAGACCAAGAGGAAGAAAAAAGAAAAAGGTGACAGGTAGAAATAGGTGATCTGATAAAAGAGAGGGAATTCTTAAACTGCTGTTTTCCTTTTCTGGCGGTAGCGTATAAGAAGAAAGAATTTCTGCTACAGATATTCTAGTGTTGGGTGTCTTATCAGGAAACCAGACGAGAGTGTACTGTCTCTAAGTAGCAACGCTGCTCTTTACGTGCCCCCCTTGGTAGAAAGCATTTCCACTTTTCGAGCTCGCACTGCAACGCCGTCCAACAAACGGAACACGCGTTTCGGTCTATTTTATTTCCAGCATTTAACTGTATTCTCGTATTATATTATATTCGTTATTGTAGCTGACGTAATTGCGACCGGGCAACAGTGAAATGCGAAACGCGACACTAAAGAAAAGAATGATATTAACGGAGAAAGAACTGAAATACATAATTGTGTATGTATATGGGCCAAGACATACGTGTGGAGGTTACATAAATGGAGAGAGACAGGGGAAAAGTGAAAGAGAGAGAGAGAGAGAGAAAAATCATACGTCGAGTCGGTCATGCATGTTGTTAAAAAAAAAGAGGTAGACGATCGATACGAGTAATCGAACCGATATTTCTCCGCCATGGTTTATCCACCATTGTCGAATATGATTGTGAACAATGAATACGAAAAAAAAATGGTGAAAAAAAGGTTCTGTTCGATACATTTATTCCAATTTCATTAACTATTCGACGAGATAAACTAGAATTTAATTTATTCTATTTAATGGGTCGGGAGATAGAGTAGATTTTCAACTGATGGCGAAAATTTGCGCGAAAGCCTGAAAAGCATATTAAAAAAAAAAAAAAAAAAAAAATAGAAAACGGGGGAAAAAAGAAAGACGATTGGAAAAATCGGACAGGCGTCCATCGCGGCCGTTATACACGATAACCGAAAATCGGGCACAGGCCACACGCAAATAGCTTATATCGGTGTTTAATATCACGCTTACCGACAACCTCGAGGAACAGAAATATACTAGTGGGTGGGTGGGTGGATACTTGGCACTGGTACAATCCAGCATCCCTCGGTTGAACGTATTTTATTTGAAGAGTCCAATCCTCGCTGTGGTGGAAATGAATTGCCTGGAACCGCTCGTCGTTGGCGTACGTTGTCAGTCCTACGGTCAGTAACTCCTGAACGTTCTTCCGCTTGATCCACGACACCTGGAGAGCCAGCAAAAACTCTCGTTAACAAGAATGATCTCTCGCCCCTAACCAGAATTGGTCATGAAACCGGAGAACAACGAAAAAGAAAGATCCCGTCTAACGACAAGGGATTCACCTCTGTGCCTCTTTACGTGGAAAACAGCTAAAAATTTCAAGTTACTACCAGCGGAATGCATGGCCCGCCTTTATCACAGATCGAATTTTTCATCATTTGTTCCCCACGAAATTGGAAATGTTCTTCCTCCGATAAAAATCGCCCGATGAAAAACGAAGGGGAAGTAATTTAGTTCCTTCTATATGTACTTCACTCTATCGACAAATGTGCCCCGTTGCGGATCCAGATTTTAATTAATCGCCGGTGCTTCCCTGTGTGTACAATAATTCGTAACTATCGGATCTATCGTGGTAGCGAAAACGATTTCTTCGAAATAAGCTAGCTTGATATTGCCCGAAGGAACAAATAAGCACCGTGTCTGTTCACGACGCTCACTATTCACTTCCATGTAATATCGGGGTCCCCGGTCGCGGCCTCTGCCATTGTCTGTCTATTACGGTCAGTAACTATCGTCCTGACGTTATGAGTACTAACGTTGCCATTAGTCACAGCATTTTCTATCTATGGCAGTACCCCAATATCCATTTTGCCATGGTCATTAACTCTTCTTCTTCTCTTGTCCATCGATTCTTCTCGGATCCTCTTAACTCTGTCGAAGAAAATGACTGCTTCAAAGCGATTAGAGTCGAGTCGAACTTAAACGTTCCTCGATACAGGAAAAAGCAAGAGGAAAAATGTGGCAAGTTCTTACGGTATAAGACGTGGTGATACGTTATATACATATAACGTATGTAGCGTGTGTGTGTACACGTATATTTTGCATATACTATATACATATTGTATATATTAAGTTGTCCCAAAAGTTTCTTTTGTTTTCTAAAGAAATAATAGATGCACAATATTTTTTTATATTATTATAAATAATAAAAACAAAATATAAAATAATAATATAAAATAAGAATATAAAAATATAACTTTTGGAACAACTCAATATATTTATATAACATTATTATATATATATTTATATTTATATAACATTATAATATATACATATATTTATATTGTATATATACATAACACGCAATCAAGCAACTTTCGTGGGAATATCGACATACACACGAGTTAAACGCTTCGGACTATTCATTAGCTTGGTCCGCAAGTTCGTGAAAATAGAACTATCGAGTTGCGATCGTAGTTTGGTAACTTTCGGAAACTAGTAACTGCCCTGTAAATATCGTGCGCATATTACAGTCCAGTAAATGTACTACATCAATAACGATCAGTAATTGCCGTACGCGGGTTCTCACTTGAAATTCTGTGTACCTGAGGGTAAGCAAGAAATGCCCTCGGCTAGAATAATTTCTCGAACTGTGACACAGGATGATTGCACAGCTCGTGACCAGAATTGATCGAGGCATGATATACCGTGTAACACGCACTACGAGAAATTCTATCTACAGGTGATTCGCGTTTATTCGATAAATTATCTATTATCACTCGGTTCGATCACGTCCGATATTATCGCTACTTTCAACCCACTCGCTTTAAAAGTACCGTATTATCTGGAAAATCGATATCCTTTCATTCTTTAACACTTAGCATTATCACGTCGCTTTTGTAAATGAGCTATAATGGAATAGGAAACACCTGTTAATCAATTAATGTGCGATATTTATTCTCAAAGTTTTTAAAGATTTTCGAACGACTTTAAACGTCAATGACATGATATCAATGAGCCTGAATGACAATGATCTGACTTGGGACGACCTTTCATGACCTCCGAATGACCTACACTTGCAATGCCATAATTTTTCCATATCCATATCCAAGTTAGCAAATTTTATCGCATGACGCGTGAGTCACATCATACATTTCGATAAAAAAATTTGAATGAAAAAACGTTATCTTTAACAAGAGGTTAGATTAAAACTTGTCGCAATGCGGGCTAGTTGAAACAAAAGCTAACCGCGTAAACGTGACGTTTTTTTTTTTACATTTCGCGCTGCACATTCGCCCCTTGAAATATTGACGCGGCGAACAATTTATAAAACTCATATTACGCATGGCCATCGGGGTGTAAATAGGCGATCCGTGTAATGTACCGTGATTTTTATTCTCGCCGAGGCGATTCAGTGACTATTTCTGCGTTTCACGCCAAGCTTTCCTGTATTTAAAAGCGCGCAAGCCTATTGCAAGAAGTGCTATCAACGAGGATAATCCTCGGTGCTTGCCACCAGATGATGGCGTTCTCGTAGTTGGAATTGGCCGTGAAATGCGAAGAGAGAGGAAAATAGATCCGTCCCCTACGATAGGATCTCGTCTCCTATACGTATTTACGTCTATCGTAAAGTTTAGATACCTTGTAACGAGGGGCACGAATGTTTTTACTCTAAAATTGAATTCTTGATGTTTGTCTACGTGAAATATATAATCTCGACGCGATAGATACCTTTAATCATCTTCCTTTTAATACATCGTTTCTTTTACAAGGGTCGGTCAATTACATTTTCCGAGCTTTTAATCTTTTAATTTGCCCTTCGAGAAAGAGAGAGAGAAAAACGAAGACGAAACCCAAGTAATTCGCCAAGTTGCACTTGTATCAAGAAAACGCAAGGCACTCCTGCCTCTTCTCGAAACGATATCAAACACTCAGCGAGAGATTAAATGGAATGATTCGGCTGCCACGGCGTGGAGAAGGATTACGCGACTCGAGGTAGAAAAATTGAGCGTGGAATTGGAGAGGGAGAGAGATTTGTCTTCGGACGATAAGACTCCAACCCGGACGTTGAGCCCAACGTGTCGCGAAGCTTTCCACGAGAATTGCTCCACTTGCCACGCGTTGGTCCTTTAACGCGTACCCCTCATTAACATTTTACCTTCATATTTCATGCGCCGCGATACTTTATATATGCCGCTTCACTTTTAAATTCCGACGCAATTTTTCTTCGCCGCTCTCAGTAAGCTGCCCGCCTATACGCCCACGACGACCCGAAGCTTTTACGTAAGACGCCACCTCGCGAGATTCAGGTGGCATTTAAATAGCAGAAATGTATGCCAACAGAAACGACTGGAACGATTACCTAGATCATGAGAAGTATTGGCTACATCTCGAAGAATAATGAGAAACGACGGATAAACAGCCGGCACGGTAAAAGAGCGGAATGAGAAAGAGCGGCGTCTCCAAGGACGGTTTCTCACGTACACTCGAAATTTGCTGACGGAATTTTCATCGTTCTTACTCTATTGAAATATTCCCAGGAATAAAAAAAAAAAAAAAAAAAAAAATTGAGAATAGAGGAACAATGAGAAGCAAAATTCGTGATAAAACGTGCTCCCATAATACGATGAGTATCGCAAAGAAATTCAATCGGTCCGTAATCAAGTAGATAAAAGGACGCGATGATACGCTATTCGACTCACGTTTTCCTTTAAACCTTTCAGAGGTTACCACGCCCAGCCTCGAATCGATTACACTTCGCACTTGATTAATGGTACACAAATCTATAAACGATTCGAGAATCGTGGAATGTGTTACGTATAAACATGCACCGCAGCGAAATCGTGAAATTCCTGGAAATCCAACCGCGATATCCGTTGCGCGGGACTGAACGAAAGCTGAAGCCGCGCTACCCTGCTTTGCGTAACTTAGGATCGGGTTAAATGACTGTTCTACTCGTGCAGAATTCCTACAAGCACCCGCTAGGTTGTCATACCAGGGGCTCGAATTCGCGGGAACGACGAAGTGGAAACGCGAAACGAAATGAGAGAATTAGAAAAGACATGCTCACCATCACCACAGATTACAAACAGCTCGATCGGAGGTGAAACTGACGGTACATAGATGTGCAATGTTATCTCTTCAAATCGTTACTTGTCATGAAAAAGCGAAATAATAAAATTTATTTCGTTGAGAAAACCATAGCCAGCGTATCATTTCAAATAAACTCGACCACTACGTACTGTATCGGAACATGTATTCCTTTTTTCTCTTTCTGTTCAATTTACGAATGAACAATACATATTGATAAATAAAAGTTCACAAATATTGATCATCAAGAAGCGTTCTCGTCGGTTCCCTCCAATTTTTCTCTTTTTTCTTTTTTTACGCCCATATAATGCGTATGGAATGCGAACTATAAAAAAAAAAGGGGGAGTAAAAATGCGGGTCTCATCACGCGGACGATTAATTTAGTTTCCGTCGGTGCATCGCGATAAATATTTGTTTCATAAAAGCACCGTTTTAATTAAGCCACATGCATTTCTATGCAGCGGCGCGCCGCTCCCCTGCAGCCTTCCATTCGATTTACATCCCGCTTAAATTATTATTAAAGTCCGCGCGCGCATAATGCATGAACAGCCGCGAGCGCACCACCCGGCTATCTCCAGAATTCGTCACGAGACAACTCTTTAGGATTTAATGAATCGGAAATGAAACACACGAACCAAGCATTCATACGTGAATTTTGAAAGGAGCTTCGTGTCTCCTACCAGCAATACGTGAACCACGTTCACCGCGTTTACTATAGTTGCCGCACATTCTCTTTGACCGAACATGAATCACAGTCCGTCTAAAGTAAATTTCTGAGGTGTTTCCATCATTTCAAATTCTCCGTCCAGTGGCGTGCGTCTATAACTTTCCTTTTCGCTTTGCCCGTCTCCGTTTTCCCATCTTTAACCACTAACGGGGTGCATGCCTGTTGCGTAAGGAAATTTCGAACCAGACGTTTCCCATCCACTTTCCCAGTGTCATATTTGCAGTTCCCGCGGACGAAGCAACCGAATACGTCTGCGGGGACGCGTGTTACCGTCTTGAATGAAACTCCATAGGTCGAGGAATTTGTGCACGGAGAGATTCTCGAATAGACCCGACGAAACTTCGCCAATGTGTATCTTCCTCACCTTAAGGAGAAACGATCTCAACCACGGAAAGCCTTTCGTGCTGTAAACACTCAAACATTCGAAGTCCGAATGCAGATATGCAGTTTGTACCATTAGAGACTAACCGGATGTTAGCTCGCTATCCTTTGCGAAACACGTACCCCTGGTTATTAATACCGGCTTTCAGAACTCTAACAATATGCTGATACCGCTCGAACGATGTAAATTGTTCAGTGGCAATTTGTCCAGTGGGCACCTGCAGGCGATATTAATTGCGACCAGACGAGACGAAACGATGAAAGAGAGAATTTTAATAGGAGGTCTAACAAAGCTCCAGAAATAACCGGCTTCGAGGGTCTTTTATTTTTCGTGATATTCTTTTCCCTTTGCATCGCATGTTCTATTATCGATATTGCAATTCCTAGGCTCTTAAATTTCCCCAGCGAAACACGGTCCGTTGAAAATTACGATCGTATAAAAGTAAAAAGTTAGTACGGGGCAAATGGACAGGAAAGAGCTTCCGGACAGGCGTTCGCGCGAGTTGTTGGTTTCCCGGGGTCGAGAGCGGAAACACAGTAGCGAAGTTTTGGCCGTCTATCTGAAAATCAGTCCTTGTACGTTTGTCGGATCTCAAGACACCCTTCTAACGGTTCACGCTTATTGAGCAATTCCCCGACATGAATGCAGACACAGGCTCTCAGCGCAATGCCTTACATCGCTTTCACGTTCTCTCCGCTCCCATCGAGCTCGTGCATCGCGAGCCCACCCAATTACTAGGATACAGATCGTTAGTGATTTCCAAAGAGATTCCCCCGTACAATGCAAACTCGGCTTCGGAACTTCCCCTTTTCGACCCGCTTTGCCATGGAAGATGCTTTCACTGACTCGCCGTAACAAATCGCGCGTGTACCTATCTACGACTGACATTCGCTGACTGGGAACGTTCACCAACACCAATGACAACGACGACAACGTTTATGGTAGACCCTAGTTTGAAAATAAAACAGTATAAAGGAAGGTTACAGCAAGGTAGAAACATGAAATATAAAGAGCTAAAGAACAGAACCAGTTACATAAAGAACTAGAACATCAAAGAGCGTAGAAACTCGATCAAAACTGATCGTAGTGTAATGATATTGCCCGCATGTACACTTTTATAATTATTTAACCACTGTCCGTATAAAACCGTCGCTACCAATAAGCTATAACGCAAGTCGACTGTATGCGCGCTCGTCCATCTGCCCACTGGAAAACCTCTGATTCGATCCATATTAATGATCCTCGGCCGAGTTCCAACGATGCCGTTTCCACGATGTGAATTTTCGTTCGTTGGAAGTTGCACAGAGTTCTTGCGATGGATACGATTCGGGCACAGGGTTCAACGAGAACAACGCCTTAATGTACACGTAATTTCCAGTCGCGCGTAGATTCAGATCGCGAAGGAACTCGGAGCACAGTGTCCGTGAGTAATTGCTATTTTCTTGCCTTTAAATCGTGCCACGGCAAGATTATTATTCATGAACCAAATAAACTATCGTATTGTCTGTAACAACGTTCGCCTGGCCGTTCCGTTCCGTTGCCTCCCGTTCTGTGTTAACGTAACTTGCCGTTAAAATAAATTCGTCGAAGCACGTTCGCTCTCTTAACCAACATTTATAGAATAGCGGAACGCATTTCGCGATCCAACCAGACATATCTGGTCACTATCGTCACGGTTTCGCGTGATATTTTCATCGAGATTTGAACGTAAAAGAGAAAATAGAGAGGAAAGAGAGAGAGAGAGAGAGAGAGAGAAACAGATAGACAGACAGACAGAAGCGAAAGGGCCAATAGCAATCCCACCGATTCGATATAATTAGATTTACATCACGTTTCGGTTTCGTCTCGTTTGAACGGAATCCAAATATTGCTGTAAATTATGGGTAAAAAGGCGGCCACGACCCGCTTTAGCTCCTCGACTTTATTCCCGTCGGCCAACCGAGGTTAACCCCTTTTTTCGGAACGCTAGCCTGTCGTTACTTTCTAACGAACTATGGATATATACGTATAATTTATATACAGGGTGGTTGGTAATTGGTGGTACAAACGGAAAGGGGATGATTCTACGCGAAAAAAGAAGTCGAAAATGTAGAATAAAAATTTTTCGTTTGAGGCTTTGTTTTCGAGAAAATCGTCTTTGAATTTTCGCTCGGTGCGCGTGCACTTTATTAAATATATATATTTGCTATATATATAGATATATATATGAAAAAGATAGAACAAAAAGAGAGGCGAAGACGGCAACGACACGCATTCATAAATGCGAAACTTTCGTGGGGCGCAATCGAGATAAAAGCTTCAAAGACCGGCAAGTGTTGTCACGTGATGCGGTGGAACGCGGATTATCAAGCTACCGTTTAACCAAAATACCCATTACCATAATACTGGCTGCGCGAAATGGCAACTCGAAAGAATGGAAAACATGCGATAACGAAACGGAGGGGAAAAGATGGAGGAGAAATAGAAAAAGGAGGAAGACCTTGGGGTCGTGCGTATTACTTAGCGTTGATGAGAGCCTTAATAATAAAAGGGGAAAAAACGGAACATGGTAATCGAGGTTACTGGAATTGGCGAATTAATTGAAACGATGCTATCGCGGGATTCTCCGAGTGAGAATTTATAAGAGGAAACGAGCACGTTCGTGCGAATCGAGCGTTCGTTCGATTTTCGATCTGTTAATTAAAGAGACAAGAATGCGAGACTAAAATAGCCCCGGCTTTATTAAGTCTTCAGACGATTTGTTTATCTTTGTCAAGCTACTATATATACGCGCGTACTCAGAGAAATGACGGATGTCGGTTTACATTGAAGAAGTTGCCCGTGAACAATGAATCGCGAGAGACAAAGAAACTTGGAAAATCGAACCGTATGTATGTAAATTCCTGTAGTGTTTAAATGCTTGTCCTTATTTCGTCGCTTCACCGCAATTCCCCGTGTCTCGTGCAACATGTACGATTCCTGTACGCGAGACACGTGGCTCTCTAATGGGCAATGCCGCTTCAATCTCGTGGAGCAAGTAGCATAGTATGTTTCACCCATCGATACGATATGTCCGTGCGCTTCTCCTTTCTATTCGCCGGCTACATAAAGGAGATTTCATATAAAGGACAGGCAATCTTCGAGGGATAAGTCGAAACGTACATAGACTTCTTTCAGTTCGAAGACGTCGCATTCAATTAGAAGGCAAGGCTCTTGCAAAATTGCAAAGGACTTTGCGCGCGATCCGGCGATGCACGGACAGCGATACGGCCGGTTTCATTATCTCGTACCTTTCTCCATTTCCTTCCTCTTTCTCTATTCGCTTTCTCCTTTTATTTCTTCTTCTTTCTCTACTGTCCCTTGCCTTCTCTCCCTGTTTTCTTCGTTCGCTCTTTCCCCAAGCACGCAATGAAATTTTATACGACCGAGTCACCGAGCACGTAGCGACAATAGAAGTAGCGTGCGAATTGTTCGACGGCGACCTTCCTATTGATTTCCACCTGCGTCGATTTAACTCGACCTCCGTACTCACCCTCCCAGCCATCGCTTTCCCCGTTCCATTCGGCTCATCCCCCGCGTTTCTCATTCCACCTCGATGATGCTCTGTGCTCGACCACCAAATTATTGCGTAACGCGACTACTGCGCGCGCGGAAAAAGACAAATAACGCGGTAATAACTCCGTGAATATCGCGGAAAAAACACAGGAGGGAAATTTCCCTGGTTGGATGTCATCCATCCGGGCAAAACAGTTTTCGAATGGCGGTAGCTGAGGTGCTCGCGGAACCGTGCCATTTCTATGCGCGTGCACGGGGATGAACAAAATGTCAAGCATCTCGTGAGATTGGATGGGAAAACGGGCTTCTGCTTGCCGAACCTTTCGCTCTGATTTCTCATTCCCCGAATATAGCGACGCGCCTTAATGGCGCGCGCATTGTCGATCTTCTACTTCTCTTGCTTGACGATGACAATTCGTCGGAGCATTCAGGGTAACATTCATCGGAACGTTTCCCTTTTCCCGCGTTTAAATCAGGAGAGGTCGGCCGGAATCGTTATCGTCCGGACGTTTCGTGTAACATGCACCAATGATATTAATGCGAACGCGATCGCCTCTCGAGCGTCGGAGCTAATTGCGCGCGACACGCAAAGTTTTCGCCATTGGAACGTAACGCGTAACACAGCGGCGATAAAGTGCCGCGAATATGCGGCTTAATGAAATGGTACACGCTGCTTTTCACCCCTCTACTCGACTTTTGATTGCGTCCATCGTATTTATGAGGCACAATCTATACTTGCGGTCTCAGGAAATGCTTATGCATTATGGAATTTCGTTACGAGCCACTAATTTCGAAAGAAGCATGCTCGTTTTTCCTCTTCACGTTCTTTCCACTTCCTCTTTTTGTTTCACTGTGTTTGTTCTTCGTGCAACGACCATAAAACAATCAGCCGTCGTCACGAGCTATTAAGCTCTGTTTCATTCGACGTCTCTTTTTTCTACTTCACGGCGATACCGCTTCGATAAAAATGGAGAACAAAGTTCAAGATAGCGAATTGATTCTCACATCGATTCCCGTGTCCGTGTACCGCGTTTCGAAGTCTCGGCTTGCAGGTAAACTGAGGCTAACAATGGGTGAACCCGGGGGAAGCGACTTCGTCTAACGAAGGGAAACGCAAACATTTTATTTCGCAACTTTCGAAACTTGTCGAGCTAAACGAAAGAGGCTGTGAATTCTCCCTCGGATTCGTCTTCTTTCTTCTTTCTTTCCTACTCGCTTTGTTCCGCCCTCCTATAGATTTTCTTTTCCTTCTGTAGCTCCATCGAAAATTTCATTAAGACATTCAGGCCGGCACCGAGTAGTCCTCTATTTTGAACGTTGGCTACGTATTCTCTTGGGAAAGATAATAAAATATCCACGAATAACATAGGGTCTATAGGATATAATTGAAAGCTATTAACATGTTATTTGACGGGCTCGTAAAAGCTTTTGTTACTTTTAACAATACAACCGAGGGATGAAAGAGATACAACTGAAAAGTTAAAAGTCCCGTGTCACCCGACTCTTTAGATTTTAATTCCATTTTATCCAATCGCGTGCCACGAATAAACCTTCCAATTAAAAGTCTCGACTGTCTTCACTTCAATTAAAATCTTTCTTTCGAACCGATGTACCCGTATTACTCTTCAATTTGGACTCGTTCATAATCGTAGTAATAACGAGGTTTAAGAGGATCTATACAAGATAGTTAACGAAGATGAACCTAAACGAGAACAGCGACACGATTTACGTACAAAAATCTGTCATAGAACTAAAAGAAAAGAAAAAAAAGGGGGATATTTCTTTGATTTCTTCTGTTTTTCAAATCCTATCGTTCGCTACACCCCGGCTACAAACCCGGCACGAACAGCCACTAACCCTCATTTCCCTCGATTCTCCCAAAGGCCACCCCGTTCAGCTCTAACGTTGATATGATAATAACTTTTCTGCGCTCTTGGGAACGGAAATCGCGTAAAACCCGAACTTCGGGTAATGCTTTTTGAAAAACTTTTTGAAGAATGTTCCTCGACTTGAATCTCACCATTCCATCCCCCAGATTATGGACGACGCAGGGTAGGAGAGCGGTAGATCCAGATTGGGCGGAGATCACCGTGGAATTTTCGGTACCGAAGCTCATCGGAAGTGTAGGCGGTAGGTCGATGTCCAATGGTTTCATGCTGGCTTCTAACGAATTCCCGTTCGTCGGGACGACTTCCGCCGTGACCGCTGTCGGGTACTCTGAAAAATAAGCATTAAATCAAAGGAATTCGTTGCCATGTCGTTGCAAGATTCAGGGTGGTTCTCCTCGGCACAAAGCTCGTCGTACCACGAGCAGGATCCTCGTTAAGAGGCTTTCCTCTGGACTTTACTCAACCCCTTTGCGCCTTACCTATCGACCCCTTCAAATATTTATGCGCACCTCGTTCGAATAGCCCCAGAGGATTTGTTGAAACAAAGGATTGTTCTTTTCTCGTGTTTATTTGCTAACAGGGAATGAGAGGCGTCAAATGGAAATGTCAGAGGAAGAAGACGTATAAGAAGAATTGTGGACGAATAGCTTTTCGTTGTTTGATCGAGTACGATTTATCGATGGGTTGAATTTTAAATATTCAGTTAACCGTAAAGCGTGCTGGAAAGTCAAAGTTAACTTCCGCCGATCTGTCTTTCTACGACGGCTTGTAGTTCTAACGGGTTTATTTGTTATCTCTCGTCGAACAAGTTGATCGAGCCATGAATCAGGACAAATGTTGATGACCGACCGTGATAAGCAGCAGAAAATACGGTCAATCAATCGAAGTTAATTTTCATGATGGATAGGATTAACTTAATGCAATAATTCTTGTCAGAGAATGGCTTAAAAAATACGGTGGAAGTAGATCTTCTTTTCGAAGGATAATACGACTCTCGAATCATTTTAATGATAATTTAAAGTTTTAAGCCTTGGAAGGTGGGTAACCACAGACTTGCTGTTGCTCGGGCAAAGTTTGGGAAACTTTCATCTTCTCGAAAAGAAAAACGTTCTCTTGTCAGCGTCGTCGCTTCCTTACTTATGCTAGTGGGACGTTGGCGGTTTTCGTTCCTTCCACCGGTACATTATCCCTCCAAAAAAAAAAGAGGGAGAAAAAGAAGAATTAAAAGCTGAGATTGCGAGAATCTTTTACGTGTTAGTACTAATTATGTTATACCAATACACGTTTGTATTAGTTCCATTACTCCTCTTTATCTATACATACGTATGAAAAGCAGTGTCATGATACACGCTCATGAATCTTCATACTTTCGCGATTAATTTTTATGGCGTTGGCATAAAAGCGGATCAAAAATTGTAATTTTAATAAGACTAGAATAATCCTGAGTACCGTATGCATAAGTATATCATTTAAATTCCGTCCGACTGATCATACGCGGATTTAATAGCCATCTAGTCAGCTAGGGTGCAATTGCGCGAGATATGCGCATAAAATTTTGTAGGATAAATGTTAAAAAGCTCTTCTCGACGAGTTTTGCGAACGGTTAACTGTCTTTTCACGAGGCGAAGCTGGATTTTTCGCAGGAGTTCGCACGGCGAGGTAAAAGTTTAGTTCGGGGATAAGAAGAATTCCGTGGCGGGAGTGTTTAACGAATGCAGCGAGTTCGCTTTGATTCTCCTCCTCCATTTTCTTTTACCCGATCCCTATTATTCAATAGAACGTCAAATTTACTAGCCGAAATTTTTCCATTCGTCCGACACTCGATCTAACTTCGGACTCTCGAGAGCCGTCGGATAATACATATACATATGGGAGCACCGCGTGAGACGGGTAAAAACAAATAGCGAAACTTCGAAAGGCTATCCGGGAAAAGTTTCATTATTTTCAAGAACGAGACCGTGCCAAGAATTTCTATTAAAATAATAAGAACTTAAACGAGCGATCCTGTTATGAAACGTATCTATACCATGGTACGTGAAGGTAAAAAGTCCCATCGAGATATTTTCCAGTGAAAATCTTGTTTGAGGCGTTAATTTTTTTCTGCCAGTTTATCGAAACTCTCTTTAAGCGGAAGGCAAATGTTGCTTTCATGCGTTCCTTTTCGTTCCTTGTTGCATAATTTAATTAATGGATGGTCGGGCTGAACGAGGCAATCAACATTTTAAAAGATAGCAGCCGCTGGTGTTACATTTTGCTCGACGTAAATCGATTTCACCCAGGCATGACAACCAGGTTCTTGTAATCGTTCTGACCAGCTCGTTAAACGAGAATCAACCTTTATACCAAAGATAGTGGAAAAAAGAAAAGAGTAATCCTATGACAGGAATAATCGACTGTAAGGTGTCGTTATTACTGAAAACTTGGGAAATGAGATACTTCTGGGGCTTAAGGAACAGCAATATTCGTAAATTCCCATGCGCTAAGCGTCTTTCAGAGCAATTTAACTACCAACTTTTCTCCAACGTTCGCTAAACTAGAAATAAAACACCACGATGTCGAGCTCGTTTGTTTCACCATAACTTCAGCATGCCGCACTCTCTTTCCCTCTGGTTGGCAACTTCAACTACTCCGGCTGCGAAAATTTATTCCCAATGCGAGACAGCACGATTTCGTGACGTAAAATAACGTGAACATTTCCTTCGCATAGATTCCTTCGCGTAGGAATACGGCAAGTACGCTTTTCGAAGGTCGTTTCGCTTTCGAGAAATCTCAGAGCGCGACGAAGGTGCAGGTATCACGAGACACGCGTAAATCGCGGCATCGAAGGAAATTTCTCGACAGTGTTCAAAACGTCCCGGAACAGCGCTGGTGTTTCCGACACGTCTTACACACGGTACGTATAATAAGTATCGTGAGTTCTAAACACGTAGTACGGTACATAGCTGCGTGTAGCCCCGGGCATAAGCTTCATCGGGTAACAATCATGAAATATATCGAACGCGCCGTTCTCTGTGTTTCGCCTCTGTATTTCTCTCGCATTGGAACGAGCCGTCGGGTAAACTATTTTTCGGACCAAAATTCTACGTTACACGAGCAAAACGAACATTCACACACGTGTTACAGCCGGCCCAGCAGATGGTCATAGATATAGAATACGAAACAGGGCCGTGCGCGATATTTCTCCTCTCGTTCATCCAAGTATATTTAGCAAGTAAACTGATGAACAACCGCGACACTGCACACCGGTTCACCCCTTCCCGACACGCCGTGTATCTTTTTTTCTCTTTTTTCTCTTTTACGATCCGACAGACGCGTCACGATGAAAGCGGCCTTTTTACCGCGTTCTTTACATAGCCTGCGCGGAGACACGCGGACTCGCGGAGACGCTTTTTGTCCGGCTACGGACGCAATAAAGCGAATAAACGCTCATAAACGAGCCTAACCGTGGCCCAACGACAAACCCCCTGAAGGGAAACTATAAATTCACCGCTACTCGTTTAGCGAATATTTGTTCATCGAAGGTACACGTGGCGCGTTTCACTAGCTCGGTATGTTTTCCTAAGTAAATCGCCAGGCCTTCCACGGAAGTTTCGCGGCAGGGTTAAGCGTGCATCTAAAATTTGCATGAGCGATGCATCTCTTGGTGTGTTGCTAAATTGAACAAGTAACCCTGCTGGTATCGCTTCACGCAGAAATAGATTAAATTAAGTTACGCGCGGCTTCTGTACGAACTCTTGGAAATCTGCGGTGAACCAGGCTGATTCCTCGCGAAAGGAGAATGGTAAATAGCGTGTAATAAATTCCGAGAGATGGAAGCCAGTCCAGTCGGATTCTGGAGATTAAACTTGACTTAAATTTAACGCACGGGACGTATTCGTATTTTTCACGATGAATCGCTATGAAAGGGCAAAAGCTCTTGTTCTTATTTCGCTGTTGGTATACCGTGTTCGATGTATTCGTTGGGAATTATAATTTGAGCAAATAATACCTGTTAAATAATATACCAAAATACAGACACGTATCAATTGAATCATGTCTACGACAGGACTCAATAAATAAGACAAACAGAAATGTAACGACTCGCAAGGATAGGAAGGTTACGTGCGACGAGATTTCATAGCATTGAAAAGTGCGGAACTCTCGTAGTGCTTTATTACCGTGCTTAAACGTGATATTGTACTCATACGGCATAGTTTGTTACAGGGTATCTTTGCTCGTAATCTACGGGGAAAATATTTACCGCGTGCATCTGTTGGCGCATAAACACGCGTATTGCGATTTATACCAGGTACCAGAAAGCTGAACTTTATTTACAAACTTTCGTTCATTCATTTACATAATGAAAACGCGTGACGTTATCATTAACCTCTTCGTACGTTAATAACAAAACTGAAATTATGTTGGCTGAAATATGAAGGATATGGGAAAATAAGTGAGATATTATCGAACAAAGAATTATCGAGTACGATGAGAAGGTGTAGAAGGGGGAAGGTGAACGAAATCGAAGTAAAATGTCAACGATTTCGAGAGATAAACGAGCACTTGTGCCCGCAGGGTGTTGCCAAGGGTTCATAACGTTCTCGTTAAAGAACGGCTCTCAAAATGATCGAATTTCAGGTGCAATTTCGACCCGATGAAGCGATAATTCGATAGCAATAATGGTCACGCATCAAGAGTCCACTACTAATCGACACCAGACCAGCTATTTTGTCGTTCCTCGCCAATATTATAATCGGCTTGCGTTATTCGCTGCTCCAAAGATATATCTGTAATTTATAAACTTGTAATTCAAAACCCCTCCGCTTAATAGCGCATTAACGAACGAAGGATGGATCGGTGTAATTTGCATGTTCGAAACGCGAGAACTTCTTTACATATGTCACCGATCGGATGAATAATGGACGCTTATTCACTTTGAGAATGGCCGGCATGTAAAATGGCAAAGCCACTTGTTACCTTTGGAATTTAGTAATAGCATTTGCACGATTATATATGTACATAAAGATAGAGATGAATGAAGGGCGTTAAATATCTCCGGTATAAAAGGACAACGTGAACGATAATGAAATAACGAAGAGAAAGGGGCTTAAAGGTTTCCGTAGCTGGAAGATCCGAGAAGAATCTCGAGTTAACTTCTTAAAAGGAGCATCGAAGCTGGAACCTAGCACGGGACCGCATTAGCACATTAAATGGCTACATTAAGAACTTTATATAATAGTTAATTCGGTCTGTTTGGGCGGCGCTATTGCTTCCGGTGAATTTCATCGTAATCCCGGTGTCTTTCTACTGGCGTCATAAATGATCGATAAAGTCCACACCCTGTGCGCCTGGGGACGCATAAAAGCGCCAACTTTTATGATGGTTGAACCTACGCGCGTTATCTATTAGCGCGAAACGATTGCGAACAAACCTGTATTCCAGTCGTGCATAACGATTAATACGCGTTCTCGATGATAAGAGTAGGGAGATAAAAATTCTCTTAGTTATTAGCGCGATAATACACCGTCAATCGGGAAATTCATATTCATACAGGGCAATGAACAATAAATGCAATTTCATCGAGAATAATTTCCGGATTGTCGGTTAATAGAGACGGATACGAACAAGAAGTGTTTCGAGTAATCGATGAGGCGTAATGACCTTCGACGGATTTCCTGAGATTGTCTCCGGCCGATGAAGAAGATCGTCGTACTTTCGAAACGCTTTGTAGGTACGTTATGCGGACAATACAGATGTAATTCGGTTGGAATTTGTTAAAACCGAAG
The DNA here is from genome assembly GCF_014825855.1 of Bombus pyrosoma. Classification (NCBI taxonomy): domain Eukaryota; kingdom Metazoa; phylum Arthropoda; class Insecta; order Hymenoptera; family Apidae; genus Bombus; species Bombus pyrosoma. The sequence goes on from NC_057782.1 coordinate 5,241,981, forward strand.
TGGCCCTATATCGCGAAAACCTTAGCAAAAGATGGCGCGTTAAGATCTTTACGGCTGATTGAAGTCTAACCAAAGATATTATTACGATGGTACGAGGCCAGTAAAGTGGATTCGAGGGCAACTCGACTCGGGAAGATCTATAAAAATGATCGTAGGCATTTCGAAAGGGAGTTCGATCCAGGACGGGCACGCTAGCCCGTATATAGTCCCCGTATTACGCGCCTGGTCTCGACAAAGCGACGATTACGAGTGCTACGTAGCATGGAATGGATTCGCCGTAGGCGAAACGACGAAACGTTCCATCGAGCGAAACGCAAACATTTGAGATCGGAGCTTTGTATGGTAGAGAGTGAAACAAACGTGCCGAGGAAACCGAGAAGCGTACGTGAACACGTCTCTACTTACCAGCAGTTCGCACCAGCACGTTAAGCAGAATGGATAGCAAAAGGGTGGTGGCCCGGTATCCGTGTATTATGATCATCAGCCACCTCGATATGTTGAATCCCGCACCGTGCCATAGACCCGTGGCCTCGTGCACCATATTTTTCTGCGTCGCCTTTTTTCACCCAGCTTGCCGCTAATTATCAGCGCCTCGTCGCCCGCCCTCATTCACTGTGTCGTTCTCTGATCCAACGTTAACCAGTCGATTGGTACCCGTTCTCGAACCACGGGTTTTATCTGAGATTGAAAACGCTCCTTACACTCAGAAGGAATTCTCGGAGGTTACTACTCTACCAGGTCGAGAAACGTCGTTGGAGAAACTCGATTCTTCCGTGTCGATTTGCTGTTTTCGATATTTCGAGTAGACAGAGGGAACCTTTTATCGCGTTCCACTGTGTTGCAATTGTTGCCTGTTCTCTGGTCGCCGTTTCCAAGGATTGATTAGCGCGACCGTAGAAAGAGAAAAGTTTCTGTTGCCCTGGAAACCTAGGAAGCAGAACTGACCTCGGTCTTGCGACAGGGCTAAAACATCTCCGTGAGTAGCTTAGCTAGATCAATCCCCTCGGTCTTGCGTCAGTTCACGGATTACCAACTTCTCCATGAGGCGTGTCTCGCTCTAAAGTCGGCAACCGTCGTTAACCGTTGCTAATTTCTAGAAATTACAGACGAGTCGTTCTTCCGTGACAGCCACATGAGCAAACGTTCTCGAGAAAGGGTTCTTTCGATCGAAGCGTGGCAGAAGTCGGTTTCTCCAGCTTGTTTTATCGCGATCACACGAAGCGTGCAAGCCAAGAAAATGCCACGGAAGGCTCTGGCAAGTTGCTCGGTCGTCGTGTTCGACTATTGTTCCACAGTTATAGTTTACGGTCTCTCGAAACGTTCGAGGCACACCAGATCCCTTCTCATGCGTCCGGAGGACAAGCAGGAAGATACAAGTATCGTAACGGCCGTCGGACTTGAACTGCGCTGTGGTGTATATTATTGAAGTTCGCAAGACGTTGTGGCGAGCCGTTGGACGACACCCTTTGGAAGCAAAGTTAATAGTCCGCCTCTAGGCGAAAGGACTTTCTTGCTTACCGGTTTTCCATTCAGCCTTCATTCACTAACCTTCCTGCATGGAACATTACTGAATTCTGTACGTTATCAGAAATACAGGATGCTCTAGGCCATAGAACCGAGCGCGTTTCCCGGTTTTCTCTTTCTCGAGTGGCTTTCAGCGTTCCGTTACTACTGTTCCACAGCCAACGGGCTACTTCTGTGAAGAAATCTCTGCCTTTCTTTTTACTCAACAGTACATAGACACTGACGGTACAGACAGGCAGAGAAAGAGAAGGAGAAAGAGCCGTCGACAAGCAACATTCGCGCTTCTATTCCGCTACTTTCCTACTACAAGGTTTTTCTTTACTGCTTCAAGTTAGATATTAACGGAATCGCGTGGGAATTTCACGACGCTTTCAGCGAATACTTAGGATGACTTAATTTCTAACATTAATATTTCCACAGCCGCAAAAGCTTTCTTGCTTCCGATTCACTTCCTGTCCCCTCGACTACGTTCTTTTGAATACTTCTACAACGTAACATCCACTGGTATACTTGCCTGCGTCAACACCGATAACGAATCCGAGCTACTACCATCTCTTTACCGCGTCAACCGACGGGACTTTCATGTCACGTTGTCCTTCCTTCGTGAATCTACGTTCCTCTATCCAGGTTTTAATTGGAAATACAGGAAATGTCAACGCCGAAAGAGGAGGGTCCAAAGCGGAACTTTGAAATGTACGGGGATTCGCACCGGGGTCGACACGGGTAGAAATTTCTCTAGATATTACAAAACTAAATGGACGAAGCGAAACACGACGATCATTAGATGACACGACTAATATTCTGGCTTAAGCGGACCCTTGTCACGCCTACCTTCTCTGGTCCCTCATTTACGAATGTCTCGACTGTTCCAACCCGACGTCACTTTTGGTGCGCGCTAACAGTGAGCTCGGCGCAACGTTTCCACCTTCTTCTCGAGACCCTTTTCAACGATGCATTTTCGACGCTCGGCTACACTTAACCGGCACACGGCCTGCTTCCTTCTCGCTCGGCAAACCGTCGTCGCTCTTCAGCGCGTTTTACACACGCGTTGCGTTCGTCTCGGGAGGCAAATGCCAGAAGATTTACTAAAGAATTTCGCGGGCTCCCGGGTTTGTGGATATTGTGCAAGTTTGTGGAATACTGCGGCAAGCTGCGGCAAGCTGCGGCTACCAGACGACTGTGTCTTTAGCCAACCAAGTTAACGCTCTCTCCGTGTCTGCCTCTAGGCAGAGAAGCCGATCCTTCTGTTCCACAACTTCCTCGAACCCAAGAACGTCTACCTGCGTAAACACACACGCGCATGCCACTCTCAAGCGATAGTAGCGCGTGGCCTGTCTTCGTGGAAGATCGTCGTGGTTAACCCGCTCCTTTGAGGAATTTGCCCTGTCCCGCGGTTGGTATCCGTACAAGGCCGAGACCAAGCTGCACTGCTTCAGAGATTACGGATGACTCGCTTCCTTAAGGGTCGGCTCGTTCCTGATACTGCTCACCCTCCTGAAATTCGAGCACAGTGGATACAGTATAGTATAGTAGAAGCGTCTCGCTGTTAGACTCGACGCTCGTAAAATCTTAATGGTAACAAGGCTCTTTTTACTTTTCGTTTAGGTCTGACCCGAAATCTCTAAAACCCCTAAACGAGGAAAATGAAATAGACGAAGCGGGAAAGAGAATGACGCTTTAATTTAATAGCGATTCTTTCTTTCTTTCTTTCTTCTTGGCTTTCACCTCAGACTAGTCCCTTAAACGTTTCTGCATCGGAATAGCTCGTGATTTTCACGTTTACGTAGGCGCCTTTTAATTCGTTATATTAATTGGAAACTCGGTAAATAATTTACGCGCGTAATAACCGTCAATGATAATAAAACCAGAGAATTACTTTCGGTGAATTAATTTCGACGAATCTGTTGCTCCGGGCTATTCATTGTTTCGTCGTTCATCCGGGAATTGTAAACTCGTAGAAAACAACGATCCCACGAGGTACGCGTATAAAAGTCTATCTGTCCGACGTGTAACGTACGTACGGTTTTGTTTTCGACGGTGAAACGCGTTAGTCAGCCGGTGGGAATTACGAGGAACGAGAGAGAGAGAGAGAAAAAAAAGCGAGAGACAGACAGACCAAAAGGATAGAGAAAATCATTTCGAAACGATTCGATGGAAGAGGACTCTTGGATGGAACGAGTGGAATAGACGGTGAAAATTTTCACTTGGACATGGCAAAGCTGAAGATGGAAAACGCGACAGAGGCGGCATTTATTAAAAGATCATCACTCATTAAAGAATCCTCGAGAAACGAACGAATCGTTGCGACGGCACGGCGGCAGCCACCAAAGCTCACGAGTACACCGCGATACGTCCCGTGAAAAGCAACTTTTCCCTCGTCCACGAGAAGAGCACTTCTACCTCTCCTATCTTTACTACGTGGAGCGTTAAGCTCCCGGAAGACGGCGCGAAATTTAACGAGCGACTAAGGTCGCGAGCGAGTCGGAGTAATAAAAAAAAGTGAGGAAAAACGAGGCTGAGGCAAACGGGATATAAACGATGATGCGGTTCACGCCGTTGGAAGAGGCAACAACTAGTGGTGGAAGCATCAACGATAAGCTTGGAATATGTGTGAGACGGTGCGTGAGACAGAAATGAAATTGTGGTAAATGTTCCGACGTAGATGCATATTTTAAAATAAAGTAATAATAAATCAAGAACCCGGAAACACGGTGTAGGATTAAGATTTTGAAGACTCTCGTAAGATTGAGCGGTGGACGGAGAAAAACAAGTCGATGATATTTTTCCATCTATTTTTTATGCCGTGAAATCGTAGTATGGTGTAAAGCGTGAATTATTCAGGGAGAGGTACAATGTCAGGTGTGTGTGTGTGTGTGTGCGCGCGCGCGCGCGCGTGTGTATGTATAGTGTCTTTCGGCTTTCGAGTATATACCGTCTTAGTTTACGTTAAGGTCTGCGGGTATAACGATTATGGTTACTGCCACCGAGCTATTATCTTACTCGTGAGAACTCGAAATGTATGCATCGATGAAAAACGATTCTACCTGTTAAATATTTTCCAAGCTATTCAATGGGTATGCGAATTACCAAACGTGGGTCAAAGAATTTTTCTCTTTCGTTTCACCGTACAAGCAGAGAGTTTTCTGGAAAATTTGGTTCCTTTTATCGTAGGCTTCGGTCATTTTTGAATCGATCTTTTACTTTGATAAAAGAAATCCCTCGAAGGAAATGGAAAGTGTTTCCTGAATCCTTCACCGGACCATTTAAAAGTTCGAAGTAAGCGAAAAAGCTTTGATATTTTAAACGACCATCTTCTCGGTGAATTTGGAGAATGGGGGCTCGACGATGGATCGTTCTGAATAATAAGCACGCTAGAAAATATGAACCGCCTTAAATAAGTCTGCTGTCATGCTTCTGGCTTGTCAGTGAATAACTAGAATATAACTCAATGTCTCTCTCTTCTCGATACACGCGACTCAACTTCTTTCCGTCTATATTTTTCGCTGTACCTCTATCGAAATTAGTACCACGGACGATCAGAATCTTAATAAACAAGATAGAGTTTCCCCTCTTATTGGAGATTATGACTCACGTTTCGAATTAAGAAACCCCGCGTTTTAATCTGTAAAGAAGGGCGCGTGATCGACATGATAACGAACAGCGGGATAACGTACGATTTCTCAGGAATCTATCGGCATCGGGGAGCAAAGTCACGGAGTTCACAGAGGCTACGTATCTTCTTAGGAAATATGGCGGATTAAGGATTTAGGATCAGGAGCAGAGGATAAAGAGCGGTCGACTTTATGAATACTAATTGGTATCCGGGAGGACATTTGTCGGTGGAATTTATCGGGTTTATCGGATGTGAACCCTCTGTCGTAGCTCGACGAAGCTCATTGAAAAGGTACGCTTCCAGACGGATCGGTCGTCACAGAGAGAAGGATGACGAAAAACTTAATACCGAGAGAAGAGGGAGCGTATTACGTAAAGAAGCTTCGACTAAAGAGTCGACCGTTGAATAATGTAGATCCCTCTATCTGCACCATCCGCTCTTTCCCTTTCGCATAAACACGTATCGTTCGTACATGTACAGGATGGAACGGTCTGGCCTGAATTTGGCATCCGTACTGGGTAATTAAGTTCACTTCGTTGTGTACAGATTCATCTCTCGCTCTGTCTCTCGATGATACACGAAATTGCACAATTGCCGCGTCGATTAAAGTGCCGATAATCCTGAGCATCGATTTAACCTATGGGTTCGTATCGATTATCGAGCCGATCGTCGTCCGATGTCACGTCCTATTTGGCCACTTGACTGACCCGAAGACATTTAAATGAAAATCGTTGCCCTTTATTCCAGTGAGACAACGGTATTGTGGCGAACGTCACGGCGACGCAATACGTTTCACCTCCCTAGCGTCTTTCTCTTTATATGCATACCTATACGCGCGTGCAGGTATATAGGTTTATTTACAACGAAACAAAACGAATGAACGAGAGGACGTCGATGAATACGCGCAAGGAAGAGCGGTTAATTGAAAATCTGTATCATCCTGTTTGGTATTCATTCATATCGAGACTATGTATTGTACAGTAGGTATCGATTCGCATTACATATGTGCATAATTTCGCGCGCAAACCAGACTTCGTGCATATACACGGTCAAAAAAATGTTATTTTTTCTGGCGCTACATCGGATACATCGAGATATTTATTCGGTGCTCGAGAGAACCGATTGAAACTTTTCACGATTGCATTTCCGCGGTATCGACGGGTACTCGGTTTTCTGTGGAGAGCGATTACACTAAGTGTGATTAACATTCTCGCGTCACGGGAGGAAAAGCCAGGCTTTTGTTTCGTGCGATGACCAGGATGAAGCTTTGAAAAACAGTTGTAAGGAACTCGCGCCGCGGAGAATATTATACGATGATGTTAAGCGCGGAGCTGCATTGTGCGGTTATTAAATGGGGAGGAAAGTTTAGAATGGAAGCGTGAACAACGTTTTGTCTCTCGGAAAGAAATACTTTTCGTGGAGGAGACGAGGAAACGAAGTAGAAACAGGAGCAAGAAAAATGAAAAAGAGGAAAAATACAAATGCTACACTACGGTTAGTAGGATGTTAGCCACACTAGTGATCGAGATTTTTGCGAGAAACCATCCTACCGTTTTATGTTTGATATTCCACGAAAGGTGAGAATGTCGTTTACGCGAAACGTAATACGCCGTTTTATTAAAACCGTCGAAGCGCGAAAAATTTTTTGCGATGCTGGTCATTCAATAATACCTCGTAATAATCTGTCGCTTTTTTTTTCATGAATAAAATTACATGCAGATATAACAGCGACTGTGTTACGTTGTATATCAATAACAGAGGCTGGCGAGGTTGGATGAAAGTATTGTATACAATTCGTTATGTACAACGGTAAATTACTGCAAATTGTTGATATATTTTCAATTCTCCGTGGAGCACGTGGGAAATTTATATGGTATACAATAAAACACACTAATGGACCAATATTTATTCGTCCCGGACGTGATATTATCGCAACGACGGTCCATCGATTACAATTATTTCTCGCTTAATTTCACTGTTTTGAAATGATCGGCGAAATTTAGAACAATATACGTGTTTGTCATTTGCCGATACGATATCGTGACATATCATCTATGCAAGCTTCTTCCACCAGCCGTTTGTTTGTCTCTGTCTCTGGGAGAACAATCACACTCGTGAAATTAGTTCAGCTGGGAATCAATTCGAAATGACCGGGCCGAAATAGGCAAGGTGGTTCCCGTTGAAATTCGTAGAAACCATGAGGATTACTGGAACGTACGATTCGTTCAGGTGAAAATACATTTTCTACCAGTCGTCCATCACCTATTGACAGTGTTATTGATCATAGTAGAAAAGAGGTGGAATCGAAGAAAGCAATCAACGCGGACATTCAACCTGTCTCACTGACAAAGCATACACCAGCTCACGTCAATGACAAACGTGAAGCATGGTGTTAACAGCAATGAAATCCATCGTGAATGGACCTTTTTAAAGTTAAACGGCACACATACACGTAAATCCGGTCGGGATATCCGTGTTCAAGAGAATAATATTTGTCCGATCGTGAAAAGTGAGGAAGTGGAAGGAAGGAAAGTACGAGAAACGAATAAGACAGAGACGAAGAAGAATTTACCTGTTGTTTCATGGGAAACTAATTTCCGAGCTGTCTCCGAAATCTCGCCTAATCTCTTTGCGCCGAGTTTTCTAACAAAGTGCTCATTAGCGAGAATTACATTCCACGCACTACTACTCTATTGGTCGGTCATTCGATTACATGTTTACAAATTAGGTTTTTTTTACAACGTAATTTGAATCACGAAGTACCTTGAACGGGTATCCGGATTATTTTAATGACTACAAAGTCTCGTTTCACGGTGAAACGGCTCGCTTTGAGATCGAATAAATTTCGCTGGTCATCCCTCCCTTTTGGGTTGTATACCACCGTGTAGCGTGAAATCTACGCTAGTTTAATTCTAGCCTCGGCAATCTTGTGTTATTTTATTATTGAATAATTATCGGGAAACGCGATGAAACACGCCAGGCCAATTAAAGTTATCGTTTACATGTCGACTGGACGCAGTGGCAATAAAATTAATATGCCAAATAAAACTTTCGATAGCCGGACGATTTATCCGCGTGTAATCGCCACAATTATCGCTATTTAATTACCCTTTAGGATGACAAGTTTCTTCTTTGTCGGTCGTGTACGAAATAAGGCTTTGCCTTTTCACGACGCCAGGAGTGGCTAACGAAGGAATAAGAAAGTTCAAGCGAGTTTCCATTATCGTGCACGAAAAAACAGAATTAATGAGTCTCCTTTTTTTTTACTCTCTCTCTCTCTCTCCCTCCCTCCCTCCTTCCCCCTCCCTGTTTTCTCGTTTTTCTTTTCTGTTTCTTGCAACCAAGACTTTTTCCCTCGATCTTGCACGAAGCGAAACACGTCATCGTTTTTCAGCAGCATCCTGTCGACGTTAGAAATATGGCTTAACTGTTTTCTTACATGAATACCACGTTTTCTAAACTCCTATCCGATACAGTGAACCAGCAACAGCACCAAAACTACAGCTAAGTTCCTGTCTATTCCATAATTTCGAGCCTACGCCATATACAGAATCACGACCCTATCCATCCTAGACTCGACGATTTACGTTCTACAATTAGGTCCTTCGTTTAAACTGTCATCTGATTGCTCGACAGATAAGTCGACGTCGTGTAGATACTCTATGAACGATGAAAATTTATCAGCCGAGTTAAAATCTAGTTTCATCGAGTTCCCAGGACGAAGAATTAAAGCGTATTAAACACGGTTCTACGCGTATTCCGTACGTATGCGGGAATAACACAGTTAGTTCGCAACATTAAACAAAATTCGCAGTGCTACTCTGACTTCCACACAATCCATTTTTGAATCCATCCAGGTATACATAGACAGGCATACGTATAGACATGTATCTCGTAGGTATCGTAGTGTGTAGAAAGATTCCGCCCGTTCTTTTGACCCGCTTTTACGCAAAAAACATCTGACACTCGAAAAGAATTCAAGTAGACGCGGACGTTGGTACACAGACAGACACTTATACCGTACACGCCGAGGAGTACAGGCCGCGGAAGAAACGTGTGTATTGAATGAATACTCAATGAGTTGCCGAGCCGTAAAAAAAAACCGAACCACCGGCTAAGGGTGGTAAAAGAAAAAGGGAGAAAATATATTCAACGAATCGCGAAGTTATTCGAGTTATAAATTTCCTCCAGTTTCCCCGGCGCGCTATTGACTCTGTTCGAACCGAACCTTTCTTTGGTCGACTCGCGACAATTGCTCTTTGTACGGTTTTAATCTCACCGGCAGCTGTATCGTTCACGAGCAACAAAACAACGAGGTAAATCGATGGCTACGGAGTGCGGGTATGTAGAAACAGGATGAAAATGACAAATTGAAAAGAGCGAAGTGGCAGACTTACGTGTCGCCGCGACATTCTGTAGCTTCGATAGATTACAAGATCGTCAAGTTGGACAGGAGACAGGCACGATGTTGACATCCCGCCGATAAGTTGTCGACTCGCTTAACGATCCTCGAAGTTACGTCGTTGTCCCAAACGTATCATTTTCCAGCTACTTGACGCGGCGTTTCCCTGTCGAAGTTCACGGCTCGAGTGCACCCTGGCCGAGCGGGAGTTTAATGACGTTCGAAAGATCATTAAACTGGGCCGCACGCTAATTAACCTAAGGGAGAATAAACGCGCTCGGCGCGACGATGCATGGCGCGTAACGAGGCTGTTCAGAACGATGTGGAAGGAAAATACGAGGAGACGAACCGTAGGCGCGAACAAAGCGTCTCTAATGGAACGAGCTCGAGGCGAATCGTGAAACGTATGTGTCTCTTGTATTGACGAACGGAGAACGAACGAACGGAACGGAACGAAATAAAAGGTCAAACGAACGAACGGAACAATATCGTTTTACCGCGCGGCAAAACGCGAGCAACGCGTGAAAAAATCACGTAGCATAAGACACGAGAGACGCGTGGATTCGACGTCGAACTCGTCGTGGATTGCACTGGCCGGTTCAGCCCTTTACCGACTCGTAGGGGTGGCAGCAAAAGCGTGCAAGGGGAAGGGATATAGCACGATGGAGGGAAGGATGGATGGGAGGGGGTTAGGGGAAAATGGAGGAGTGAAAGGAAAGAGGGATAGTGGGAGGATGAGGATGGAAAAGGGGAAGAGGTTGGTGGATATATAGCTAGCAGCATCCACAGTGCTGAAAACCACCGTGGTACATTTCGCGGGGCTCCCATGAGAGAGGAAACAAGAGAAAAACAGAGAAACGAAGGAGAGAGGGCACGAGAGTTGGTGGCTCCTACGAAATTAAAACAAAAAGCGTGGGGAAACACATCGTATCGCTGCAAACGGACTAGTACATACGCCGTCACTACTCGCAGTTTTCCACCTTCTCACTCACATTCGTGTCTCTAGTTGCACAACCGCATTTCTCTCCATCCGTCCTGTACGCAAACTTATTCTTTTTCCCGCTGGGTGGAGTCAATTTTTTTTCTTCCTTTTTGTCGTTTATTACGCGTCACCGTACACGTTAGACGCTAGAAATTACGCGACGTTATATTCCAGGATACTTTGCCGGGTGGTGACGACTCCTTTGCACCGTGCGCCTTATTTAAAAAGTTCTAGGTACAGCAGTACCAGACGAGACCGCTGAAACGCGCGATTCTTTAAAAATGAAAATCGGAATCCCTCGTGTATTAAGAATCGGTCTATCTCGTCGGACAACCGCGATTTATCCGGCCTTGCACTCCAAATCCACCCTCTCTTTTCTGTTCGTATGACCTATTCTCTCTTCCTTTCGTTCCCCTTTCCGCGACACGAAATTGCAAGGATAATACATCCAGCGCGATAAGTAACCATGGATCGCTATAGTAATAAGTTCTCGTAACACAGCGAACGAAGTCGAGCACACTGTCCGGAAGTAGATCGTTCCGTATTTGTACCTGTGGTCGCGTCTCATCTTTTCTATTCGTCACGTCTTTCTACCTCGTAGAATTTTATCGTATACGCGTTTGATACATTCTTTGTCGGTGAGAAAGCGCGAGCGTATCATTTAATTAGGAACCCTTTCAGTCCTCTCGCCTTCAATGAAAAACAAACCCGCAAAACGAAGAAAAAGGAAAGAAGGTGAAAAAAGAGAACGCGGTAGAAAACGGCGCACACAGCGGCATAGAGACGCCTATGCAATTACCCCGACAGAGAGCTTTAAATTTTCTCCAAATTACTGGGCCGTGTTTCACGTCGTACGCGCATCCAAACTCTCCCTCGGTTTCCCGCCCCCTCAACCTTATTTTTTCCTTAGGCTCAACCTGCTTCGTCGCTCTCTTTCCTTCCCTTACATATCTATACATTTCTTCTCTCACTCTTGCTCTTGTTCTCTCACGACTATCCCTTTCCAGCCAAGCTTTGAAATAAAAGTCGATCGAGTGAACACAAGGGCAAGCTGCCGAGCACCTCGTTCATCGCCTGTAGATTTATCGTTTCGTTCTCTTTCAGTGGTTCGCCATGAATCGCTGCTCCAGAAGAGAACGACCAACATTGTGGGAATCGAAAAAGCGCAAAGAAGAAGATAAAGGGAAAACATGACAGGAAGGGAAAGTCAAGCATGACGACCACGCACGGCGTTTCAAAACGCGCACAAACAAGTATAGAACCGATGAAAAAAGGACACTACAGGGTGCCCTAGCAACTATGCTCGTCGAAGGGTGGCCGTGATTAATGATAAGCTGCCGCGATTCGAATTTCGTGGTAATAGGATAGCCTGGATATTTTAAGGATAACCCAGGAGACACGCTCCTGGATATCTTATCTGACGCAGGCGCTCGCGCACCGCCCCACCCAGTTGCAGGAATCGTCACCAACACAATCACGATCCTACGATAGAGTTGAATGTAATACAAAGCCAGAAACTCGTCTACATGCACGAGGGTGCACGTGGTCACGGTTGCCGGATAAATTTTATTAAACCTGGTGGGGGTGTAAAACTGCATACACGGCCGCATTAGTCTGACTATAATTTACGAAATTATACGCCGCATGCTTTATTACATGCCATTTTTGCGAGCCTGTAAAATTTCCCTCGCTTGTAAAATTTACTAACCGATCGATAAGGTTTTTGCGACAAAACAACCGCGCAAATTCCTCTCCGCGCGAAATTGTTCCTACTTCAAAACACCTATTCATAGCTCGATACTCGGCATATTTTACATTCACACATATTACTTACACAAGTGGAGCTTTTAATATTCTTAAAATGCGAGAGGAAAGAGAATTTTATCACGATTCGTTTTAACTCGATATTTATTAACACTGTAATTTCCTTTCTACCATGAACAAAGCAAAGTAATAAGAAACCTTCCACATTCAAAGCAACTGCTTATTTGTCGAGTAGTCGTGAAGCAACAGTGGAGCACAAAATGGTAAAGCAACGTGCAAAAAGTCAGACGATAGAGGGGCAAAAAAGGGGATGCCTAAGATAGGTAACTCTACAGTCTACAGGGATGCTTTTTAAAACGCTACCGCTTATGCGGATTTTCTCCTTGAACTGACGTACGCCTAGGCTACGTTGTAACGTCTTGTTCCCCTTCCTCGATTTTATGGCTATTGCTCTTCCCTTCTTCCTGTTACCGAGTTATTTAATCGAATCACCTAACTCCCGCTCCCTTTTGTCAAATGTTTGCTCGCTTTCAACTAGAGAGCAAACGCAGCTTGATTAACAAAAAATACAGGGATATGTCTGAGACTAGAAATCTACTGAATCTCTCTTATAAGGTTTGTTTGCTCTCATAAGTGATTTATGAAATATATGAAAACCGAACGAAGAAATAGTACACGAATTATTGAAATTATTTGAAACCTATCCCAGGATTGTTAAAAAATTATTCTGATGGTTGTTCGGGATTATTTAAGAATTATATTAACGTCATTCGATGCCATTTCGAGGCCATTTACCGAAATCGTTTCAAAATTATTCAAGATCTTTTGAAAATTATTCAACGTTTCTATACTACTTTGCTAAAAGCATATAAAAGAAGGATCTCTTCTTCGTATTTTGCATCTGTAACGAGCAAGCAATAGAGAAACGCAGAACGAAATATATACAGATACAGTTGGATTCAATAAAAAAGGATCCAACGGAATCTTGAATTTTATTGATGGGCTAGTTTGAAGAACGGTCAAACGAAAATAACATTTCGATTATCTGGTAATTATGATAACTGATCATAATCTCTGGATGTCTCGAAGCAAGTACGCACGAAGAAACTTCGCAAACTTATTACCAAGTGACCTAAAGCCGGAGTAGCTTAAGATAGATTTATCATTTCTGTGTGTGGTTTAATTAGAAATTCTAACAAGCTTCGACAACAAATATGGCGTATTTCGAAAGTTCCGATGTACCGTTTGCGTGAAACTAAACAGCGAGCTTTTGGTTAAGGGATTCATCCGTGATTCTACCATCCTTTATTTATGAATGTCGGGAAAACAATGGCGCGTTATAGAGAAAATTTGCATATAAATTCAGATAGCACGGCACACGATACCTCTCGCGCCCTTAATCGACACGAATAGCCGAACGAAACATAGTCGAAGACTTACTTCGCAAGTTGTAATCGTAACATCCCCATAGATTCATGATATATTTTGATTTTTGATATTTTTTACATTCTTTATCATATAGAAATATAACTTAAATAACATTCACCGTCTAAAGCGATTATGTCTGGAGGGCACTATTTTTAGTTTGTACTTAGCTACGTAGCAGCTATGTAAGAGCATTTATATTTGTTATGTTCCTAGAAATATCCGTACTTTACAAAAATCCGAGACATTTTATCACACGGCTGTAGTTTAAGAATTAAATTAAGTACTGCAACACTTCGCAAGCTGCTCCATTTGTTATCGGTTATTACTTCAAAAAACATAACAAATCTCTCGCTTTCAAGGAACAGAAGCAGTGAAAGAAATCTTTTTGTCTTAGGACAAATAACGAATGAAGTTCGTGTTGCATTCAGAAGCAAACACTTACGTAATTAAAGATACAATCAACGAGTATCAATCAACGCTTGATAATAACGATCGTATTTTTAACCTTTCATTTTACTCGATTATTATACTCGGACATTCTAATAAGAACAAATCTATACCAACGTTTTTTTCTCTTCGACGATAGAAAATGATTACGCAAGCCACAGAAATACGCGAGCCTCATTATATTATATGACTTGTGCTAGTCGTGACTCAAAAAGAAGAATAAAATTTCTTCCGAATTTGATACTCATCATCTGTTTTGCATTGCAACGTCTATGATTCTAAGAGTCTAAATTATACTTGATACTGTTGACTGAAGCGAATCTCGAGTTCTCCCTTCAACGTATTACAGTTAGGTATGGGACGAATGAACTCTTGCTTTTGTAAATCTACCTAGATTTTATTCGTGATACAAGTACTACGAAACTAACGTTAGGTTTTATTGCATTCTGGTGTTTCTTGATTCTAGCCATTTTTGTCCTAGATCGAAAGTACACGACATCCAAAGGATTTATTGGAACCAATTTTCGTGCTAGGTCTTTGCTAACTATATCGAAACCATGACAATCGTTTTTTCTCTAACCAACCATCTAGCTAAGCTGGAATGATAAAAATTTGAAATATTTCGTCGTTCTACCGATAAGTCAAAGTTCACCAAATAAAGTACGATTAGATTGAAGGAATTTTAATTCTCTAATTCGCTTGGTTGTAAAACCTTAGAAACAAGCAAAGCTGTAAAATATAATAATGTAAAGATAAATGTCACTTGAATAATGTTTAATATGCAAATATGAATCATTGTGAATACATAATAGGTAAATATACTAAAGATATTAAATATAATGCTACATATGTAATTAAATATAAAATAAAAATAAGTCATCCTGATTTAACACGTTCATTTAGTAGAAAACTAAATTATCTGGTAAGATTAAATTTATTCATTCGCTGTATGATATACTCTCTACATGATTTTAAAATATGTTGTTTCACAATCGCATTCCAATATAAAAGTTAATTTTGCTATTGGCAGAATAATTATACAATATTTTTCTTTTATCTCATCATATACATTCGCCAATTCCCGCCTTCATAATTTATACTTGTTGCATTCGCTTAAGTACACAGATTGCCACAACATTTATTGATATAATATCTGATATTCAGTAACAAGTAGAGTATAAATAAAGGCATTGTTAACATATAAATAAAAGGATCCTATTTTGAATACAAAATGGTTAAAAATATCACAAAAGTCCTTGACATTTCGTGGAGATTTGGTGGTACGAATCTAACCTCAAAACACAAATCGTTTTAGAAATTTCTATTATGTTAGATAAAATATCTTAAGTGCCTTTAAAACGTTTGATAACTTGTAAAGTATAAAAACTATCATTGGTGTTCTTCTTTTTACTCTATAGAAAAATAAAATACGTTATTTATTTAGTTAAAGTTAGAATAAGTATAAGAATGCAGAACAATATATAATATTAACGTACTGAGGAACCTAACCCCAATCCTCTCCTGTACATATAATTAAATAATACATTTTTATAAAGTAATATAATATTAAATAAATAAATTTTTACAGTAACTGCAGCGAGTAATGAATCTGACAACATGGGGAAATCATTCTTGCATTTAAAATTAAAATTAGAAGAAAATGGCAAAACTAGGAATGCCTTTGTAGAAATGACAATCAGTGAATTTTATAAATTTCTACATGATCTAGAAAAAGCAAAATGTAATCTTGATTTGTTACTTTAAATATCATTTAAAATATTTGATTATAAGTTAATCTTCTAACAGGATTATATCTTACAAAAATACTTTAATTGTATAAATGCAATATTACATTCAATAAAATAATACAACTGGAGATTGACTACTTACAAATATGTAATTATGACTAGTTCACATAAAAATTAAAAACGTTAAAAATAAAACAGAAATATAAAATAACCTTAATATTTTATAATTATTTAAATATGTATAAAATTATTTTCATATAATCTTAATTCCACTAACTTCAAATTTTCTATGGATCCAGTTCTTAGTACTTGCTGGTAATCAAGAATTTGTATGTTACAGTCCAAGTGTACAATAAAAATGTCTTGCCAAATGACAAAAGTTTCCACATTAAAAGACATTACCATTTTTTGAAATTCCACTTGAACATTTATGTAGATTCTATTTTGAAAAATCTGAGATCTGAAAACAATATAAATTTATGTCAGTATTAGAGAAGTTTGTCACTGAGCAACATATAAATATATGTGTACAAATATTAGAAAATTTAAAATATTAAGAATTAGATACTCCAAAGAAAGTTTTAATAGCATTAAAACAGTCAGTAGAAAACTGGGAATCTTTATTTATTCTTCAATCTTTACAATCTTGGACTTTCTTACTCTCTATCATACCTTTTCATATCACAATGAAGTGGATACCTCACTAATTACATACGTAATTCATCAAATATCATAATTATGTACTTATGTTTCTAATATAAAAATAAATTTATACAATCTGTTCATAATTGCATATTTAATCATAAATTATATTTACACAGTTCAATTATTTTGTTCTTTTCTGTTTATATTATATTAAATTAAATTGTTTGTAGGCAGATATAAAATTTAAAAAATTTCTAAGAGAGTAATAATAATTAGGTTGTCAAATTAATACTGCAGCACTTAAAATACTATTGAAAGGCGCAAAATATATGCAATAGAAACTAATAAATTGTTTTAAAAAATATTTAGAGCTGAGATTGAATATAGTCAGATCACCTAAAAATTTTAAATACACAAGCAGAGAAAAAAATACGCACTTTATAGCTCCCGCATTTGAATGTATAAGTTGGTCAGAAAAAGATGATATTTTATAATGCTCATTGTCCTACGTTTTGCAGGAGGAGGACTAGCTACAGTACCTCTTTGATTATAAGGTTCTGCTAATGCTAATGCAGGATTTTTTAAATCTGTTGACAAACTTGCTTGTGACTTCTCTGTTGAAAGTTCTTGTAAGGCTTCTTTCGCTTTTGCTTTTTGTTGAATAGATTCTAACACTGGTACAATAGCACCAAGTAAAGGACGTTTAGATGGTTCTCCAGACCAACATTGTTCCATTAACTTCCAACATTCATTGTCAAAGGAAGGTAATCTTTCTGGACGTATACCTAATGACAATGAAAACAATACTTAGAAAAGAGGAGTATAAAGCTAAATAAATTCTTTAAGACTTATAAACTTACCTTTTCTCACACTAGTCCATAATAGTTCTTTATTATGGAATTGTTCAAAAGTATATGGTAATCTTACATGTCCTGCGCATATGTACCAAAATAAAATTCCAAATGCATATACATCGACGCTACTATCATAATGACCAGAGAGGAGCTCTGGTGCCATATGAACAGGTGTTCCAACGATACTCCCTAACATCATAACTTCAGTGATGCAAAATCCAAAGTCAGTTAATTTCGCTCTATTTTCGGTATCGAGAAGAACATTTTTTAATTTAATATCCCGATGTACAAGTCCTTGAGAATGAAGATAGCGTATTCCTTCCAACACGTCTAGAGCTATTTGTATGCGTTCTAACCAAGATAAACCAGCGCGTATTCCACAATATAAATCACGACTTAAACGATCCGATATTAAAAGAACTGCAGATCCAAGACCAAATCCTCCACCATAAGATTGATCAATAACTGATCCACGAAGCTTCACTATTCTTTTATGTTCCGGAATGGACCTACTATAGTAAAATTCCATAGCTAGATCGTTCCAATGGCTTTCGTCTGAAGGAACAACTGACTTAACTGCACAAGGACCAGATGTGCCACCCCAGCCATCACAAGCAAATACAATGCCATATTGACCACGACCAATTTCTTCTTTATAATGGGGCATTCCATAACGAACAAGATCTATCATTGATGTGGATTCTAATGCTAATTTAGCTAATCTAGGAGCATGATATTTTCTAATAGCTATTCTTTGTTCTTCAGTTCTTTCTAACTCCCCAGAATAATAATTTTCTATTGATCTGAGAGCAGCCTGAAATGCGTCATGTGAGGACTCAAGTTTATCTCCGAATTGCATCAATATCATTTTAGCCAACTTAGATGCTGACAAAGAATTCAATATCTCAATTTCCACTTTCTTCCACCAAGCTACATCTAGAGTGTGAGTTGATGACCATTGCAAAGATGAAGACATAAAAATCAGATTGAATCTTTCTAAAAATGAATATATTGAAAATGGTGAAGAATTATGTAATTCAATATTATATGCAGCTGAAAGTATTTGTTTCAAAGCATCACTAGCTAATAAACAAGTATCGCATTCGTATGTTCTTTCGAGACTCAATAAACAACGCTGTAAGGTACCAAAAAAGCTTTCACGTAAACAGTTAACGGAATTTACAAGTTGCTTTGCAACTTTTTCACCTAAACAGTAAAGCATTATTCTCTGCACTTCAGAAATTGCAGCTTTGACGGTTACAGACCATTCCGTCCTCTCTCTATTATTGAAGTGGTTTTGATATAAACATACATCATTATTAGATGATAACACATCATTTTTCATCTCTTGAATAATATTTTGTATTAATCCAGTTAGTTCCTGTTGTTTTTCGTGAACAATTTTCATTAAATTGTCATATAATTCATTTTCCTTCTGTTGAGCATACTGTATTCTCTTAGGAGTTATTTGAATTATACGTGCCATATCAAAGGCACTCAAAATAAACTTTCTTAGGCTCGTTGTATGTACTTCATTTAAATAAGTGCTAGCATTAATAAGATATGTTTGCAAACATCCACGAATGAAATATAAAATTCGGTCTGTTTTTTTGTATGAGTCAAGAAAGTCGCTAGAGCTAATACATTGCCCACTACCGAGCCAAGATAATTGATCAACTTCAACAGACTCTTTCATTCCAAGGAAACCTAAATTTGCGAGCTGATCCAACCATGTTAAACCAAGCGAATTCATTCTATCAAAATCAATATCACCATCAGTTTTACTTGATGTAGAATCATTAGAACTTAGTCGATTTTGAAGTCTATGTTGTTCAGATTCAGTCAATTCAGCATCAATGCAAGTCATTAAGATATCTCCCAAAGATGATATAAAAAGTACTGGATTAAAGGGGTAAGCCTCCCTTAGGTCTCTTAGCTCTTTCAAATGTTGTTCTGTTAAAGGCTGATCACCAAGCGCATATAAAAATATTGGTAAAATAGATAACAACTCTTTTTCAAGAACTTTTACCGCCCCAGTATTTGGAGCAATAAATATTTGAACACCATCTTTTAATATAGGTTGATTTAGTTGGACTTCAAGTACTGTTGGATAAGTTGTATCTTCACTTCCAGATTTTGTTAGATCTTCGATTGGAAGCGTAGTCCAAGGTTTTTCATTTGCTTGCAAATTTTCAAGTATTTCATATTCTAGACCTAATGTGAGACTAATGTGGTTTGTTTGACCATAAGTAAGTTTAATCCACCGCCATAATCCATTACATACTGGTAAGATGTTGGTAGATATTAAAGTATTAACTATTGTTGCTTTTGCCTTGTTATCTTGTCCAAGAACTACAATAGCTGGAGAATTCGCTAAAATATGTGTGATTCTGTCCAATGTTAAGGGGGGTAGTAATTCCTCCACAACATCTTCTGTAAAAAATATTTAGGTAAAATTTTATTTTGATCTTAGGGAAATTTAAAAATTTCAATATTTACCTTCAGGAAAGAAATTTTCTAGATTAATAATTTCTAAAGCACGTTGAGTTTCTTCAAGAACATGTTTGAGGTGATTTCTATTACGTAGATATCTTCTAAACTCTTGTGGTAATTTGCTTACCATTTTTCAGTCTTGTTTTAAAATCTTTGGCACTTCAAAATTCTTTTTACCCTGTAAAAAACATTTTATATTAATACAAAAGAATTTCTAATTCTTTAAAAACTAATTTTGTGTAGTTAGAGTATTAATATAATATTTATATCATTTATATAATTAGCTTCCTAAATTATATTCTTTCTATTTATCTTTATTTTTTTTAACAAGAATGTACTGAGTATAATTGTTAAAGTAAATATTCTACTAATAATAGGACGATTAAAGCTGAAAATAGTTTATTATAATGAAACCAAAGCAAGTAATATACGAATTACTTTTATATATCGTTCATATGTTACTATAATATTTTTGGTAGAATAAAATATGTTTGAAAATGTTTTGAGAATGTTTTTAAAACCTGACACGATTACTACATTACTAACCATTAAAACAGTTAAGTTATTAACAGTTTCAATTGAAGAATTATTTCTTGATCAATTTTTATTTCAAGACATAATAATGTTTCTTTGAATATTTTGTTATTCACCTAATATCAATTGCAATCTTTAATTACTGAAACTATAAGTACTATTGCTATGGAATAAATATTAAACAATTTGGTACAAAATTCTCACCATAAATTCACACGCATTCACAATATAAATATTAGTTAGAAATTCAGGCAGTTAGTCCAATAATATCAGAACTTTTTATCACAGAAAATTATTATTCAAAAATGATAATCTCTACATGAGGAGTATATTATACACATCCAACATATAGTGGACACTAAGGGCAGTTGTTTTGACTTAAGCACGTAAATGGTTCATTATAGCTATGTTCTCATTCTGATATTGATTACAAATGAGAAGAAAATAATAAATTGGATGATATACTGTACGCACCATTTATTTGAGGTGATACATTACTTTAGCATATGCTTATGTATCCTTGTTTCATGAGATTAAGAAAATATGAACAAAGAGTATAGAATAAACAAGATTCCCCTTACTTCACAAGATAAAATGCATAGATACATGCTAATATTTGCTAAGAATTTATAACTGTAGTGAAATGCCTTCATATAAATGTTTATTATCATAACTTATCAAATACTTTGTAATAAATAATCCACTGAAATGTATAAACATAATCTCTACCAGTGTCTTATCTGCGACATATTTTTTCACATATAATAAAATTTATGTAATGGAAAGAAAAAAGAGGAAAGTATTTTTGTAATTGTAATATGAATATTTGAATGAAGTTTTAAATTCCCTTATTTTTAAAGATTTATTTTTGAATGAATGAATTCTTTATTGATAATACGAATCTTTTACGTACAAATTATCAAAGAATAAATACAGTAATTACATTACATTATACAGATCAAAGGTACTCTTTACTCCATAAAATTATTATATATATATACTTTTTAGCATTTATAAAAATATGTAATTATTCCAAACATTGACTAAGTGCTTCAACTTTGAGAACATTTCATGGTAATAATTAACAGCGATTAAAATTTGAAAATGTGAAACAATGTGAAAGAAATATTTCACTACTTTGCTACGCGATTACAATAAGAATACAGTAAATACATATCACAGTACATAGTTAATTATAAATACCATTTAAGAATAGAATTTTTTATTTTTTTCTTTATCCCCAGTCATTGTTGCGTAGAATTCACTTTCTGGAATCTTCTGCACTGTGTGCTGAATTAAAAAACGATGATTTTTCTGTTGTTATTACCGAAAACGACTACGTACACTACAATAGACTCATTGCTTTGCTCTTCCATTTCGTTACTAACATGACAAGGTATAGATAGGAATAAGGATGTCATCTATGTACAAGTTTTGTATCTCGTTAATATCTAGTGTTTTTGTTAATAAATATTTGCATGGCTATCGTTGATGAACTCACAGATTGCTTCCAGTAGATTACTTCTGCCAGCTGTCGATACTATTTTAGTAATATGAATTGGAATTCAAGTTGTAATTTGAGCGAATAAGTTTACATTATTTATTAAGCATTATAAATGGTTAAAAAATTAATTCCGTTGCTGAGCAATGAATATTGAAATTAAAAAGTTTCTGTAAATATAATTCCGATAGATTAGAAATTCGACTTAATTACGTTATTCTGTCATTTTAATTTGTATATAAATTAAATAAATAAATATTAAATAAATAAATTTTTGTTCTAATATGAACATTACTGAAGTAAACTCATCAGTGAAACCTGCAGACGGGGTATATCGACAGTGAAATGATTTGATGTGGTAGTCGTTAAAGCAGGTTGCAAGTGAATTGCTTCCTGTATTACCTACATTTGAATTGAGACGTGTTGATATGTTGCAGATGGCTCTACGTGTATCGCGTCTCTGCACTCGAATACAAAAGTTAAATTTCCCGCGTTTCTATTATTGTAATCTTCTCTCCTCGTAGCGTCGGACCATCGTTTGTGTTCAACAATTAGTTTGTGAGAATATAATTATGCTCCAATTGTAGTACCATCGATTAATTGAAATATGTGAGTATCTATTATCCTAAAAACGAATATTCATATTGTTTAATTCGCTGTTCTTGTCGTATTGTCACAATTCGTGACAATTATTTATCTTTGGTGGTTGTGGTTAAGTTAGAATAAATTTTACGCAATTTCTTAACTTTCCATACATCCTGAGGTATAAATTAGGTTTGTCAACGTAAATATCTTTGCAGTTACGAGATGTAAGAGGTGTTGTCACTTTGTTACTTTTATTGTTAGGGTTAGATTATCATAGCTAGGAACGCCGTATTGTATTTACGTTTCGATGGCGTGCATTTTAGAAAATGGTGGAAAAATTAAAGTTTAAAATGTGCGTTAAAAATTCTGTTACTATTACGATCTGTTTTATGATCAGTCTTTAATCTAAAAAGAAAAATTCGCAAGTGTAATCAGTAATCAAATTTATTAGTTTCTATTGTCTTGGGGAGCGAAATTCTTTTCCGATTTTATGGTGTGGAAAGACGATATAATAAGGAGAGAGCTGCCTCGAGCGAAGCTGCAAGTAACGAGGGAATAAGAATGGCTAGGCAACCAGGGGTGGTACAAGATTTAGTGGACTCGCTAGTAGCCGCTAACTTTGCAAGCTACGTCTTCTTGAAAGTATTAAAGCAATGTAGTGTGAATGCGAGTAATTTTTTACGAATAAGGGTATTATTTCTCATATTTGCTTGTAAAAGTTTATTAAATATTTAAAAGTTTAAAGTTAGTGTAAATTCTACCACGGAATAGTATTAAAAATGAAAAGAAATCACAGTTTCAATCATCTAGTCGGATTCGATTTATGCTTCAGAAAAAGGAAACTGTTGACTCAGGGAGTATACACATAATGCAATAAAAATAAATATTCCGAGTCTATACTGGGTAGGATGGTAAAGTATGAGAAAGGAGATAGAAACTGGATAGAAGGCGGAGGCTATGATGTCGTTCCCCACGTGTATATTTCATAACGATATATGTATAAAAGCGAACATATTTTAGAATAAAATCGTTTTTTATTTTTATAGATTTCACACGTGTTTCGCGTATGTACAACGACAATCGTGATCAATGAACTTGGTGGCAACTGGCTTGTAGCAAAAGGTACTATAATTTTCTAATTCTTGTCCCTTTCTATCCTGCTATGGATTTTTATTATAAAATGTAATATTTGTTTTTTATTCTCTGTCGTAGATAATTCAGCTACAGAATGAATATGAAAGTGTTAGAACGACAACTATTGAAGCAGATTACTTCTATACAAAAGACTAAACACAAATCTTATGGTCGTTTCGGGCAGTTTAATTCCAAGATCTGGATAATGGATCCCCGGATGTACTTTCAGGGTTGCTGTTCCGTGAGTTTCAGTCTATCTTTATTTCTATTTCTCACGATATCGATACATTCGTACACTGTGTGCAATGAAGAAATTCTGCGTCATATTAGAATATGTCTACAATATTTCATTTATTATAACTTCACTACGGATATTTATGCAAATCTATATTCTTACGAATGCAAGTACTTATCTACCTGAATACCTATTTAATATTATGAGGAATAGATACATCACATTGAATGCATTTCTGCAACTTTACATTTCTCATAAACGCATAAAAATCCGCAGTGTAATTATAAATTTACAAATTTATTTCGATATACTACATGTTACTGTATATGCGCAACAGTGCTTGTTTCTTTTTAATGCAACATGTAATTTATTACATATATATTTGCACGGCAATTTATTTTTCAACATATCTGCTTAATTTCAATTAATTTCATTAATAAATTTTTGAACTCGCAACGTATACCAATGTAAAACGGTAGTCGAAAAATGAAAGTTTGATATAATATCGAATTCAACGTCGAAGTTTTCTAACTGATTGTTCATAATTTTATTAATATTAACAAGCAATGCTTAAAAAATTTAATAGGATGAAAAAATAAGCCGTATGAACGAACGCGTATATTATCGTAGATAAAGGTACATGAGGAATGAAGATAGACAATGATCTGTTTTAGCGTTCAGGCGGAGGTCAGGATTTTCAGGAGCGTATAATTAATTTCCCATGTCACTCGGAGCCCTTTCTCTGCTCTTCCTCGATCTGCCCCACGCAAATCCCCCGAACCACGACGACAATATTGCTGGCCATTTCGTTCGACAGTGCCCAAGCGCCTCAGTAGTTCTCCTCCGTTCCCGGACCCCTTTTCAGAGTTAACCCCACGCAGAGAAAGGGGTGACTTTACGAACAAGCATCTAGCGCCGATCTCACCCTCCGTCCTCTTCGATCTAACGATTCTTCCTTTTCTATCCTTTACATACCGACCCGTCAATATCAGTTTCCGTAATTAAACATAACAGATCAACATTCGACATTACGTAACCAAGCTTCCTCGTTTTCTATACGGACGCGTATCTATTATTGGTATACTCGAGCACCGGAGCGTGTGCATCGTCTATATAGGTATCCGAACGATCTCCTGACCCCCGGTTACTCAACTCGAATCGGTTAATTGGATAAATGTCCGATGAACGCCAGGCCATCTCTCCCCGAAGTCCTCCTATACTCCGTCGTCTCCACCTCCTTCTCTTACTCCTTCTGCCATTCTCGCAGCTTTCCGTCGGGTTATTTCCCCTTTTACTCATTTCCGCCTCTGTCCTTATCAGGCTCATTGGGAAAACAATCACTTGTTCCGCAGAGATGAATTTATCGAAGCACGCTGTTTTTTCTCTCGTTGAATATTACCCGAGAGCAAAGGGGTGGATCTACAGAATTAGCTTAGCATTCTTCGATTCGTCCAAGCACTGTTCAACGATGCTGATAGAATTTAGAGATAATTTAGAATCCAGTGATTTTCTTAATCGTTATCGTTGACGTGTTTCGCACTGCGGGTCACTCTTCCAGGCAATTTGTCATCGGTATTTAATTCTATTATAGTCTGGCTGATTCAAATCCTCTTTTATAGATAAAAAATTCCAATTCTTTGAAATATGTTTATTACGCAGTAGTATGATATTCAGTTGCACGTATGAACGAATAGCAAAGAAAGGAAAGGAAAATGTATAAAAGGTAAAAGAAGGAATCTTTTTATAAATATATTTAAACGCTTTACGATTTTTAAAGCAAGTTAAACATCGTTTATGTATAACTCTCTCAAGTACAGAATTAGTGTCCATTAACAACAACTGTAACTATCATTAAGTAATAGTGACAGAATTCTCAAATTAGCTAAAGAACTCTAATCGCGTATATCTATTTATTTTACGATCCCTCTGGTGACGGGTCTCACGGAATATTGCATTTCCAGTTTCCGCAAACCATCTCTCTTCATTTGTCTCCTTCCGACATCGACTTCACCCTTGCATTCTATAATCAGTTTACAGTATAGTCTCATTACGCGATTTACATTATTAATTGCGCACATACTTTAAATTATTTATCGTTGGAAGTAGACATTCACTTCGTTGCTCGTCGATTATTAATCGCTTGACATTTTTGTTTCTAATTATGCATGAATCAATTATTTACGTAATCCATGTCGATAATTTCTTCTAATGTCTTATTTATGTAAATGCGACACGATTCTAAACGCTATATTTATATTTTAGATTTCCTTTCTTCGTCGTACAACATCTGGCGGCCGTTCAAAATTAGGGTTTCGAGCATAGATTAGGATGCGTCGTATTCACATGCTGGCGGCACTTCTTAGTGGCAACGACGGCAAATAAGGTAGTCAGATTCTAATTGCCTGTCATAAATCAAGGACAGCACCTGCACAATCTCAGAATGTTTATAGGGCGGTGCTGTTACATCCTTCATTAGGACGAAGCATAGATGAAACGGCATACTGATTCGAGTTTAATTGATACCCAATTAGATTGATATCGTTAATTTCGCTTTGAAAGTGAAACAGCTACTTAGCTGCTTTCGTTCTGAGTATCATCGCACGGCGTATATATCTATAATATTACAATCTGTTCTTGATTATTCGACAGTTACGTCCTACGTTTATCACTTAAAATTCTGCCCGTGCTTCCGACCACAGAATCCGATTAAAAAAGTCAAATTAATGTTAGAATTACCTTCGCTTATGTATCTTCGAGAAGCGAAGCGAGCAGCGAAGGTCTGTACGCGATGAAAAAGATGCTAGGGGATTCGAACAATCTCATCGTCGTTTTCCTGTAGGGTAGCGAATTAGCGTGGAATTAGAGCCGAAGACGCGAAGAGAGGCAGAGATTAGTGGATATGTAAATTAGACGCCTCCTTTGCCATGCTATTTGTCATTTTTGTCGAGTCAGTCTGTTGGGGATACGGAGAAACAGGGAGAAACCATTGCGTAACGAAGGGGGTGAAGTCAGAGTCTCAATTATGTCATCATAGACATTGTAACAGATAAATTCGTGTCTCTCGGTAATGCTGCGATATGATTAGTATTTGTGGCATTTACGTTCGGGGATGTCGCCTAAAAGTTTCAACGCCTAGCGTCGAATTAGTTGTCGTTTAACATAGTCTACGGCAAAGTGGATCGTGTACGGTTAGCTGGCAATGCTCCAGTGTACATTTCTTCTTGTTACATAATTGAGTGGTCAGGATAAAAATGTGACGTTTATGAAACAGCCCGGTAGTATTTGCATCGTTAAAACTCTGCTCGCGAAATATAACGTTATCGAGCAAATGAAAGACTTCTCGGATGAAGAATAAACTGAAAAAATGAAGTACGAGGGACAGAGGAGGAGATCAGGACGGAAAGAAGATAAAGTGCAACCCTCCCGCCAATAATATGCCGACAAGCTTTATTTTATTTAAGCAGCCCCAGTTTTTCATTACATTCATCCTCGCGCCTCCCTCTTTATTCTCATAAGACACACCGACGGAATGGGTACAGTAGTGAAGAAAGAGCACCCCTATTACTCGAATATCTTATTTACTATTCTCATCTTTGGCATTCCTCTCGCTCTTTTTTCTTCAACATTTTCAAATAGAATCGATTACTATTCACGTAGAAAACTACAAGTATATTTTTCATTCTTCCGGAACTTTAACAAACTATTTCTTAAACTTTATAAATTTCTTTTCTCGTGTTTCTTTCGTTACGTTGGCCGAACGTGAACGGATCGTTCAACTTTTGTCTTTAAAAGTGGAAAATCACCAGACGAGTGTTACGTCGAGGCTGGCAGGAGAAAAAAATCAACGCGTAAAATCATTTTTAGCATACTCGATTTCATCCTGACGAACGATCACATTTCGGGATACGAGGCAGGGAGGGAAGAAAAAGAAAGCGAGTTTAGGGTGTCGGAGATGCAAGATTACCGTCGAAAAAAAACTTTTGCTTCGACTAGGAGGGATTTATTCCGAAATCCCTGTAACCTATCGAAGCAGGTCATTCCACGCAATGTCCATGGTCGGAAAACTTAGATGACCTTGGGAATCGCAATCGATCGGCAAAACCTCTAGGGCGGAACGCTCCAACTCACCCCTCTGATACATACGCGATAGGAGCTTTGCTCCACGTGAAAGTAATCTCACGCATGCTTGCAACTTGTATGCAAACTTTACAAAAGAATCATTTCAAGAGACTATCTGTCTATTGATTCCATTGCCTCGGAGGAAAAAGAAGAATTATTTTCTCAATCTGTTTCATGAAAATTCTAAGTAAAAAAATTCATATTTTATTTTTAGTAGATCATATCTATTCTAAATCTAATCGTGGACGCGTAAACTTTCATGTTCAAACATTTGTGCGTGTACGTATGCCCGGATTCCCAGTCGTTCCTTCTTCAAGAGTACGTGACTGCACCCGGGAGCGCCATCCCTTCTACCCTGAAACAGGAACATCGAGCGCTAACGGAACCCAGGCCAACCCCCCTACTCTTAGCCATTGCATACTTTATTGTGCGCATTATTTAAATGAGCGCAACTTCGCCGTAATCTTGCCACCGAGCAAACCCCTCCAACTCCTCCACTTCGTTCTCTTCTCTACCCCTGTACCAACTACCTAAGCAACCCTTAACGTGTGGCGGTAGCTGGCGCGGAAAGGAGCGAGGAAACGACGAAGAACGAGGAGGAGGGGAAGAGCCACTAGCAATGGTGGGAGTAGGGTTTAGGTGTGGGTGGTTGGTCGGTGGAGCTTTCCCTGGGGTTGCTGCTGCTGTGGGGCAGAGAAGAGGCTGGCCGACCGTGTTTTTGCGAGCTGTTTCTGCTGACCAGTGCGGCTTTTCCTGTGCGGTCATCTCTCGTCGCCTCCCAAAGCTTGTAGAGTCGCTTATTGCCCCGAAGCTCCTGTTAACCGCCCTCTTTAGCTTCCTGTCCCGACAGTCCTACCTACGTTACATCTTCTTTTTTTTTCTGTATCGACACGCGAACTCCACCGACTTGAACCGTTCCTTCATTCTTCTCAATCTTCCCGTGCAGCTTTTTCACTAACCTCCATGTCTTTGTTTCTTTTTTATAGAATCACTGGGTCGTAGAATCTTTTTCACGCAAATCGATAAAAACATATTCAGCTTGGCATATTTTTTGATCGACCGAGAGTGTAGGTTGACAAAGCTTTCAAGTGCGCGAATGTTTTAAACGTTTCTATTAAGCTACTAATGGAGCTTTGCGAAGCTTCAAGGGTTGGTTGCACCTAGTTTCTTTCTTCTCAGAAATATATTCAGCTTGTATAATCGTATATCGTCGTATTCCGTGTACGAAACAAAGGTTATTTCGGATTCTCTAGGGCCGAACAATTAGGCGAATCACACGAACGTAACAGCTGAACGTTAACTCGTAATGTGACCCTTCATTTACTCGACCGTTAGCCACACCCTACTGCCCTTCAACAACGAGTTCTCATCATTCCCCTGCATTTCCCGATCTCTCATACTAATCGAGGTTTAGATTTATTCCATAAGAGTCGCTCGTGAAAAATATGTAAATCTGGAATTGAAATACCCTGGCGTCACTCATTGCGAACGAAAATAGCTCGAACGTTTAACGAAGACATCAAAGCTTTATCGGTGGCTTCCTTTAGGTTCAAATTACTGGCGGGTTTTTCCTTATCTTTCTCCTTGGTAAGCCAGGAAAGAATAACTACCAAAGATATCGAGTCTGCATATGTATCAACGCGGTGAATACTCCATAAAGAGATCGATAAAGACTGAAATCGAGTTTCGCCTCCCTTTTCGTCCTTATATCTTTGATAATCGTCGCATTTAACGTACACACCCATCGTTCGATTCAGCGAAAACGTAACAATCCGAAGAACAAGTTGAAATTTGGCAATTTGGTGGGAACAAGTGGGAAAAAATGTGTGTAAAAATTTCATTTCGACACAGGTGGAAATGTAAACGAAGAGAAAGCTTCGAAACGAAAAGACAACAGAAGGAGAACGTAAAAACGTGGATGTGCCAGCTCTTGAAAGGCGATAGAAGCGTGAACCGGTTTTATAGTTGCGAAATATTTGTAAATATTTCCCTCTTTCGGGACAAAGATTCGAAGGGGTTGAAGAAGCTCCTCTAGGCGGCGGTATGAGTCGAGGGTAGAAAGGATAAAAGCTTTCTGGTTTGTACGTTTGACGGTCAAACGGATTCTGTATTTGGCAAGGCCTACACTCATCTAAAGCCCTTCAAAGAAGTGCCACGGCTCGGTATAAGCTTCTCCTACGATTAGTGCTGGTAACGGGTTGTTTGCGTTGAAAATATTCCAACCTGTGGCAGGGAGGGGTGTGTAGCTTTTAACAATTTCCAAGGTAGATTCGTCGGTATTTACGGAGTACAGGGAATTCTCGCGTATCAAGCTTGATATTATGTTTGCCCTTTCTACACGTTCGTTCACGCGATTTTCTTTTCATCGAACTATCTTGTCGAGCTTTTACTCTCGTTGCAGAAATCGATCTTAAACCTAGAAAAATTCATCGTGGACGTAGAGAGAA
Source organism: Bombus pyrosoma (assembly GCF_014825855.1). Lineage (NCBI taxonomy): Eukaryota > Metazoa > Arthropoda > Insecta > Hymenoptera > Apidae > Bombus > Bombus pyrosoma. The sequence goes on from NC_057782.1 coordinate 5,272,436, forward strand.
AACTTCATGTGTTTCGAGGTAAATCAGGAAGGAGTAGTTAGCAAGTAGATTTGTTAGTTCACGGCATGGTAGATGCTTCAATCACGTAAGGGTATCCCCGATCAGTAAACAAGCGAGGGTCGTTACAGCAATGGTTAAACCGATGACTATAGGCCAATAAGAGGTCGGGGGTATTTAGGAGGGTTGTTTACGGCTACTTTTCTTTTTCTGGTCAATAAGGTTTAACCACCCCTAGAGACCGTCGATCTACCCATCCAGTTTTCCTAATTGCTGACGTTGCAACGACTATTTTTTTTTTTTTTTTTTCGTGTTTTTTGCTCCCTCCAAGCGATGGCTGCGTTTTCGTCGTGTTTCTAGAATAGAGGTTTTTTACTCTTCTTTGAATCTCATTTCGCGAAACATTTCGTGGTTATTCTACGAGTACAGATTTTGTTTGGTTTTTTCCCTTCAGTGTGCTTCGTGTTTGTTGCTTTTCATTGCTGGAGAAACGTTATGGCTTTACCATACAGACAACTTTTATTAGCGAAGCTACCGGTATGTGCGATGCACCCTTCGTAAAAATCAGATATGGGAACGCTGCGAAAGTAAAAACAATGGGACCGAATTGGACGGGAAATATCGCAGTAAGTTTAAGGGTAGCGCGACGCTAGAGAGCATTTGCATGTGCCGATCGACCATGCGGAAGAAACGTCGTTTTCATCGTCTTTTGCTCTTAGGCAGCTTGTTTTTCTTTCTTTGCCCAACTCTTTTCACGTATCCTACTTCTCTCTCTCTCTCTCTCTCTTTCTCTCTCTCTTTGCCTCTGTTAATTCACGTGGTTTTCCAATTCAATTTCCAGAAATGACGACAAAAATCTCGATCTACCATTCCCTGCATACTGTTGTCTTTTATACCTTTAACAAAATAATAAGCCAGCGTGAATGTCAGAGTTGCTGGAGGAGACTTAACGAATATGGATTAAAAGTTCTTGGAGGCGCAATACTATGAGGGAAGGAAAGCAGTCAGGGAGAAAGAAAGCAGATAGTGAAAGAGAAAGGGACGTTGAACCGGCTGTAGAATCGGGTTGGTATTTGAGATTGGTGGGTGCAGGCGGGGGTGGGTGGCTGTACGGGCCGATGGAATTGTGTTTGTATTTTAATGAGGGGGCTATGCTAATCCCTCTCGCGGCACGCAGTCGTTTCTCTCCTCTCCGGGAGAGAAGGAAAACCCGTTTTTCCATTTCGCGGCAGCCGCAAACGGCTCACGGCGTTGAACCGAGTTTGAGCCGCGTGAAGAGAAGCCGCGCGGTTAGAGACCGACGAATAAATTCGCACTTCACTCGTGTATTTGCAAATTTTAAAGGGAACCGAAGTGGAGGGGGCGGGAGGTCCCTACAACGCCCGATTGTTTTAATATCTTTTGCCTGCCTGCTTGCCCGCTTGCTATTGGAGGGTGTTCCTGTACAGCTTGGAAATCGAAAGCATAAAAGGGGAGCCATTTTTCCGTTCTCGTTCCTGTTGCGTTTAGGTCTTCTCCTTTTTTTTCCCTCCCTCTCTTCTTCCGTTTTAGCTTTTTTCAACGTTGCCAGGCAACTCGAATATTTTCGTGCGTTTGAAAACGTATTATTAGATCGTAGCCGGGTAAACGGACCCGTTAAAGCGTTTTATTTGCGTACGGCCGATTCTTAAAGAGGATCATTTCATCCTTTTCAGAACAAAAAGTCCACCCTCGACGCTTCTCCCTGTCTGAGTATGCTCGATGATGCTGCTCTCTCCTCTTTGCGCCCCCGGCATCGTTTCACCCCTCTTTGACCCAGTGCCATAATTTCAGGAATCGATAGTGTTCATACGCGTGCCTGCATACGCTCGTTTTCACCTCCGCGCGATTGCTTCCTCGGCAAAGTCGTTAATCTTCGTACGAAAGAGAAAGAGGCGAAGAAAACGAAGCCGAACCGTGGTTTATTAAAAGTTGCTAGTCGTTTCCGATCGTGTTCGTAGAAATGAAATAGCTCTCTCGAGATGATTTGCCTCGGTGGTAACCGAGTGATTAATATTTTTCCGCGGATCCTGGCGAATCGCTCGCAAGCGAAACGTGGAAACGGGAATTCGTTGCAAACCGCTACGCAGTTCGGCGAGTGGCTATTACACGAAAACAGGACCGAAAGCTTTTTTCCAAGGGAGCAAGTTTGGAAAAGTACGAAAGTTGCTGGTAGACAGGGAGTTAGGTTGATAGGGACCGATCCAATCCAGTCGATGTATTTACAGATCACTAGCCGAACCATAGGAGTCTTGTATTTCTATATCGAATTCAAATCGCATCGTTTCTCCGCTGTTTCTCGTCCCAACGAAACGAAACAGTCTATTCGCGTAGCAAAAATTTCCAACGACACTCTTCCATTTTTTTGCTTCTTCTATAGATTACGTAACGTGTACGATTCTGTTATACGTCTCTGTACTAGCGCTATATAACGATCGATATCGGTCGTCGTGTAATAAATCGTCAAGAAAGATTGAAAATTTCTTGAATAGATGGTGGTGGGGGGAGGGGCAGAATGTTTAATCGGATTCAGGGTTGACAGAGCGTAGGCCGTTTTGGTTGAACTTCGGCAAACATCGCGTATCGCGGATGGTGTGTACAAGTGTGCAAGCCTGCTTGAAATTTTCACATTCTCTTTCGCGTACAATCGTTCCACGTGGAATCGGAGCGGGCTAGGCGGCAGCCGGCAGACGGTTTAAACAATCGCCGAAGGGAAAACGAGGTGGAAGGAAAAAAAAGGGGGGAAAGGCTAGGGGTAATCCCGCTTCTCGTCTGCTTCGTGATACATCGAGATATCGCCGAGTCGTTGTTGACCGAAGTTTCGATGATTCTGGTCGGAGAGAAAGATTCAACTCGTGCCTGGACGATTATGTGCGACAGACCGGTTGCCGGGGGTTAGCCCCTCTATACAGGTACAGGACTGGCCGCCACCGGAGTATCGATGTATTTTCAATACCGAGACAAAGCGATATAATCCGCGTTTAATTGGAAAACTTCACATCGCCGTCTCCCTTTTCGATACAAATCGAGGCAAAACTCCGAATCGCGGCAAACCTCCCCTCTTCTCGCGCCAGTCATTGTGGCTCCACTCGGCTATTTCTGCCCCCAGACGTAACCGTTTTGCGTTTACGCCGTTTTCTGCAACTTTCAATGATCCTCCCGCTACTACTTTCTCTGCGTTTTACGAAACAAAACGGCAACCGAACTTTGTTCAATCTTTTATACCCCTCGATCCGCTTCCATTCGATCCGTTGCTAGTTAGAATCGGCTGTGCCTTTATGACTTTCGTTCAATGGCAAATCGATTGTAAAATATATTAGATTTTTGAAAATATCTACCACCTATAATAGCAATGATACTCAACGCGCATTATTTGAAGGTATCTGAAATTTTATGCAAACAGGCCTAAAATGTGAATAAATAAATTTAAGAGCGTAAAGAAACAAATCGAAAATATAAAAACAGTCGAAGCAACATTGGCCAATGAAATTCAAAGCTATATATAAGACAGTGGTATGTAAAGTCTGCAGAGAAATCAATTTGGTGTAATTTTCCTCGGTTTCTGAACAGATTTTCTTTACGAGACTTGTCTGACGTGTTCGACACCTTGTATATACTGCATTCACATTTTTCCACGTCCTTCGGTGGAAGAAGTTGGTCGAGGATGGGGTTAAATTTAAAAAGTTTTTTAAGCGTGTTTTGTCGTGCTTTAACGCTGCACCGCGAGGGAAACTTAGGCGCAAGAGCGACGACGATCCTGTTTGCCCGTCAGTCATGTCGTTTCCGTAACTTTGGGGGATGATTAACCTGGTGTGACGCTGGAAAATAACATTGGCGACGTCTTGTTCACATTGCCGGAAGACTGGTGTTTCCGTCTTTCTCGCGGCTGCGACGACGACGAGCTTAAATCGTGTAATTTCGCTCGGCTTCCAGTAAACTAGTTTTCCACGGTGGACTTCCCCTATTTCGCTTTGTGAATATTTTAACTTTACGAGATAATTATATCCCACATAGACACTGATTACGGGTGATACGTTAAAGTCGAAGAAGGTTATCGCGATGCCTTCTCTACTTTTCATTTTATTTTTTCTTTAACGAAGTAAACCTGTTTCGTATGAAATTCCTTCGTAAGGGTGGAAAGTTTTTCCAGCAGTAAAATATACTCTGTTGAAGAAGAACGGTAAATGTAAGGGAGGAAAAGTTTGAAGAGCAACATGAAAAGTATACTCGTAAATCTCGCTTCGATGTTGGAAAAAATTAAAACAATCGTTTAACGTTACTATTCATTCCGATGTTAATCTTCAGCCTAAATAATAAAAATGTTTGATCGATCCTTGCATTTCGTACCATGCTACGTTTCTAATGCATTCTATATTTAAACGTAAAAATGTATCGCCCACGGTACGTAACGCGAGGAGATTGAAATATTCAAATTGACTTCTCATTTATTGACACTTTCGCATTGCATTCCCTTTCGAGCCGCTCTCTAATTATAAATGTCACGAGTTAGTATCTCTGATTGCTTCTTCTTATAGACATGTCACGCAAGTTTTACAATTGCCAGCTGTATTTTTAAATAACAATATCAACTCACCCCTACGAGAATGACACAGCTGGCTATCGATACGACCAAAATAATTATAGTATCGTGGATATACGATCTATTTCCATCCCCGTGTCGCGATTAAGTCGGCCGATGGTGCAGCGAAAGAACGAGACAAAGACAAAATGACGGCGTCATAAATACCACATTCTTTCTTCTTCTTCTTCTTCTTCTTTTTTTCTTTTTGTCGACTCGATGTTTTCGGAGGGACAAGAAGTTGTCGAGAAGAATCTTCCACGGGGCTGGACGAGGATGAGAGGCAGTCGCGATAATTGTTATTACCATAACGCCTGTTATAAATGATTCGGAAGATTCGTCCTTTGATTGTTATGCCCTGTACTTAATAATACCTTGGCGAGGAGAGAGAGGTTTGAGTCGGATGACGGCGAAATCAGGCGTGAGAAGGCGCCACCCTTCCATCCTTTTAGCCGCGCTTTTAAATGTCTTTCAAGTTTTCAGCTGCGCGCAGCAGTCTTGCCCGACAATCGGAGGGTTACCCGCTGCCCTTTGTCCCGATAATTAAATCTAACGATTGTCATATTTTAATTGTTCTTCTTTACCAACGGACACGGCCGATACCGTAATGACGGCGTAGCGGAATCAGTCGAGGGTACGAAACGCTGGAAGGGTTCAGCATGACTTTTGTTCCATTACGTATCTTTGTCGTTTGCTTCGGCAAGTTATCGCTTTACGATCTTAATTGCTGCACCCCTTCTGCAAGGGGAACTACATTTTTCACGCTGGTTGTAACGTAACTTGACAGAGATAAGTTATTGATAGTTTACGTAATATACCTCGCGTGTATGCTTTAGGGGAACGAAATTTTAGACTGAGAATGAGGCAATAACGCTCGAAACGGATCGAGAATTGTCTAGAGTCGATAAAAGAAGACTAGAGAACGGTAGAGAAATAGTGGGCCGATGGAAATGCCATTAGCTAATCTTTTTTGTTCCATGTATCACGGGACACGAGAACACCTAATTCCGCGTGCGCTATACGTATAGACGTAGTCAAGTCGGATTATACGAGCGAAACGATGGATCCACCCGGTGGTATCTCTGTCAGATAATCGCAATTGGTTGGAAGCGTGGTGAAGGAGCGCGCGCGCGCTCTCCCCGGGATTCTCTGCAATGCCGGAAAACATTCTCAATATTTGCAGATTGCAATGAGACATGCGAGCGTCGCTTCTTTTTTACTCTCTTTTAGATCCGCTTTAGGCGGTTTCGAGACACACGCTCACCGGTAATGGGCCTCCACCTTCCTTTTTCTTCTCCTCTATTTTTTTTTCTCTCCCTTCCCTCCTTTTCTTTCCTTTTTTCTTCCTCCCTTCTGCTTACGAACCCTCGCCAACCCCTCGAAGAAGCCTGCTAGCACTCCACCCCCGACCGCCCTCCCATCGAGCCCTCAATTTACCTCAACGGCACTTCCTCCTCTTCTGTCGGATCGTAGGTGTCAATTTGGCCTCGAGTACCTGCCGAAGTTTTCACGAGTCTTCCTCTTTATCCTTTTTAATTTTTGCCATACCACTCGAACATTTGTCTCCGCTGATTGGATTCTTTGTTGATGAAAGTTCGAATTATTTCCAGCGATCGTGGGTCTCGACTCGATGGAAGTTGGAAATGATTCTGCACGAAAGGGTTCCGATAATTGTCTGGTTGGAAGCTTATTGTTTCTTCTTTCGTCATCCATCGTATTCGTTATACGGCTATCCGTTTCTTCGTCCTCTTTCCTTTTCCCGTCATTTTATTTAATGGTCGCTGAAAGTGAAAAACAAGGGGGAGTTGCTAATTGCGTTTTTTTTTTGTCCTTACCGTTGGATAACGTCGACGTGGGATCGTGTAATTATTAGCAGCGTGAAATGTAATAGAAGAAACTCCTCAGACAGCGGAGATAATGAAACTTAGAAGGGGTTGAAGCAATTTAGGGTGGTTGTCGCACGTATGGTCGGCAAAACCTTTGCCGACTCGAGTGCTTTGTGCATACGAAAACACAGTTTGTACGCCTTCGTTGCTGCCCCCCGTTGCTGTAATTCGTCATTCGCATCCACCCGAAAATTCGAACATGCTCTGCTCTGTGTTCGATGTTGAGCAACAAGATCTCGCTGATTGATCGCACGAATATGTCTAGATGTTTAGAGTAAATGCAGAATCGTTTAGCCGCTAATCGTGCCGTTTACCGCGAGTCGTTGATATCGATTTATCTTGGAGCGCTAAGCGAGTGGAACAACTTTTGAAAAGAGTGCTTGATTACATCCTCGGAGACGTATAATTAACTGCCATGAACGAGGGTGGCGTCTGGAGGTTGTATAAATAACTTACGCATTGTCTTGGCACTGAGTCTGCACGTCTCGTGTTTGAACGACCATAATTTCCCCTTCTTCTTCGTCCCAGCGAATCAAACAAGTCGAACCACTTTTATTCACGCGTTAGACTTTTATATAATCTTCAATTCTAATTCGGCTTAAACAAATATGAGAAAGAGCAGTTAACTTTTTTCCATTCAATGTGTACACTTATTAGCATGAATTTAATTAGACCGCCTGCTTGGTTGGCCGGGTGTGCGTCGACACATTGTATAAATACAATTATTGTTCATAAATATTCATCCACATTTAATATCGGGGCATTGTGGCGCAGAAGTTTGAGAAGAAGGCGACAGTGGAGTTTAGTTGAAGTTTTCAGAAAATCCTCTGTCCCCTCTTTACATTGATGTAATAATCTGAAATTCCTTCTACGCATAATGAAGTATACGCAGCAACTTAAATTAATGGAAACACAATAGAGGGCCGACGGAATGGTAAAATTGCTTTAATTATCGTGTCCAACGTCCAGACATTGGCGTATCGTACGCGCTTTAAAGAGAGCGACCGCTTAAAGTGCGTAAAAAATATTATTACGGTAATTGATAAAACGACGGTGAAAGAAAAAAGAAAAAGAGAAAGCACGATGTCCGCTCTAGATTCAACGAGTTCACGTTCTTCACGTTGTCAGACGATGAAATATCCCCGGTTTTGAAACAAAGAAAGTAGCACTTTCTGCCTTCCTGTTCCTCCTCTCCTCCCTTTGCCTTCGTTTCGTCCTTTTTTAATTCACCAGTTGAAATATTTGCCCAAGGTTTCTTCCAATTATAATTAACCTCAACAATATTCATTTTCCATACTGGAACGAAGTTGTTCGTCTGCCAAGAGACGACCCTCTCGGAGATTATATTAATTAATCTATTAAGATGTACATTTTTAGCAGCGCCGTTATACCGACTCTTTCGTCTCCTCTTTTTTCCCTATGCCTCCTTGTAACTTCATGCCTCTGTCCTTAAATCCTTTTCTTACTTTATTCCTCATATACCACAAGAATCACAGACTTTCTATTAATCAGTACTATTAATCAGCATATTGGTTTATTACGACATAGAGAATCTGTGTGCGGAAAGGTGAATCGTTCTCTTTTCATGCTTCGTAATATAAAGCAGTTAAAGATCGAATAAAAAGGGATACCGTGGTGTGATCTATGGCGATGTTGCGGCTCGTCTTGCAACGGATCGTTTGCAGGTAAAGCGATGGTCTGACGCGCAGAAAATATTTAATTAAAGTAAAGATCGAAAGTCCGTGGCCATAGGTCAGAGCCGCACATTTCCGAACGTCGAAAAACCCTGGTGACTTTTTTTTTTATCGAGACCACGTGTCACACACCCCCACACGTTATTGGTAAACTCTTTCCAGCTATTTAATTAACATGCCTCGCTCTTCGAACGCCGCTATGCCTCGAACGTTCCAAAAATGCGGCGAACTTGAAGCACGAATCCAACCAGCCGATTATTTTTTTCAATGAACCGTATATGAAACTTTTTGTTCAAGCTTAAAACACCAATGAAGCGTATCTATTTCCTTAAAAAGGAAAGGATTATTAAGGATTAATCTGGTTCAAATTGATTTTCCAATTTCTGCAGTAAGTGCCTTTGCAATTGATTCACATGTAAGATGTCATAAACGAATAAACGGCTGAGATCGCGATTAACATTCCATAAACGTGTCATAGATTACGGTTATCTCATATTCGCCGAGTTAAACGGAAATTTGAATAATAGTGTATAGTGTGGGAATAATTGATAGCTGTAGATGTTAGGTCAGAGGTGGACGATTAATGTTCGAATGCTCTGGGAGAAAGATAAAACTGTTTACGAAATTCTTTTCCCACTGAGCATTGAAAACACGATTTTACGCGACTTTCGTGAGATCTATGAGGGACGTAAGCGCGTAACAATTACAGCTGAACGGTGGAACATGCAATTCCGACTATGCCCCTAGCTTTTTATTTCGTCATTATAAAAGTTGGAACGAAGTCTCATTTCTTCTGTTACTTTTTTACGAACGGATGCAATATTTCCGAAACTTTTAACGCTTTCCGTCGCAAAGCAAATCCGGACTCGCCCCAGGCAATTTTACGACAAAAACATCCATTAAACGTCCACTTCATTAATGGCTGAATACATTAAGCAACGTGTCTCATATTTTAATAGAGATATTCGAACATATTAGCAAATGTTTCTCTTGAAATTTCACACTGTAATTAGACCTTTTGTTTCGGATATTTTTTTCTATTATTATTATTATCCGAGGAAGCATTCCAGAACGCATTTGGGTTTCATGAAGCAGCTTGTCCGTAAGTTATGCGGAGTATTCGGAAAATGGAGAACGTTGTCGCGTGAACAGCATGGGGTCCCATATCAGCGTGAAAAGTCTCGGTAATCCGACAATTTGTATTTATTTCCTCGGCGAAATCTTTTTTCATGGTAGTAACGATGAAAAACTTCACTCGTTACCTCGGTCTTGGTCGTTTTCTCACCGTGAAAAAATTCTTTAAGCTAAGTACTCAAGATGAACCGTGAGTTTTATCTATCGGATTTTATCGGTATCCTAAATTTTTCTCTCTGCCCGCTCTAACAAAAAAATACGAAGAAATAAGTCCAACGGTCTTGTTACTCGAAAGAACAAACCTTTCTCTAATGCAATGAGTAAAAACGTTGAAACTCTGCACATTCCAGACTGTATTATCGACCAGTGGAGCACTTATCGGGGCTACTTGGTAACAGGGGATATATCGAAGCAGAATGGTAGGACTTTCTCATTGAAGTGTTAATTAATAATACGCCAAGTGGCCGATCGTTATAACGTAGTCATCTTATTACGAGGCCGGCGGTGTCTCATCGATTTATTCGTAACGTTCTTCAACCACTTCACCGATTTCATTCACAGAGATGCTTAAAATTGATAGATCGTATTTTTCGATGTTTTTAGCTTCGTATTTCGAAGAACGAACATTTTTCTTCCGTAAGATTCACGGTTGTTATTCGTCGATTATTTTAAACGTTTTACATCTCTTCTAGCGAATTACTGTCGCAGATACGGTTCAACTAGAGATCGAGTTATTGTTGCTTTCCAGCGTTTGCTCGTTGTGTGTTTTAGGTAATTGTAATTCGCCGCTTGTGGCAAGGCGTGACGTCGGGCCGGGCAACGCCGTGATCCTTCCAATCTACGAGATGACGATGCTAATTGCTTCTACAAACAGACAAACAGACATGGTTTCATTTCTAAAGCGAACAGTTGCTGAAGACGATAATCTTACCTCGCTTTCTATCTCTTACCCGTTCTCTTCCGAGGAAATTTATAATTTTCCTAAACAACTTTTGTCCCCGCCGATAATCTTGCATAAATATTTATCCAGTTATGAGAAACAAAAGCAGAGTAATTTTTAGGGATAGAACATAAAGGAAGGGAACATTTTAATTTGTTAACCAAAATAAACCAAAATCGCTATTAGAAGAACCGGGAGGATCAACAAGAAAATCCGGCGAACCCTCTAACGATAAAGCGTTACGTAAACAAACCTTCCTCTTTTGTCTCTACAAGAGCTTTATCGCCATGGTGTCCTCCCATGTATTCGTCCTTACCATTTTAATGGAACGACGTGGTTACTCGTTCGTTTAAGTCGCTTCCTGTACCACGATGCATGCACTCTCCTTAAAAAATAAAAAAAAAAAAAAAAGAAATAACAATACAAAAAGATGATTATTGATCAAATTGGAAGAGTTGAATGAGTTGATAATTAACAAAAATCATCACTACCCTCATACATGGTCCACGGATGCGACGTTTATACTAACCACCCATCTTTTCCCTACATGCGGGCATTCTATTATGCAATTAGAGAAAGGAGAATCAGGAAATTCTAAGGGAGCCAGGGCCCAAGCTATATCGCTATCGAACATGACAGGACACGGTCGTCCGACACACCCTTTCTTCGTTCGAATTCGTACGGGTCCGAACTACTCCGATGTACTCCTTGCTTATCTCAAAAACATCCTCCGTGTTTGTTCGATCCATACGTTCTCCAGGGAAAATATTTAACATGGTGTGACGTCGTTGAATTTTCATCGTTCGGCGCCAGTCGATCGTATTTTTCTTATTTCACCCTGTTGTCGGAGCGTTTCATCGATTGTCTAAATTTAGTACGGCTCTGTTAGCGTTAATATTTGACCGCATTATGCAGTAGATGCTCGCGATCGTGTCTCTAGCTCACGAACGACGTAGTTGAACTGGACGACCCTTGTCTATGGGGGTAGTTTGTATAACGAGTGATAGTTTAATCAGTTGCTCCGCTTCTGACATCACGTCTGCGGGTGCAAGCGAGCCCAAACTTCCTTGAAATTCAGTGTTTGTCAAGGGCAAGGACCTGTTCTTATCTATTTCCCTGGCTTCTAGACTGGGCTGTAGGTTAACCAGCTAGTCGAACAACTTTCCATCACGCCGCACCTCTTCTTCTTTCGTCATCAGGAAAATTTGTCTTATGCAAGGAGTCACGGGAACGACGTATGAATCACTTGGGATTCCGAAAGGTTGAATCGGTTGACCTAGTATCTGGGAAAGAGGTGGTTTCCACCCCTTTGCCTTACGTTAATTTAATAGAAGGGACGCGTGCTGTCCTAAACCACCCCTTTCCTTACCCTTTCTCGCTGGCTGATACGCTAACTTACAAGGGGCGGTTATCAGACGTCCTTTGCCTCCTTCCTCCCTCAACCCTTCAAGATTCCAAGTTATCTAACGTCCGAGGATCTATGCTAATATCGTCAGATTAGTCTGGGAAGTGCTCACAGATTGCAGTATTATTGAAATTTCGATATCGATTAGTCTTCTTATACCGACGTGCGACAAAACATCCGATTTCTGTTACGATGTCTGTACAAGAAGATATTCGTGTGTACTGTTCGAGTATCGAGAGATCCTTTTTTTTTATCAATGTTCGATCTTTCGCGGTGAACGACGCTTCTACGTCGTGGTTCTATTACGTACGAGAAACTTTTAAAAAGGTATAGTTAATTTCTGACCGAAGAGTCTAGCGAAATGGTGCCTCGCCATCGTCCGCAAAAGGGTCCGTGAAGGGAAGTAAGGACAGCAGTAAACGTAATTTGAATTTCATGGCAGTTTAACGATCTTAATTAGAAAGCCCTTGCTCATTCCAGCTCGAGGCCGTCCAGACCTGAAACCTGGAACCTCGAATCTCGAACCTCCCTCTAGACTTAACCGGGCTTACTCAAGGAGAGACGCGTTAAGCCAAGAGGGATCTTACCTCGCTGTTTATTCTCGTATTAACACCGAGTCTAAACTAGCCGAAGACAAATCGTGTACACCGTACAAGAAGAAGACACTATCGGCTGAGCTGGATTTCAGAGTAAGACGCTCGTTCGTTTTCCCTCCAATCGTTTCGTCGTCATAGAGCTAAAAGGCTTGCGCCGCGATAACTTATTATATTAGTTTGTACCTTGGATGCTGGTATTTTCAATTTTCATACTACACCGAGTATAAAATACGCTTATCCGCTTATCCAGAAAATAGCTTCGCCTCGTCATTTTCTACGCGAAATATGCCAGGTCATTGTAATTCGGAGACCACATCACATACAATGACACGGTGCATTCTTATACCTGTTTTTCACCCTTTGCCGAAAGGAATATTCGCTTGGCGTTAAGTGGTAACGATACTCCCCTCGTATTTAATTTCCTACGCCTCGCCGGAATATATCGTTTTAATATAGCGACGCGTTTGCATCGCGAGCAAATCCTTCGGAATATCCAGTGGTCGGTCGACCGTTCGTGTCCGTAGGGGGTGAATTTCGCACGAGAGTGGACGCGGTACTTGGCCGGGGGTGGACGCAGGCCAAGCCAAGGCAGAAACAGCGGAGGGTGATCGAGGGTGGTCCCTAAAAGAAACATAAATAAGACAAATAGGGGCGATCGACAATAGAAAATATCGAATGTACAGAATGTTCCATAAATCGGAGGGTGGTTGTGAACGCTAGTAGAGGACGAGAAAGAGAAGGAAGATCGTAAGGGTGGGGGGTGGTAGAAAGGAGGGGTGGTTGCCGTTTGCTATAAGGCGAGGCGATCTTTTTATGTTCCAACGCGCTCCCTTTTGCTCCCTCAGAAATATATCTATGACCAATATCCGCAACCATTTCCCGAGCATGTTTCCACTGCGGATCCGATATACTAGCGATGGCAAGTATAAGCCAGCCGATCTTCTGTCCTTTCGTTGATAGTTTATACGTAGGTTTTCCAAGGTGAGAATATCCCAGAGTTGTTTCGCTTTATTGGACTTACCGTTGAGTCAACGAATTCTCGAAGACACGTGTTTTGTCGAGAAGAAAATAATAATAATGTATCGTGTACATCGACGTTGGATAATATCGCGTGTTCGAAAAGTTATCGGCTAGAGGAACGCCGAGAAAGAGAAAGAGAGAGAGAGACGTGCTTTACATCGTGCTCGTTATCCACGGAGGGAGGTTGTAAGACGTGGGTGGTACATATACTGAGGGTTGTAGAAGAACGAGGCGCGTGTTACGTACGAGAGGGTTTGCAAACATAACCTAACATTTGCGTAGCAGTGTCGCGTATACGCGTTCATATATTTGGCCTGTGCGAAGAAGGATGGAAAAGGGTTCGAATGAGAAAGCGTGGAGCGGTAACGCTCGCCGAATCTTGGTGGGGGTGAATTCCCAGGTTTACGTTTACAACCTTAACTACAAATTCGACAGAGTTACCGAGGCATAAGGGGGTGGATTGTATCTCGTAAGGGTGGTTAGAGCCGCGTGTAAAAGCCACCCACTCCCTACTATTCTCTGCCAGTTGTTAAGAAGTCCCTCTGGGCTAATTTCGCTTCTATCTTCGTGCTTCCGTCGTTCTTCGATGTCTTGGTTTCGCCCGTTTCAACCACTTATTGTTCTTTCGCGTCACCTACGTGTTTCGTCGAATTATTCGCTCGGCATTCGCGATACCTTTTTTTCCTCCCGCTCCTCCCCGCCCACGTACGTTAAATCCTTTAATTAGGAAAGATTTATGGGGTTTACGCTGGCGTATAAAAAATAATATACCGAACGATAAAAATAGCCGAGCGAAATATAAATTGCGATGATTCATACAGCCAACGGTTATTTATCGCGCGGCCAAGTATATGCATTGTGCTTTGAGCCGCGCTTTCGCCTCCATGAATTATAAGTGCGGTACACACGATTATTAGAATAGCTATCTGGCCCTTTTTTTGTATTTTTTTTTCGCTCTCGGAACTGGGATCTACATAATTTTCAATAAACTGTATTGCGCGCCTCCATAAATTCCCGCCAAACGTACCGCGCGAGCTACATCAAACAATTTCGATGAAATACACCGACAGCGCCGGGTTCTCCGCGGACGCGTCGATCCGATAAATATATTATCAAGCGTTGTATTAATTAATTAATCCTTTCTTAGCGGGATATCTTTCTTTCATAACGAGATAAAGGAATAAATGAGCGAGAACCTCGGAGAGAACCTCTTTCCCTCTGTCGGACCCTCTGATTCTGGGGCTTCACCCTCTTTTGGCGCGGTCGAGAAAAAAAGAAAGAGTAGAGACGTGGAGTCACCCCCTACTCAGTTTTGTGGCACGCTCGGCCGACGCAATACGACAAAGCATCGAAATTATTTATAACGGTCGTTCGTTAAAGGGAAAAACTCTGGAGGCTACCCAGCGTCTATTGCGTCGGTGTGCGTGAATGAAGTCGAATTCGGTTGAAAGAGAGACAGGGAGAGGGATTCGTTAAATGCAGCGAATTCGGCAAGAGAAACGAGCCGTGCCACGTTACTAGGACTTCTCTCGTTTGGCAAAGGCTCTTATCAGTTGCAATTGCATCGCATTCGTCGATGTTGTACGAATGTACGCGACACAGTTGCGGTTACCATCCCATGCCGCAAGGGTAATATTGTCGCAACTGTTATTTATAATCCGGCTATTTACCGCGGGCAGTTGCCAGAAGAGCACAGTAAAACGAAGCATCCCTTGTGCATGTACACGTAGGTCCACGAAGTCGTGTGCGGAGTCTATATAAATTTCACTGGTGTTATATTGGCTGCTTCGTATCGTGTACATGCATTTATTATCTCTCCGGGCTCACACCTCCTCGGGAAAGTTTACTAGAAAATATGCTGCGGGGTTGCTTTGTCCGCTTATATCCACCAGTCATTTGATTTATTCGTGATAACGAGAGCTCGCTATCGCGGGTGTTTATGCTTCTGCTACCCTTTTCCCATTTTTCTTTCGACAGAGGACGCTGGTAACTGCGGAGAAAAATATTAGGAGGGTTCATCGTGGGATTATCAATTGCCGCGGCTGCGTTCTCAAATTATTAAAACTCGTATCGAAACGCGCGATATTCGCGTTCTTTAAACAGGGACAATTTCTGACTTGCTGGCTAATTATTTGGGAATCGTAGTAGGTATATTCTCCTTGGCTGATTTACGCGGGCATATACTACTGATCTCTGACATTGGCTTTCCTGTCTTTCGGGTTTTAATTCCATTTTGTTTCATGTCCAATAACAGTTGAAATTTTAATTCAGAGTTAAGGGTTTACAATCTTAATGTGGACATTTTGCAGGGAAATTGTTCATCGTTATAGAAATGTACATCCCTTCGTCTTTTGTTTTATTTTCGTTTGTCGCCTTAACGTTCTAATTATCATTAATGTCGAGTGGAATGTCTCGTTCCTTAAACCACTCTCTGACCTCCTTTGTAACCCTTCTGCCATCCTTCTTGCAGGCTCCTTTCCCAATTGTTCCCTTGGAGTTAGTAGAAGTCCGCTAGGCGCCTTATTAATGATTTGGCGCTGCGGATGTAAATAGTTCCACGAAGATATCTCGAATGTCTCGAATTGTTAACAGACGGATAGTCTTATTTTTATCAGCCGAGCGCAAGCTTTCCTCTTAAATCTTTGAAAACCGAACGATAAAATTACCAAGTTTTTAAAATGGTTTAGGTCGCTGATAATCGACGTTTTCACGAACTTTCCAAAGTGTTTTGCGCGTTTTAACCAACAGGTTACTCGACTGTGAAGCTCGTCGTGGCGCGCAATTACGAAGTTTGTTCCAAATCAAAATTAAGAAATGTAATTTAACAACTGTAAATGTCAACTATAATTGTACGATTGGAAATTTTCACTGTGAAAGCAAAGTTATTGATAACGTTAGGAATCTTTTATAAATACAGGTAGTACCATCGGCATTGGCATTTACATCTTTAGGAAATACGCCACCGACCGTGCCAGTCAAGCCAGCGGGGTTGAAAGCAAAAGCGACTTGTTTGGTCGTGAGGACGTTACCGAGGGTTAAAACCGTAGAGAATGAGGGTCTCTAAGTAGATCTCAAGTGGGAGATTTATACAAGCGAACGATACAGGTTTCATTGTCATACTGTATAGATTTGCATATACATATGATCATACAAGTTTTAAACAAAAATTCTTTTGGATTCTCGCCGTTTGCATTTTTTTTTTAACTGTATCGAAATATGAAAGATTTAAGAAATCTTGTAATAAATCGTATAATTATCTGAACGACGTTACGTATCGTAATACACGTTGGTTTAACCAAGTTACGAGACTTTGGACACGTTGCAAAAGTCACGCGTCGAGGCAGGAGTCTAACCGTGGCGCCAAGGGACCAAGAGAAATATTAAACAGTCTTGTTTTCTCGTAAATCAGTTAGAAATTCCCCTCGGATAAGGGGACGGTGAGGGCAGCGACTTGGAGAGGTGGCTGGCAACCCCTCTGGATCTCTAATGACACCCCCTTCCCCACTTTCATAGCCGCAATTCATTCTTGAGTTGATATTCCTGTAAAATTTTCGACTCTTTAGAATTATCGGTAAGACACGGTTTCTCTAACTGCAATTTACACACGATTTCTCATTTGCCGACGGGTTATAGTAATCTTGTTTATAGGCGACGTGTTAATATCATTACGTCAACGTGCATACGTTGTCATTTAAACATTGACTTAAACCTGGATTTCGAGATGTATCAGTAGGATCATTAATAGTCCATCGAAAGTGTTAGCTGTTCCACAGTATCGACTTAGCTCGTAGTTCGTATCGAAATCCTTCGAAATCAAGTTGATCGTAGCGGTAAGTGACGTCACTAATGCTTTCTTCTACTATGCAAATGTACCCTTAGCTCTACGAATCTTAGGCTTGAGCTACATTTAAGGACGTGACTAATGCGCCGATACTTGGACCAGGTATTTACAGCGAAGATTTCATTCGTCGTTTCTACGTTTCGTGGGATTTATTGGGACGCGGTGAAAGAGGATGGGGGGAGGGAGAGCGGAGGAAGAATTGGATCGAGTACGAGTGACGAGATGACGATCAATCTCTTTTAACGGCTTCGTCGAAGTTTTGTCGAGGATTAGATCGTTCGTCGAAACAGGGGGTGGATTTGCGCCGTTTCGAACGCTCGGAGGATCTTGGCGTGAGAGAAAACCACGGCTCGTTAATTTGTCATTCGTAGGATCTGTAGCGCGTTCCACGTTCCGTTCGTTCGCTAAATGTCAACTCCTTCGTTTTTCTTTGTCAACGAGTTACAATGAGAATAAAGCTGACGCTATACGCGGGGCCCCTATTGTATCTTCAATTCAGACTGAAAATTACGTATTCTCTGGAAAACACGGTACACGAACTAGGGAGATTATTTCATGTTCGCTAATTAGGTCCTGTGCCCCTGATCATTCTAACAGCTGGAATTTGTCTTATTACGCACTTCAAAATGTAAAGAAGAAAGAACCGGAATGAGCGAAGAGAGAGGAGATTCCCTTGGTATGATACTCTTGAGAGTGAAATGCTCTGCGAGACAGAGTCCCAGACATCCGGATGGCGGGCGGAAGAACAAACGTTGAAAAACGGAGCTGGACAGATGCGAGTATTATTTACCCGGTCGTGCATGTGTTCGCCCCGATGTCAGTACTCGCGGTTTCCATTGTTCGAAGACTTTTATAATTGGAGAGAGACGGTCAGCCGCATTAATGCGTCCACGAAGGGCCAGTCTGGCGAACTTTTCAATGGAATCATAATTACGTGGTCGCTAGATATTACATTTCTCTCTTCCTTTCACCGATGTCGCCGCGTCCTGGCTTCGCTTTTCTACACCACATTTTTTTGCCTACGCTTCGTTACAACTCATTTTTATAGTTGGCATTTCTTTCGATGTTTTTTTATCGCGTCGTTTTTGTTAATTCGATTAGCAATCTCTATGCGAGCGAACGTTGAAACGCGAAACACGACGCGGCCGATTCTCTACCTTTTCAGAGAGAGACCCGACTGGGTTGGTCCGTGAAAATCTTTTGTGCGAATAAATTTAAATAATGGAAAAATTTCGCGAATGATAAATCTCGGTGCGTTATTATGAAAAAACACACGCGATACGTTATAGGAAAATGTCGGAAGTTCGAGAACTAAATGGGCCATGTTAACCGCAAGCCGCACGAAACAAGTTCGACGATGAAATAATGTATTTTGCAGTTTCGTCTTCGCGGGGGAAATCGAAATGAAGGTAGACCGGGCGCAGACTGTCTGTGAAATTTGTAGAGAAAATACGGTCTTTTCCGTTGGTCGGCTGACATTAGCGGAAATAAACCATTATGAAAATGTTCCGTAAATAGAAGCATGACCAAACGTGGTGCGGTTTTGGGGTCTCCACCTTTTGCCGTAGTGGGTTTCGACTTTCAAGAGGGTGGTGGCTCGACTGGGGGGGATTATAGAGCTTTGCCAGGATATCAATTATAACCAGAAACAGTTATTCTGTGCACCGAAACCCTTTTCCGCCCCTTTCCTACCCTTCCCTACCTTGCACCGTTCCGACCATTCCTAATCCTCTGTAAATTATATTATTTTCACTGTTTGTTTACCGGTCTCCCTATTCTGTTCCCTTCTGCGCAGGATTTGCGGCGACTTTCCGGCTTTTGCCGCGTCCCACCCTCTCTTTACGGGACTTCGTATTAAAATCATTACTCCGAATGCCGTTTACCATAACGAGTTATCGTGCTAGGCGCCACTATATTCACCTTGCCGCAAAAATCGATCGAACGTCACGATCAAAGAAAGAAAGAAAGGGAAAAAAAAGATATACATTGGACACGTTAATTGCTCCATTAGCACGGATAATTCTATCCGCACACGTGAACAAGCCCTATTTTTCTTTGGCCTGGGATATTATGCAAATACTCGTGCACTCTGTGAAAATTATGTATACCGTTCCGCTCGTGGTAACGACATTGTTCAGCGTCGCGTCAAAATCTCCGTGTCCGCCGAAAAATCTTACGACACGTATATTTTTTTTCCACGCTGCACCCTTTAACACTCTTATTTCCCCCGGTGCCGTGTTCCCGGACACGTGTAGCAGAGACCTTATTATGCAAATGTACGAGGTGAAACGGCCTGGACCTAGCTATGATCGTTCGGAGACAACCCCCGCGCGCTCCTACGGGTGCAGTTTATACCGTGAACGAAGTGGTTAAACATAGAAGCCTGCTACAGGGAAACATGACGCCTGTGATACGCGCGTGCGTTGTTTATGGACGCTTATACTCGTGCGTATTTTCTTAAATGTCGTGGCAATCGTACTCGTCTAAATATTCAGGTTAACCGAATTCTAAGACGAGACATCGGACATAGAACCAATATGTTAACAGTGGTCTGCGAGTAGATCGAATCGTCGATCCCCAAGGTGGACCGTATAGGCGAGGTCTTCTGTTATCGATGTACGAAATGTACATTTGCACTTATGATCGTACGTACACGTATGTACCGCGCAACACGCAAACCAAATGTCTATGCATTCCACGAAGATCGGCTAGGACACTAAGAGAGATTGGAAGAGTGAGCGAGAGGGGTAGCATGTGCGAGTGAGAATTCGCCGCTAACCAGTCGGTGGAGGAACGGTGGGAGTGTTGTTGGGGTGATAGCGGACGGGGGTGGGTGTTTACTTTTGGTGTTGGGCAAGTAGCGCCCGGCATGCATGGTTCCCTCTGATAGCAAACACTGAGTATCGATCAGTATGACTCTGGTAAACAACTATTGTAGAGTAGTATAGTATAGAACGGGTTTTGTCCCCTTCGACCCCCTGCCGCTCCTCGCTGTCCCATTCCCTGGTACCACTGGACACCCCTTTGCTCCTCGCAACCCCTTCGTACTGTGTGCCAACCCTGCGTCCACCCATTCCCATCCTCAACAACTCCGTCGTGTACTCGCGATATGCCTGCTTACGTGTCGGACAGGGCCGTCCTAAACGAAGATTCTTTCGAAGAAACGCGTGTCGTGCAAAAATGTGATTTTTTTCTACTTTCGTATTTTTTAGTTTATTCGTTGGTAACCATCGCTTCGTTCATCGCCAATCGTCGTTTCATTTATAAACAAGTTACAGTGCCGTTTGCATTTGATTGTGCGATACGATGTTATTTTGAAATTCGTGTTTGTTCCATATGCAGTGAAATAATGGTAGACTCACGGTGTAAGTAGATTCGAATGTCGATGGCCAGACATCGCGCACCGCGTAAGCATCGTAGATACTCGAAAAGGGCCGAATCGATCGATGTAAAAAGATTGTAAGAAGATCGTTCGTATTTTGACGAATTAATTATTTTTTTTACAATAACATGACGGCAGTAGAGTATGAGAAAAATTAGTAGTAAGATTGGAAATAAGTACGTCCCTGAAGCGGATGCTAATCATCTTGGCGAAGGGTGTCTGAAATTGTCGCCCCATCGCGCAATCCCCAAGCTCGACAACCCCTGCGACTCACCCTAACGGTTCGCTTAACCAAACAACCTTGATAAATTATGCAAAAATCAACAACACTACGAAATGCACCTCCCACGCAAGGTGGATAGATCGAGGGTGAAACAGCACGATCCTTCTTCTATGGTTGTTAAAAACTTTTTTTTTTGTACTTGACCAGGAAATTATACCGATACGATGATAACCAGTGACCGTAATCTTCTTAGAACTCGTACTCGACTATGAACGGTGGAAATTATTATAAACCTTAATCTTCTTCATCGTTACGTTTTCGATACAGTGGCTCAGTTTCAATAAACAATTTATTCAAACGTTCTCACCGAGAATGATAATGCGGCTTTTTAACATATATGCGATTAATAAATGCATAGCAATTAGAGCGCAATAATTCGATGAAATTTATTGCGGCCGATATAATTTTATCAGAAATTTTCACCGAATGTAGTTTTATTACTGTGTGAATGAACCACATTAACCGTTTATGCCGCTGTGCATCGACGTGAACGATGTGTGACCCATGAAATCCGCGAGCCAATAAATGAATATAGCCCACGCGTGAGAATAAAATCCGTCGCTAAACTGTGCAACAGGTGTTAGAGGTTATTGACAATCTTTTCATCAGAATGACGGTGTTTGTGCGATATTTCGCCGAATATCGGGGCTTTTAAGCGATAACGATGTCCCTTTCCACAGGCTCCTGTTTTGTCGCATTTTCCGGATATTACTTTCCGACGGGTATTATTTTCCTGTCGATTAACGATTGATCTCTCCTCTTATTTATTAAACTCATCTCTTTCCGCTGTGTCGACCCTGTAATTATTATTGACAGCGTGAAGAAGATACATCCGATCGGACAAATCGAATTCTTACATGACAGTTTTCAATTATGAAATCGATAACGTCAGAAGACGAAAGGATTTATCGAAGTGAAAGAAAAATCGTGCTCTCTGTAGTATCTCGCGCTTGTGTGTGCGCGCAATGCTTTTGCTTTTCACGCTCTCGCATTGCCCGTTTCCCTCGGCATCCCTCTTTCCCCACCGCCATTGAAGGTTCTTATCAATACCGTAGCTATGCACTCGGCATTGTGCGAATGGTTTGGTTCCGTCCGTCGAGAAACAAGACGGACAACAACAACAAACAACAACAAACTAGCCAATGCAAAGTCCCCCTCCGTGCTTCCCTTCCACGACCCGTTTTCCCTACATTGTCCTTACCCCCATCATTCGCTATCGTTCCGATTATAACCATGACAGTTTCAATCTTGCATACCATACGCTCCTTTCCTCGATATGTGTCACTGTCTGGCACAACTTTTCATGATAACCTCTAATAGTATCTGCTTACTCTTTCGTTCACCGTGTTCTATCCAAGTTTCTCATTCACCGTTCGTGCATTCTGTATATATCGAAATTACTCGTACCCGGAAGCAAGAGGAAGATTATTAAAATGTCAAAGAACGATCCCTTCCACGGCAACGAGCTATGAATAAAAAAAAAGAAAAAAAGGAAGCGAACGCGTATATTTAGAAGAAGGGGTATTCGTGCAATTTCCACGGTGTATGCACGTCGGTTTTAAATATCATGAATGAAAGGTATTACGAATTGATGATTATATCCAAGACTACGTGCATACGGCGATGATAAATTGCCCTGCGATGTGATGGTGATGAATGCATCGGAATGGCTCGTCAGCTTTAGTGTGGTCTTAGGACTAGGCCGAATCGATAACAATAACTACATCGAGCCGCATCAACTCCCGTCAATATCTTAACGCAACCTCTGCCGTGCGTGAACATGGATCAGCATCTATCTTATAAACGATATCGCGGAAACCTACACGTGCCACGATTATCTGATTATCTAATTACCGGTATCTCGGCAGTGTTGCCGCAACACGTTGCAAGTCAAGTGTTCCTTGATGCGGCACGATACAAAATTCAAGCTTCTCCACATTTTTGCGTGGCAGCGAAGTCTGGCTGTACGTTCAAATCAAAAGCGTATTTACGAAGGAGAAACTGGTAAGTGCTCGGCGGAATATCCAAGAAGACGCGGGTGACAACGGGACAAAGAGAGAGAGAGAGAGAGAGAGAAAGAAAGAGCGTGAGAGAAGCAAGACACGGACAAAGAAAAGAACGACAGACACGAAGGCAGAAGGAGCTACGTACAAGTAGTGAGGCTTCGCGGACGAAGCGTGTCTGACAGAAACGGGACTACAACGAGGGACGAGGAACGAGATACATCGAGATAGAAGGTGAAACGAAGAGGCAACGAAACGGCGAGGGAGGGATGGAGACAGAGGGAGGCCGTGTGAGTGCGCCGACTCAGTAGCCGCGTGTTCGGTGCGGCCGTAGGGTTTCGCGGCCAAGCGGTGCCGAGCGTCGCACAGTCGCGACGGCAGCCACCGGCGCGCGGTACCCCTTTTTCTTTAAACCACACTCTCAATTCCGCACGGTTCAGCGCACGTTTCCTGCGTCGACGACGACGACGACGAGGATAAAGACCAAGGACGTGGACGAACACGACGCTGGTCAGCTCCGATTGCGAAAGAGGGCGCCTTTCGTCGTTACCACCACCACCACCACCACCAACAACCACTACCACCACTACTACTACTACACTACTACTACTGCTACTGCTACTACTACTACTACTACTGATACTACTACTGCTACTATTACTACTACCACTGCTACTACTACTACCACTGCTACTGCTACTATTACACTACCACTATCATCATCCACAACCCTCCTTTCAAAAATATCACGCAGCACTTACGAGGATAACACGTGGATACGCATCGCTCGTCCCTTTGGTCCGACAGATAGACAGATATCGTCGTAACCTACCGTTGTCTCGCCGCATTGTCGCGCTCGCGTCCCGGCCAGAGAAATTGAAAACCGCGACACCGAGAAAAATCGAGACATCGTCCTCCTCTCCCCAAGGAGAGAGACACGTGGCGCGGCGCACGCGGAGGTGACCAACGACGAGAAAGAGAAAGAGAGAGAGAGAGACAGAGAAAAGCCGTGAACCGCGAAAGCCGAAAGGGAGGAATAGATAAATAGATAAATAGACCTCTGAAGGAAGGAAAAGGAGAGAGAGCGAGGGTGAGAGAGAAAGAGAGCGGGAAGCAGAGGAACGAGAAGGTGAAAGAGAGAAAGGGGGGAGGAAGTGGACCCCTTGAGGAGGAAGAGGGGGAGGCGGAGAAAGGTAGAGAGGTGGCAGAAGGACAGAGGAACGAGAGGGGGTGGGCGGGAGAAGACGGACAGGGAGGAAAAGTACGAATTACCAGGACGAAGATTGTGGAAGATAGAGGAGAAACGGGAAACGGGTCTTGTGTCTCCGTTTCGTTTCTTCGAAAAATACTTTTACGAAGAGAAGGACGGAGGAACAAGCGAGAACAGCCACGAGCGAGACGACGAGGAGGAAGCGGGACATGCTGGAACCACGCTGGAGACCCGTCCAGGTAGAGACTTTCTTCACCCCTGCAACACTTGTTTCGTCTTCACTGCACTGCTTCTTAATGACACCCGATGCCTGATTGACTGTCTGTCTGTCTGCCTGACTGCCTGACTGCCTGTCTACCTGACTGTCTGCCTACCTGTCTGCCTGTCTATGATTAAATACAATCGTATGGTTGTATCTCAGTCACGCATTTTCTCTCTCTCTCTCTCTCTCTCTCTCTTTCTCTCTTTCTCTTTCGTTTCGTTCGTTTAAGTCCGTCTCTTTGTCTCATCATTCTCTGCCGCTTGCCTCATTCATCGTTCTTTGCGTTGCTCTTACTCAATGATGATCGCCACGTGCCATCGACGAGTCCCTTTGCACGCTGTCCGTTACCCGAGACTGTTGTTCAGCTTTTTTCCAATCATTTGCATCTATCGCTTCCTTCTCTCATTGGTGTGCGTGCTGCTTTTGTTCCACCATATTTCCTCCCCTTTTTGTCCGTTGTTTCGTATTGTTTCGTTTTGTCACCGGAGAATTTAGCATCTCCGCGCAGATAGGTTGCACCGATCGGCGAACGTACATACGTATAAAGACTCTGTCTTTGGTTCAGAGATCGGTACAGGACGATATTTATCGGTAGGCACTGCAATACGATTCGGAATAAAATCGACATCTAGCACGAAAATACTTGAGATTATCGTTACATATTTAATGACGAGCAACGCGATTTTCAGTCAGCGGAATTGGGTCGCTACGAAAACAGAGTTAGCGGAAATGGGTATTTAAATATTTGGGAAAAACGATCGATATTACGAACTTATCGATTATTCCACCGAAAGACATGTAACAGGCGACCGCTGATCACGGTAATGTGCGTCATAGCGGTTCTAGTATTTCGATAAAACCAAGTTTAGGCTTATCGCGTTTTGTCGTTTAGCGGTAACCGAGTGTTTCTCGTTATAATATAGATAAATGGCTCTTTGCTTTGGGGTTTTCTGATTGATCTTACGTTGAGCGAACCGGACGATATTCGTGGAAATGACACTTTAACGATCCTGACAAGACAAATAGGTGCACCGGACAAGCAAAATGGTTGGTCAAATAAATCTCGCTACACAGTTCCAAGATTAACTACGCTCGAGTAACTAAATGCGTATCTGCCTTAGTACAGAAATCTTTCCGGCAAAACGCATTTTTCCTAAAAATAATCTTGGCAGTAATAGGCTTGCTTTGACACTGCCTGAAAATTTGAAAGATATAATACTCCGATATGAATCATCGCGTTATTAGCTCGATTATTTCAACGACTCACTATCTTCAACCTATTTCGCGTGTATAGTGCTTGGTATCGTTCCATTTCAACTGTAATTTATCGCTTTTAACGGGAAACGTATGACTCGAATCAAAGAAAAGGCAAAGGAAGAAAAT
Organism: Bombus pyrosoma; assembly: GCF_014825855.1. Classification (NCBI taxonomy): domain Eukaryota; kingdom Metazoa; phylum Arthropoda; class Insecta; order Hymenoptera; family Apidae; genus Bombus; species Bombus pyrosoma. Next base: position 5,298,069 of record NC_057782.1, read on the forward strand.
AGTAAGAAAAAAGGAACAGAAAGAGAATACGATAGGAACCTAACGTTCGTTTGATTGCTCTAAAATTACAGTGGAAAGACCATCGATTAATCGTGACGCCTCAATCTCCCCTTTAAATTTATCCGACGTATCCAACGAAACATCCGAGATGGCACCTAGCTTGGTATATTCGTTTGGTAATGGTAGTTACGCTTCAATCGAAGAACGCTTCGTGTTACCTGGGAATAGGGGTGATTTTTCTCAGAAGGATATAGTCAATGGGAGTAGACGAAGCTATGGGAGGATGATGGTGTATGGGTGGTGTAGGTATGAGACTGCAGAAGTCCCGGGGTGTAGTAGGTGGAACAACGCAGAGACGGAGGCGGTCCTACCCTACTTGGGGGCGTTAAAGAAGTAGGTGGGGTTGGCCACCCCCGCGCATCAACCCTTGCACCCCGCGTCTCCGAAACCCCTGTGAATCGCCCGGTTCCCTTCGATCCCATATTCGCCAATCAACTAACACACCCTGCTTCTCCTATCCTCTCTCCTTTTTCCGTTTTCTAGTGCTCCTCCAAGGTTGCCGGTACTCCGTGCAGCCATCTGCTTCTGGTCCCTTTGGCTGACCAAAGATTTCGTCAAAATTCAAAGGCGGCTGCTCACTGACAGCCGTGTTAAAACAGATCGCGGTCTGACGATCGCTCGAAAGGCTAGAGGTCCGTGTTGAGTGAAGACGACGATAGAACATCGATTGGAGAAGTGTTGGAAATTCTGATACGGTGTTTCCTGTTCCAAGTTGAATGGTCGCGTGGTCCACCGGTGTACCGATCGATTCGTCGTGTTATTTCCAAGTGCCTGGTGCGTGGTATCGTCGGTTCATCTTCTTGCTCGAGCTGGGCATTACCTGGCAACGATTCGAAGCCTTTGTCACGCCTTTCCTCGTAGCTCGAACCAAGGTTCAGATCGGCCAAAGGGTGTTGCTTGTCAATCGCGGTGTATATTTCGCATCATCCCCGCCACGACTGGCGTGCTCGCCCATCTTCTCACCTCTTTCGCTGCTTCAGACGTAGACCCGTCTGAGTGTGCACACACGTGCGTTCCACGCATACACATAGCAGGGGCAGCGGGCGTGTATGCAGCCGCATAGGATGAAGATACATACGGTACAGTGTACCAACACAGTTGTGCCACTATAACCCCCGTTTTCGCGCTTGCTTGGCACGGCACAGCATCCCTCTTCGGCTACTTCCGGCCAGACCAAGCTCCGCCCACTTTTATATTAATCACGTCTTGGTTCGCTCCTGGCTTCTGTTCTCCATCTTTCTTCCCCGGTGAGCGATTTCCTACTGTGGACGCTTGGGAACCACACCTTTGCTCGCTGGTTTATTCATGCTCCAGGTTTGCGACGCGAATCCCCATATATATAATTTTTTTTCTTCCACTTGGTTGTCGCTACGGTGAAGGATACGATCCTACGATGCTTTCTTTACACGTTCCTGATCATGACATGGTACATGGTGATCTGCAAATGCAGGCGAAGCAATAAATAACCGCATACGTTTCTCTATCGGATCAGTCTGTTATTATAGTAACGAATCGATATCGTGTCTGATAATCTTTCCAAAAGAAGTATAGATCTGGATAGATCCTTCGATGTCTCGCTAAGCGTAAATTCTCCGGTAGTTTATAACGCGTCGCTTTTTTCCCCCGGCACCAGCGAAGGGGAGTCGTAGTGCGATATTTCACGAATCGTCGTGTCCTCGACGGCTCGAGAGGAGCCGAAAAAAAAGAGAGTAAAAAGAGTGATTCTCGCCGCCATGTAGTTGACTGCGACATTCGTGCGTTCCGAGCACGGTGCGCCAGAGTAATGAATAATAACCAGTTATTATTGCCAGGTCGAGCAATAAACACGCAGCTCACAAACACACCACCCCCTCGCCGCAATAAGGGTTGTCACGCATAGGTACGACATTTGTTTCCAGTGCGCGTCGAGTGTGCACGTTACGAGCACCACCTTTCTACAGATATTTGTTCCATTGTTACACGTTGTGTATCGTGACTGCTTCTCCGCCACTTTCGCGATCTACCGATCCTCGTGCCGCCTATCATCCGTCACAGCCACTTCAACGCCACTCCGCATTGTCCTCGTCGATTCTTCAATTCATCGCGACCGCTCGTTTTTATTATTTTCATTTTCCGTTCCACGCGACACGCAGCCGTACGTCGTGCAAACCGCCAGGGCTAGCGTCTTCAACGCGTCATCGTGGATTTACAATTTCCTTTCTGAAAATCCGTTTCATCGCATCGACCATCCCTTTCGTCGATAAACGAGCAGAGTTGACAGATTCGGGACAATTTATTTCAATAACGATACGGTTAAATTTGCACTGGCAATAGGGCTGTGGAGAAAATGCACGCCTGTCTGAACATTGATATGTTTACCAGCAATCATTTAACGAACAGCTACCGACAGTGTCGATCATGTTAAAAACGAACGTTTCGACGAAAGTACGATAGTTGGATGGAATTAACATCGGTGGAGTCACAGAGGTGATCGATCCGGCGATCGTATGTTAAGACGGTGTGTATAAATTGTTTTGTAAATGATGGAGTCGCGACATGGACGCGAAACGTTGTACATCGATGCAACCGATATCGACGCGAGGCATTCGAATTCCTAGAGGTTGGTTCATTTTGTCGCGATAATACGCATTCCATGTCATTCCGATAGCGCGTGTACGGTAATGCATCATCGCCCCCGCGACGGGTATTTGTCAATAGAAACAGGCATCGACGCCGCAACTGCGGCAAGTATACGTCAATATACATAACGACCGCCTGTTGACTTGTTACGTTGTCGAGTACCGCCGATGATTCGATGATTTGCCGATCCATGACTGTTCCGTGTCAAATATGCCCCCACGGCTGTTCCCGTAGGCGCGTTAACACGGGAACGCCGGCGGCCGTTCATTTGCGATCGGCGCACTAACGCGCGTCGTTACATTAAATTATCATCCAGCGATTGTGATGTACCGACGGTTTGCACGGCGACTCGTTATAACAAGATCATGGCGTCGCCTCGACGACAATTTCCCAGATATCCCGGTGCATCATGAATAATATCGCGATAAGGCTATCAAATCGAATATGTTTGGATCCGTTCCGACGTTAACTAGGTAATTTGGGTAATCGAAGGGTGACGTTGAAGTTACCTAATGCGAAAACCATCTTTTTAGACTGCGAACATCAACGGCGACATTTATATATTTGCTCGCGCTTCGTTTTTGTAAATAGTATTTTTAGAAGATGTTTGATCTATTATAATAGTCGAAATGTCAAGCAGTATTCGCATACGGAGTTCTTGTAGGAAGATGATTTCAAAAATTGTTACGAATATAATGTCTACTATTTGCTCATCGTCAACCTCGCTCCCCCTCCTCTCTCTCTCTCTCTCTCTTTCTCTCTTTTTTTGGCTTTTTGCTAACGTCGCGCAGAGAATCGCATAGTTTCTTTTCGAAAAAAGAGAGAAGAGAGCTTTCTCCGTCGACGTCATTGTGCAGAAGGACGAAAGTACCAGAATCGCAGCGTACAAAGAGCGTTTCACGTTCCCTATGGGACACCGAGGAGCGATTCGCGGGGATGGGCTCAAAAAAAGCCGATCATTATCCACTCGTTCTGCATTGGTCGCGTTACCCGATGCAACCTCGTTTGCAACGACTTTCCTCTCTCCTCTACTATAATAGAGATTCTGTACGATGCTGGACATTGGGAGCGACCGCCGTATTAAAACCCATTCGTGTTTGAGCTCGTGATCCCATCGCGTATCAATTATTACGCAGATTTGTACACAAAGGGGGACGGCTGGTGTGCCGCCCAATATAAACCGCAATAATCGTCTGCATCTACTGTCTTGCAATTCGAATCATGCTCTCTCGACATCGCGACGTTTCATCGTCGTCGGTGGCCGAATAACTACGCTCGAAAGTATATTCGATCGTGTAAGAAAATTCCATATGAAAATGCAATTTCTCTTGTGTGGTCGTTCGACGATGAAAAGGTCGCTAAAATTATACGGCGTTTTAATATAAGATAAAACAAATCACAGGTTAAAGAAAATCACTCGGTAAAAGAAAATCTCGTCGCGTGAGTCAGCGTACCGACGGCATGGAAACGAAAAGCGTTTCCATCGACTTGAATTCGCTTCATGCGACTGCATCGTAATAAAATTAAAATACAGGGCGTGGTAGCTGTTCGCGATAACTTTCGAGCCGCTGGAAGATCGAAGTGTGAAAAACGGAATAGGGAATGGACGAATATTAAATAGGATGGTGTAACACGACACCGGGGTCTATGCAAAAATCTACCTCAACACACCTTGCACTCATCTAGCGTAAAATCGTGCAAGCGTTGGCAGATATTCGAGAATAACGGAAGTTTCTTCAGGGTCGAATATCGCGGTGTCAATAGGAGAAAACTTGGTCACCTCGTCGCGACAGTGAAAAGAGTCGATCATGACCAGACCATACCGCGTTGGTTACGATGTATCTCGGCGCAACAACGCCGGTGACATAATAGAGCGACATCGCAATCCGTAGTGAACTGCGAGCGACGGCATATCAAAATGTAGATCGGTCTTGTTTGAATTCGCGGTTCTATCATGAATCAATTACCGCGCAGATTTGTACACAACGAGGATCGCGACGAAAGCTCGCGCGTGAAGGATGAGGGACATAAAGAGGGATTCGCAAACAGGCGAAACGGTTGTGGGTCGTGGGTGCGTAGATACGTGCCTGTACGCTGGTGTTCACCTGTGTTGTTGATGCATAGGCAAACGTCAACTAGAGGCTCTACTCGAGCGTAGAGCCGTAACGTTTTTACATGGATGCTTCTTTATCGTCGTTCATCGACTGTTCCTTTTTTTTTCTTTTTCTTCTTTACTTCAATATTTCTCTGCGCGATAATCATTCCATCCAACTTCGCCTATTCGACGAAACGACGTAAGTTCTTCGTCGTCGTCGTCGCAGTCGCCATCGCCGTCGCCGTCGCCGTCGTGTTTAAAGAACGAATATTCCAGGCTGGTTAAATCACCTTTATTCCTCGTGAAGTGGACAAGTTCTTCTAAAAACATTCATCCTATCGATGATGCCAAAAGGAAGTCTTAACTATGTATTCTGTATCGGTTACCGCGAACCGGTTCTTAGAGAGCGATTTCCTCTGGATGTGTCGCGGGTACGTCTTTGTCATAAAAATTTAGAACGTTTTGAGAAACAAGTTCCATGTAACCCGTTCAAGCGGAACGTGGGAAACTATCGAAATATTTTTTTCATTAATTTCGAGATACGTCGTGGTCGATTGTAACGTAGAAACGCTTTGAATATCTGTTCGTAACGTATAGGCTGTCAGGACAGTGAATGGTTACGCAACACATCCAGCCGAGTACCCAAATCTAATTTGAACGAGTCAAAGCTAACGAAGAGTTGTTTTCGCGTGGAAGTGTATTTATAACGGCAGACTCATTTTGAACCCGGTCGTGTTAACTCTTTCTTTCTCGAATCATCTCTCCCTTTGATGATCCGACCAGCCAGCCGTTTTAGAACGTAACTATTCGCACTATACGCGAAACGATTCAGACGACGGATTCCCAGAATCTTCGAAGCTCGTGTGATCTTCCGCGACAGAGGAAAACAATCAACACGCTAGATACTTTACCCCTTTACGTTGCATTGACAAACAGTGTATTTATGAAGTGTAGAACCATGTCACCGAGCCAGACGGATGGCGATATTATCTCCAAGTATGCTGATAAGCGTACATTCAGTACAGGAATAAATAACTACTAGCGGTCTGGAAAAATTATTGCAACCTAAACTGCCTTATCTATCTCGATTTCGATTGGTCGCCGTGGATAATCAGAGTATACCACTGTTTACGAGTTTGCCGAAACGGGTATAGAACTTCCTCCATCCTGGCTCGATTTGTATTTTCTGACAAACCGTCTTATCGCTCTCTCACTTTCTAGACTAAATTCGATAGCTCCCTCGTTCGGATAACAGTGGTGTACTTTTACCAAGTGTAATCGTTTTCGTCCTCTGGAGCTTTCTACACGTGCGGATCGTTCCGAGCGTTTACTTAGAGAAGAGACAGGTTGTAAAATTCCTTTTTCGACGTGGTGGAGGTGGCAGTATCGCATCGTTGCATTCAATCGAAGAAACATAATTCTCCTCGCGATACCCACGCAGTTCACTTTAAATTCCTCTCAGCCAGTGTGGTCTTATCAGTTCGGCGACACCGTCTGTCTGCCGTTGAAAGAGATTGAAGAAGTCTTCGGAAGACAGTGGACGATACGCGTTCCAGTTTTCCTTCTTTTCGAGTTAAATTATCGCAACGCTCGCCGTTTTTCTTTCAAAAAGTTTGCATCGCTCGTCGCGAGTGTTTCATCTCGTCCAACGATAGTCGAGTTAAATTTTAACATCGACGCTGCATGCGTGTGTCAATAGAAACGTGCGTGGAGAAAAGTGATCGAATAGAGAACGACTTGAGAGAACAGTTGCGCGAAGAAAACATTCGTTTGGTCGAAAGATTCAGAAACATTTTCGCAAAACTGGATCTTTCTGGGTTTCTTATGTTCCACGTTCTGGTATTCACAAGCTCGATCGTGCAAGAGCTACAAATGTGCTTCTTCATTGGATGGCGCGAGGGCGGCATAAAAATTCCTAATTTGTGAGCCAAAGGAGCTGAGAAGGTTAGTTCTTTTCAATTCTAATTCTCTAACCACCGTCTTATCACGAAGTATCGACGAATATATTCACTACGTATACATATATACACTAACGTGTATAGAATGATGATCCCTCGTTAGAATAATCAAGACGCAGAATCCATCGGTAGAAAAATAATTCCGCGTCGGCGAGATTCATGAAAAGAGACTCTCCTTACTCTACCTTTTGCATCAGTTTCTTATCTGAAACCACTATTGTTTGCACAATATTGTTGTACCGAAGATAAGTGTCCCATGCGCTCATTATACAACCGCGCGTTTATTTACCTACGTCGTCTCTACAGATTTCACAATCGTCGCGAAATATTTAGCAATCGTATGCAATTTCGCACTTGTGACTCTCTCCAGCTACAATAAAATCAAAAACAATCTCATGCAACCTTATGAATAAACAGGATTTTTATTCTTTATCACGTTCATTATGTGTGACGTGGATTCCAGTAAGCACGTATTTTTATGTTTACGACCGATACTTACGTGAAAAATCACGAAGTCATGAGAAAGAGATATCGAAAAATGAGATATAAAGTTTTCAAATCTACAGCCAAGTATTGTATGAAATCTATTCGTTAGCGTGCAGCAGAGTAGGAACTGAATAAAAACCGGATTTTTAATGAACAGTGTTAACTATACGATACTACGGCAGAGAACTAGATCGTTCATTAATCTACATGTATGTATTCGCAACGATTATCGAAACGTTAGAGGGAAACAGCGATGAAAGCGACAAAGTCGAAGATGGAAGAGCGTCGAAGGACAGCTCGTTTCCATCCATCCCGTTTGTGTGAAGTGGAGGGACACGATCGCGTCAGGAGATGCACGCGATAGAAAGAGACTGTAGGAAGATGACATAATCCCACTCGCGCAATTTGCGAAACAGATTTACGCGTGGGACGGACTCCAGCGCGCGGGCATTTATGATAATGTGTAGCGCGGTTTACTGGTCGCGACTCTCGACGCTGGTTGCGCCGAGCCGCGTCTCGTCGCATGTATACGACGCGTGCACGTATAAATTCGCGTTGACTATTCGCTCGCGCGCGTTCGATACATTCTATCGCGGGTGTGTGTATGCTGTTGGTATAGTACGTGTGTATAGATGATAGGAGCGTCGGGACGACACGGACTGTGGTATGAGACATGTGTGGAGATACGTACGTGGTTGTTCGCTCGCGAATCCTATTTAACGTTGTCCCTGATGCCCCGGCTGACGCACACGGCTACGTAGTCATATGAGCACACGCACGTGCACGCTGCACGATGCACGATGCTCCGTGTATCCCCGCTGGCGGGGAAAGAGGGTGACCGGGATAATCGTGCAAGACGATTGGTAGCTTCCTGTCGGTCACGTGACCGGCCTGCATCGCGGAACGACAGTGCATGGGGCTGCAGAGGATGACATTCGTTGCACTCACCCAGTGCCGTTAAGTAGCTGGATAGGATGCAGCCGCGGATTAATGGTTACGGATACATCTTGGATGCAATGATTTGTTGGCTTTTATCGCGACGAATCGCCAGAAACGGCACGGGACGAGTGTTAGGCTTCTTCATCGTGGCTACCCGACGGGATTAATGATATCTGCTTGTTGGAAGTACCGTGTTATTTACGCTATAAATTCGTCCGGGCCACTCGAACTGCGTATTAAATTATTGCGGATACATTTTAAGAGAGTAATTTAGAACGACGACGTTCTCTTCCGTGCCAATTTTCAGACGAACGCACGACGATGGTCCGGTTACCATCCTCCGCGATCCATCGTCATCCGACTGGTCGATTTATCAGTATTTTTACCGACTTTCCGTGAAACTGAATCGCGTTAATTTCGTTGTATTTTCGCCACCGCGATCGATTACGGATTCTGAAGCGGAGCTGCGACCGCGTTATAGACATCAATTTCCCGACCCCTGTCACGTATCGTTCACGAACGTTTCGTGTGATGCTCGTCAACGTCGATTGCTCCCAGCTTCGTACACGGAAACTCGATTCAACCAGGTGCATTCATATCTTGTCCTCTTAGCTGCTAGAACATTAACCAATCCGCAGATTTCAATCGTTCTAAAAGTTTCACGCATAAACATAATCACATTTCGATTCGTTTCGAACGTCGAAATAAAATTTTGAATATGGATGAATTTATAGTATATACGATCTGCATATTCTTTTTTATTTAATATCGAATTACGTTTATCGATAAAACGTTTATTGTTCTTCGGAAATGATAACGATTTCGTGTCTCGGCATCGTTCGATCTACAGCTGTTTAAAATAATTCGACTAGCATCATCGAGATATCGTATCGTAACGGTATCACGCGGCAGAAAAAAAAGTAGAGATTAGCTGCGCCGTTGATGCCCCGCAATATCGTGCCATCTATTTTGTAATAGAAACAACGGAAGAGCCTAATTCCGCGAGGTTGCTCTCGTCCTCCTCGCCATTAGATGTGTAGATACATGTCGGCGCGCATGATGCCATTCCTATCTACCTATACTTACTTACCTAGCTACCTACCTACCTAATTATACCGAGTGGTCCACTCGAAGCGATAAGCGATTTACATACCGAACGACGCGATGGATTTACCGCTCGCCTGTGTACCACGTATACGCGACTCTCTGTTGAACCAAAAGACTTTGCTCCATTTTGCTCCTATTCTGGGAAGTCTGACAAAGAATTCGAGCTCGTTCCGATACTACTATACACCGCCGCTGTTTCTATTCGATTTTCTCGGAGCGTCGAGGTCGGTGCGTTGCCGTGGAAAATAATTAACGAAGTGAATGGTATATTCTTGAACGACGGTATTGTGCATTTGATATATAATTTAAGAGTTCTATTTTTTTCCTTAATAGAGAATTGATGAAAAATATAATAACCGGGAGATCGATGGGTTATAAATAATAGAAATATAGGTTATAGCATTATTTATATTTGGCTTAATTACAACCTTGAAATCGGTTTAACGTCATAAATATCGCGAATCTGTTATGAAATGGCAGCGCGAATATGCAAAGACAATTTCTCGACCAGTATAAATCTTTAAGCGGTACACGACAACTTCGCTTAATAATTGATAAGTAAATAATTCATTCGAGGTGGTGAACACGACCGTGCCAAACGATGAGACAGATTTACTGTTCGTCCCTCTACCAGACGCATTTGCTCTTTGCTCCATTCCTAGCGACTTTGGTATATTTCGCCTCGCGGTCACGGAAGTTTCAAGTATAGTTAGCCAAGTGTACTAAGCATCGGTATGTATGTAGCTGGCTCTCATCGGTTCATTTATTTTACGCGATCGGGCCACTTAATATCGCGACCGAGTCACGGCAAAATACTAATTTTACCACCACTCCGCGGCGGAAGAAGTGCAGGTATACGTGCGATATAAATTTTGAGAAAATCTAAATTTTTCATCGTCGCGATTCGGTTCGGGAATATTCCGTACGAATAACTCATAAGCAACGCGATTTAATAGCGTACATACGCGCCGAGAAACTTGTTTAACGCACGACACGTTTCGTTTTCAAAGATTCGATGTGCAATTTCGTTTCGATACTCGTCGCTGGCTGGAGATCTCGCTGGCCGATTTAATCTCGCGAGATTAGAATATCGGCTAGTGAACCAATGACAACAAGATTCTATTTCAAACGATGGTTATTCTTAGATTCGCGTAAATTTAATTGCGACAGCGGTAGCGACGTATATCTCCAAACATGTATCGTGCTTGAAATATGACTTGGAAGTATAGTGCAACGGCAATTATTTAATTCGGTTAATTATTGCTCTTAGAGCAAGACATTTCCAAAGATATATCGCTGAAATATCGTTGTCTATAATTGCGCAAACCCGAAACTCGGACGTTAGTAATCTTATATAGAAAAGTGCGAAATAATATTGTTTAATTGGTTGCATATTTCACGGAAAGCGGGGAAGAAGCGGAAGTATACGTTGAAAAAAAGTCATGAAGTTTTATCATTCTTCCGTATGGGTTTCTGTTTCTTTTTCTCTTCCTCTATCTTTATAGAAGAAAAAGGGGGAAAAAAGAAGAAAAGAAATGGTAGAGTTAGTAAAGTTAATATTTTTAAAGGAATAATGAATTCAGTAACCCCAGACTGGGAGCACCGCACGTCCCAGCTTTAAATCTTTTCTGTAAATAGATTATGGCGCAAGATAATGAAAAATTTGCCAGCACCGTGCGCCTAAGTTCAACGCTCGTTCCTTTGAACTTTCTTTTTCGGGTCCGCCTGCTTTCTTTTTCAAGATTTCACTCCCTGCAGATTTATGTCTCTCATAGTCACCTCTATTTTCCTGTCATTATTCATACAATAATCGCCGTATCGTTAAACTATCGCGTAACTCATCGTATTCTATAAATTCTTCGAAGCATTCGAAACACCTAATATACGTACATACGTACATATATCTGATTACTAACAGTCGAACACACCTTGTACGGTACATTTTCCATTCTCGCGTACTCGAAGAGAATCTCCTCACAGAAATGAAACGTTGAACAACACGAAATGCAATATTATCGTGCGACTTGTTCTCTGTATACAAGTCGAGATAAGATAACGCATACTCACGGAGAATCACATGATTAGAGTAATCGAGGCATACTTGTCTTCAATCGCCGGTTAGTTAGCAAGGAGAAAATTGAAATATGAATCATCGAGTACATAATCGTGCTCTAAATAACTCAACCAACCGTCTTGCGTGTATACGGGAGGAACGAAACAACTCTGCGGCTCGTGCTCGTTTCTTTCTAGTTCCCTCTCCGCGTTCCACGTCTTTTCCTTTCATCCACTATCTGCTGCATGCTCGTTATATTACATTTTTCTTGCTCACGCTCCACGCCCATGATTCTGTTTCGTACGGTGAAACGGCGAGTAACTGGAAAACAGAGATACAATACTCGCGCGATCGTCCCTGCGTCGTCGTTACGCGTGTCTCATTATACCATGCCGTACGAGGAAACTAATTAGTTGAGATAAGCCAGGCTTTAATTCGCGGGCAAACACTGTAAATACCTCGATGCATCTGGACGCAGAACTATGAATAAATTTAGGCGTGTACGGTGTTAGGAGAGAGCGGTGCGTTACATAGGCAGTACACGGCTAGTGGTTCGTTCTCGTTGATAAATTCATGTTTGCCCGTGTTTGAATGTACCATTGATGAGAGGTAGAAATGGTCAACGTTGGCCAAGAAGTTGCTGCTGGCTCGAGTCTCTCGCGGACATCAGTATTAATAGTTATGAATCTAGAATAGAACGGACCACAGAGCTGTTATGTAGATACGCGAGCTGTAAGAGCTTGGTCATCGGCGTGCACGTTTTATGGTCGGCCGATACGAGCCGATCGAAAGAGTTTATTCTCGCCACAGGTCGACGACAGAATAGTAGCCATCGACGAATATCGCGCAACGAGACATAAGAAAGAGGAAAACGACTGAGATTGCTCGGCGATGGGGAGACCGACGAAGAAAATCTTCCCGGAAGTTCGCGTATGAGTCGCCCTAAAGTTTACGCGGGACGCGTTGGGAATACCATTAGGGTTAATGATCTTAACGAGGCTGAATGCGAGGAACAGAGACATTACGATGCATCGGGAGTAAACTGATTCCGTTGAGGCTTGCATTTATGCTCCCTTAGTGCAATTAGTAGGATGCGAAAGTTCATGTACCGAACCGGGGGATCGCGTTTCTGCATAGAAAAGACGCTTGTACGGTTTATCGCGCGATAAAGTTGAACGTGACACGTATCCTCCCAGGTTCTTTCGATGAGTGTATAAACCGTGATAATCTGATCGAAGCAGCATTCGTGTAGAGGTTGTTGGGTGCGACTGTTCTTGCGAAATTAATCGATTTCCAGCTAGCTTAAGGGATGAACATTCCTTGGCCGATCGTGCCTGTTTTTTAGTGTTGGTCGATCCGTCTGTGTTCAACTGGCTATTTATAGATCAGTCTCCTTAGCGGCTACGAGTCGGCGAGAACATTGGGCAGCCTTCTTCCTCCGACCACCTTAGGCCGCTGCTTTGGTTCTCCAACTTCTCTCCGTCTTTTCTTCTTTGCGTCATTGAAATGCGTGCTACGGTAATGGAAACGTTCTCCTATCTCTCTAAATGGCTGCTACCACGATAGCGCAGCGCAATTTAATCGAGAGAGCCCAGTCAGTTGCACTGTTGGGATAAAAAATCGTTCAGAGCAACGATAATACCTATACGTTATCATTTTTCTTTTCTCTCGAGAATGGTGTCCGGCTGGAGAACCACTGACTTTTCGAGCGACGCGCGCAAATACGATTATCACAATAGCAGAGGCTTGTCTGGCTGACGGAGTCATTAGTACAGTCATTATATTACACGTAACGAATTACACAAGAAGGTATCTCGTATCTATACGATGCAGAGGTATCCGATTATTCGAATGTCGCGAGCGTGACGGTTCGATCTGAATCGAATGTACATGGTTCGAAAAGGGCGCGTACAGCGATAGGAAGAGAGAGAGAGAGAGAGAATAGAGAGTAGTATGTCGTTAGTATTGTTGTTCGTTGATCGAGCCGTTCACGGAGCATACAGGTTCGAACCTTTGACGCGGTATGTCACATCGTTATAAAAAAGTAATAATAAAGAGCACCAAGTATAACGACGGCTAGGATTTTGTACAGGATCGTCGAACCGCGAATATGTGAAGTGGTTCCGGGATACGGCTGACTTAGGGGTTTCGAATCAGCCCAGGGTGCTAGGCAGCAAGAGGGGGGGGGGAGATGAAGAGAGAGAAAGAGAGAGAGATAGAGAGTGGAATGACGACATGGGTATTGGTGGAGTACGCGCGCGCTTACTAGGCGACCGATTGTAATTATTTTTCCCCGATGACTTTGCCCTCAATGATTGTGCCTCTGCACACGGTGAATTGATACTGAGAATCCCCTCATCAGCCGCTTCTCTATACGGTTAAAACGATGCGGCAAAGTTAAACGCTACCGGACCGTGTCAGGAAAAGAGTGTTCTTCGCGTGTCGTGCACAAGCAATGATTGGTCTGCCTGGACAGGAACAGGGCTAGAAATCATTGGCATCGGGTTCATTCATTCGAGCACCGGCGGTAGTCGGGGGAAAAAAGAATTTAGGCACGACAAGTAGATGGGTAGGAAGGAACGTATAGACACAGCTATGTATAGGTACGTACCAGAGAGTCAGTGTCACCAGAGAGGATACTCGAGCGTGATTATTTTTTACTCCTTATGAAATACCATTTCCGCGCGACCGCCGCAAGATGGTAACGGAGCTTACATCCTCGCGCCACAAGCTCGTTACATACTTGCTTCTTTTCAGATAATAGCGATGCAATTGGATTCCCATTTTCTTTGGTCGCTTCTTTGCGTGATCGCGCGAAAATATCCTCCGTCGCCTGGGCGAAAGATTATAACGATCGTATTATTCGTTCGTATCGATAATGCACGATGGAGTCACTTGCGCTTTCCATTATCTCGCCCGTTACGAGCGCTCGAGATATCTTGTCCATTGGGATATTGTCGAACGATAATTAAAGCGAAAGTTGAATACGATAACGCTAGGAGATTCGTAGTATAGACTGTTTCAGCGACTAGTTTCATTCCTGTTTTCCGCAATTTTTCTGTAAATTATACGACGATTCTTATCAGATGCTTAAATTACGTGGAGATTCGCTAAAACGCCGACCAGTAGCCTATCACTTACGATGACGTTATGTAAGCAGAATCCTAAGAGGCAGAGAACGTTCTTGTCTAACCATATTCAGCTTATCTCGGTTGTTCTGTTATTTACCTGATTACGGGCCAATTAACTCGCAATCGAGAAAGAGGTTGAGGGAAATCGATGATCGAACCTGCCTCCTGTATTCGCGTATAGAATTCTATAGCGACACGATACAGCGTAGTGATACCGAAGCGCGACTAGCATTCATTCGCCAACTATTTCGTTGGATAATCTGTTTGGAGCGCGGGACGAGAGTGAACGGTCTCGCGATCGGGATTTTAAACGGAGAGTTGTTTGACCCGTTCGAATCGGCACGAGGAATTTCTCCTTACCTTGTATTTTATCTTAACGCCGGTGAAAGTATAGAAACATTGTTATCCACGTATTTGGTATATAAACATCGAATTTCCTCGTTTTATCAATCGGAAAATAGTTCCGCCCGAAGAAAGTTGTCGGTGAAAGTTAAAATATTGGGAAACGATCTAAATCGAGTTTTTATTGACTCGTTTTATAGTTAAACATTTTTATATCGATCGTTTAAAGTATCACGATTCCGCTGATCTCGGATAGTCGATGAATTATTTAACGTCTGATCGTTTGCTTGATCGTTCCGTAATTGCAGTCTGTCAAGATTCTTTGTAGCTTGCCAACGTTTGTTGAAAAAGTAATGAGAGTAATCAATTCCTCGGTTTCCCGATTAGTATATAAAACACACACACGCACGCGTATGCCGTGACGGAAAATAAGACGGTTACGTGGTCTACGGGACACAGCGTGGCTGGCGTCACAGGTGTTAAATATTAAGTCGAGTCACAGAGAATGGACGTTTCAGAAGTCGTGCCAGACATTGCCACGCTTTCATTTAGTTTATGATATTTAAATGAAGCTACGTCTGTCTCTGTGCCATAATGCGATATAACAACCGGTAGCACCGTGACATTACACACGAATGAATTATTCGATCATACATCACAACCCTTTCGTGAATTATTCAGCCGTATCTCTTCAAGATGTATCGCGTATCGGGACAATTGCTTGCACACGAATTTAATCGTCTCAAAGAAAGCCTGGGGATTAATAACGAAAGTGTAGATTTCACGATACTTTGATAGCAACAGAGGAGAGAAAATAACTTCTTCTTTTTTATACATCCGACCATAAATGAGGCTCCTGCGTGGTACGCTCGAGGGTTGGAATATGATTAGTATGTCGTTATAGAAGCATCGGCTTGGATACTTAAATTAAGTTTATTGGGCAATTTTCACGGCGTTACGTCCTCCTTGGCGCGACCCTCGTAAAAGATAAAGTCAGCCCGTTGTATCGAGACCGCTCGAGGTGACTTTGCGATTCTAACATTTTCTCCCCAGACTGTTTCCTATTAAAAACTCTGAAAGTTAATGAACGCGATTACGATGTTCGAGAAGTGGCAGATGTATATACGTTCCGGAAAAAATTGCCAGGGTTTGCGCCACAGGAAGACAATAAACAATGGGAGTAAACGTTTCATTCTCGTTTTACAGAGTTTTACGAGAGCTCCAAGTTCCAAGTTCTTTCCCTTCTCGCCAACGTTCGTTGTGGTATCCCTCTGATATTTCCTAAACAATTAAAATCCTCCCTCTAGAGAATAGTTTCTTCTTGGTTTACGTAAGATTAAGAAGTATCCAAGAATTCGGCCATGCGAACAATATCGTTTTGGCTGTTGATTCAATGGACCACGTCGTATGAAATGTATTCCCCTGGTTTTCACAAGATGAAATCGAGGTTGGTCCGGCTCGATTATTTCCAATGAGCGATCGCACTTTCGTAATTAGTCGGTGGAAGAGCGGTTCGCCACTTCTTAATCCCGCATCGATTGGCGAAAGTTACCCCTAACTACTGGTTGGTGGAATTTTTCTTCCTCTCCGCGCTCTGGTCTGCCCAGAAATCCGGAAAATCGTGAAAAATGCTTTAAATTCGTGGCGATTTGATTGATCGTGTTAATAAGAAAGTTTCCTTCCTTTCTTTGGCGTCCTTCATTCATTGGCGGGAGGGGGCGGGACGGGATGAGAAAATGCGAAAAAAGCTCCTTATCGATCGGTCGATACACCATTGATTCAACGTGATTGATGACAGACTTGGTTTTCGTTTAGCTGTAAATGCGTGCGATTTATTTAACATCTTCATTGTGTTATAGAAAATTCACAGGTATACGAAAGTAGTTAGAAATGCACATAATATGCAATTATGTAGAGTATTCGTTACAATATTTTGTAGATGAAACGAATCTCTATTTGGGTTCCATTTCTTCAGTTATATTTACAAAAGAGCGAAGCTGTATAAAGATCTGCAGTCTAGTTATTTGTACGGTGCAAATTTGAATGAGGAGGATGTGAAATAAAAATGATAAAATTAGGAAAAAATGTTTCATTAATGATTCATATCAAATACACATATG
The DNA here is from genome assembly GCF_014825855.1 of Bombus pyrosoma. Classification (NCBI taxonomy): domain Eukaryota; kingdom Metazoa; phylum Arthropoda; class Insecta; order Hymenoptera; family Apidae; genus Bombus; species Bombus pyrosoma. Next base: position 5,314,979 of record NC_057782.1, read on the forward strand.
CAGAGTATTACAATATAGAGACAAATCCGTATTGTATAAAAATGATTTGTTTACACGCAGAAGTATAAGAAATGAAAATCCGAGACGAAAATGTTTTGCCCGGAAACAGGAGTAAAATTGCGGCTCGGTTGTAAAGCGGCGCGTTATAAAGCAGTCGGAAATTACCAATTAATAATATATTAAACAAGCAATTTGTGTTTTAGTTGAGTAAAAGAAGTCTCGGAAGTTCGGTGCCGTGCATTAATTATTGCCGCGATAAGTCGCTGGTTTCTCTCCCTTCTTCCTTAGTTTGTCCTTCCCTTTCTTCCAGATTTACGATAAAAAGCATCGAGTAATCCTTCTCGAGGAAATTTCTTACGCCCGATCGAGCCTCGATAAATATCGAATGGAACCACGGAAGGACGAGATATTTATAGCTATTTTTCCATCGGCCCAGCTTTCCTGACGGTTTTGAGAAAAGACCAAAAGAGGACAATAAGAATTATTCATTCCTTTTGTGCCCGATTGAATTCAGAGGAAACCGTTCGAATCATCTTACAATCTGCTGTCTGCTTAAGAGTTGCACCTAATTGGCAGCGTTGTCCTGCCTGCTAAATTGCAGACAATGCATACTTTGTAATGTTATGCTACTATTATACCGATATTCTCTTCCGCCTCGTTTATTTTCTTGTATTGCTCTTTAAGGCTGCGGGGATCTGTTATTATCAAGAAATTCGTTTCCAACTCTTCCTTTATTCTTCGTTACAATATTTCGTTGTTTTCTACAACCGGAGAGAAGCATTGTCGGAAAGCTCGATAAAGAATACCGAGAAGAGAGTGTCGAGAATTTTGAGATTTCGGTTTCCCCTAAGTGACGGTCAAGCAACACTCGATTCTCGACGCAGCTTTTAGTAACTGTATCAATTCTCGGTCGTTTCACTAAATCGTGTCCCTCGATCGCCTTCGACCGAAGTCGTTGGAAAATTTAGGGTTGGTAGCACGAGTAGGTGGGGACGGTTAGGAGTGGACCCTTTTACCGGGGGCAAACACAAAATGCATTATTTATTGCCCGTAGCGACTGGCAATTCATCGAATTCCCGCTAAAAGTGAAAGAGTTGAGGTCGAGGGTTGTCGGTGGCGCAACGCAAGGTGCGTTCGCCGGGAACGAACGTCAGGGGTGGAGTTAAGTGGCACCTTTCCCCCTCTCCTTTTGCGCATTCTCACGTATGTACACGCGTTTTTTCGCTCCCTGACAGAACGACTCCCGATCGCTTTCTCGTCAATTTTTCGCCCAGTTAATGGCTCATAGCACGTACGTATTCATACTCGGAGTCAAACATCTAGATCTTAGACTATCGCGATCAGCCTTTCGTTTTATTCGTTGAATATCCTCGAGAACCTGGCAGTTTAATTCAAACTTTCTCTTTGTATCCGGGGAACAAATGGTTCGTAAGTTTTCGAGGCACTAATTGCGGGAGGTAAGGAAGCAGGACGAGGCTCGATGGAGCTGTAAAGTGTGCCGTAAGGGAACGCTCGAAGGGAATCGGAATAAACATTCGATCCTGCCTAGATCTTTCCTTTCTGGTATCTTCGATGTCTCTCCTTCTGCTTGTCCCCCTGCATCCCCCGTTCCCCCGTGATTTATGTTAATGTTTTTGTCTGGAACTCTAAATACAAGGAAAGGCGATTCGATTCCTGCCGCGTCAAGTTCGCAGCCCCTTCCGTTTTCTTATGCTGATGCCGATTAACTTAACTGCTTTAAGACGGCAATAAAGGTCGTCGACGCGATTTAACCGGTTTCCTTTTACCATAGAATCGATGCCGTAACGCCCTCGAACGTGAAACCAAAGCTTCAGCCTGCATATTGACGATAATGGGAAAAGTTGTTGGGCTCTTCGATATCTGACTTCTGGTGGGAGTGTCGATCAATCAGTCTACCCGTGATCCAACCGTGATCTTATTTTACACTCTCCTTTTTATTTTTCAATTTCAAATATAATTTTTTCAAATTCTTATTCAAATAATTCTAAGCTCGAGGGGAGAAACACGTAGAAAAATATGGGAAAACGATCGAACGAGGTTCTTAATAATGGCAACGCCTTCTTCAAGCTTCTCAATGTTCTATACTTTTCGAGCAACCCCTATTTTCACCATTACTCTCTTCAACCGCTGCCAATTCTCGACGAAACAAATTGGAAATAATCGATCCTGGCCAAGCCATTAATAATGCTCGATCGACCGTACGATTCTTTAAGTTGGCAAAGTCTGTTTATTGTTTTCCAGAATTGCGATAGGCCCGTTACCAACGAGAAACCACTTGGTATTGGGCAAGTTCGCATTAAACTGACCGAGACCCAATCCCCTGCACCCTGCAGGTACACAGTTTCTGTGGCGCCGGGCTGGTTTCGGAATCTGAGAGAGTTTTCGAGGTCCGGATTACCTTATCTACGGACTCTCACTCGCTCGCTCGCGCCAATTCCTAAACGAAATCCCGCCAGTCCATATACCGGGCCGTTTACGCGACGATTTACCCCTTAAACCATCCTCCGGTGGTTGTGCCTAAGTCCGGTGGGTAGTAATGCGATATACGAACTATCTTATCCGCGTGTCTACCCCTCGTTGTCACGGTCTACGTCATAGTCTCTTCATCAAAATAAAATGACCCGTCACGTATTATAATCCAGTGTGTTTTACAAGAACTCAGCGGTTGATCCTAATGATCAAGCGAGAATAATGTTTATCCGGGTAAATAGCGTGGGACTGTCTTTGACAGAAATGATCGCCTGACACGTGACTACCGTACCATCAAAATTGAACTCGTTGTTCGATAAAAAGGTGATATAAACGTAGTTTTTATAAAAACGAGTATCTGTGAGTATTTCCAAACGATTCCCTTGTGAGTTTCTAAACTTTTATGTATAATCGTAGTAGCGTTTTCAAGTGTACAAGATTTCTTTATCAGAGTTCAAACATACCCACGGTTTTCTCAAGTCAAAGTTATTGACACTTGTAGTAGTACTATCTTTGTACTGAATCTTTCAAATATTATTTATATTTAATTATTCTATTTTGTCATTATATATAATTATATCGTTATATATTTATAATTATTTTATCACACGAAAAAATCAAACGTAGGAATTGATAAGGCAACTGCAACCGTTTCCCAGTTAATAGATGTTCGTTTATACACCGCCGTATCTCAATCGAGCGTTTTCTCGTGCACGTGTAGCCCATCCGGTTGTGAAGCACCGATTTATGATTCATGAAAATAAGAAACGCATATTTTGGCGAAAAATATCGCCGGGCTGCGATTGATTTAAGCCTGATCGTAAAATTCTCGTCTACGTGGGCGATCGAGCAAACACAACAGAGCAACATTGCCTTTTGTTTAAAGAGTTCCCTCTTGTCTCTTCTGGTCTTTATTTTCTATTTTTCAAAAGGATAAAGAAGGACGATCGCGATGTATATTTTTCTTTTCCTTTTTTTGGTCCAGTTCGAAGTGACGGAAAAAGGGATTCCCCTGCACCTGATGCAATTAACTCGCTATTAACGAAGCAGACGTTCGACAGAGGCCCGCCGTTACGAAAGTATAGCTTGCTGTACGTGATTAAAACGGGAATTCGTTATGGGCACACCGAGCACGTCGATAAGATTAATTGATAAATGGCTAAATCGATCGGCTCCGTTGTAGTTTCACTTCGGCTTGGGCTTATCGGGGGAAAGATAAATATCTCGCGGTGCCGTGGTAATGATAATCGAGTTAATTCGAAAATGCGTTAGACCGCCGAGGTGATCTGTGGCAAATTATCATTACAACGACCATATCTCTTGGTTTAGACTATTCGTGCGATTTTTATATCGTATTTAATAATCTCCTGAAAATTATCCGGCGTTACCAATTCGAGTAACGATTAAGAAAGGAACTTGATCAGTCTGAATCTTTTAATCACCGTCGATTTAAAGTCTTTGTCTCATTCAAAGAGAATCTTTTCGGCAAATATCAGGGTAATTATCTTCGAATAGCTTGAAATATTATCTATTTATATCGTTTGAAAGCTGTAAAGACATTAAATGATTAAGTGCGAAGCTAGTTCAACTTTATCAGAGAGTACGATACATTGTATAGAGGAATTTTTATTGTACGAAATCTCTGTATGAACTTGTAAGGCATTTATCATCGTAGATTCGTAATCGTAGTCGATGATTCTCAGAGACGTGTCGCAATCGTTCCACGAAGTGCAACACAAATAAATAAACCGAATGTATGTATAAGACCATTTCTTACCGCTTGTGATGCATCATGTTAATCGAGACAGGAGAGAAAAAAGAGGACAGAAAACAAAAAAGATGATTGAAGTAGAACAGAGAGAAGGGAAACTCGAGTCTGCGTAGTATCATCGCGGGACATCTGTTTGAATAGCCGTGTTGCTCCGATGTTTTCGCTCGAAGAATTGCACTCCACGAGGATTAATCAATCGAATCCACTGATTCCGCGGAAATACAAACTTTCGTTTCTATATTTAAGACATTCTTTCAAAACGGTCTATCGGTCGTAACTCGCGATAAGTCGTGTTGCAAACGAATGCAACGTGTCGACGAGTTACATTCGGATGGAAATTCATATTGCTAAGCGCGTAATAGTCGGTCATAAACATAAACGAATGGCTGTTATCGGCTGATCGTAAAACGGGTCCAAGAAATTGAGCACTCGACATGAAAACGTCGAAACTCATTGACGAGAATGATACTGCGAGTCCGCGTTGACCTGTCAGGTTTTCTGACACGAGGGAATAGAAACAGTGAAGCGGCAGTAGACAGTCACGAAATATACTGTCACACGCTTGGTAACCGTAGAAAACGTTATCCACGCACGAAACACCGAAGTCGATGGTACGTACGTACGGCTGCACGTGGGCGGTGGTTAAGGTTCGATTTCCAACGTCATCTTTTCTTCGGATTCTTTTCGATTGGATCTGCTTCTGTCGCATTGAACGCGACGATCGCGATGACTCAACGATAATAAACCGTTAAACACGGTCATCTGTTTGTCTATAATTGTCTATCGCAGTCCTTGTACACGTCGAATAAACAATATATTCCGTCTTATTTATGATATATAACCATGTTGCAAGAACTTTACGATGATCTAATCGCGAAACAACTTAACGACGTTTCAAAGTCCCGGTAATATTTCAAGAATCGAGGAAAAGATCGGAGAATGTTCAGAGAGATTAAAGCCAGGAGAACGAACCGAAAGAAAATCTAATTAAACGCGTGCTTCGGTGAAATCGCCTGAACGCCGATTTAATAAGCACGTGCCGTGTAATTTCAATTAGCCTGTGATATCCGTGAAAACGAAGTCGCGACGATCGTCCCCGGCGTGTTCTTGCCTCGGCGGCTATTAATATCACGAGCCTCCTTGTATTAGGTATAGAAACGATAAATAACGGATAAAACCGCATCATTAAGACGATAATGGCGCGCGCTGCTTCTTCGATACGTGAGTCGTCTGCGTGTAATTTTTGCACTCGCTAATCGCATACATGTATTCACGCGACTGTCTGATAACAACAGACGCAAACTACTTCTATTATCTACAGGATGTTTCTTTGACTGGGTGCTGCTACCTACTTTAAAGGGTGTATTCGATAATAATTTCCGTTTCATGTGCTCCACTGAACCGTTTGCGATCATCTAAGAGAATTATCTACAGATCTACAGCTAAGAAATTTATAGTTGATCAAGAGTCTCCTACAGGCTTCAATTTTGATGGTCAGTATCTGTTTGGAACACTCGGCATGATGTTACGAAGATACAAAAGTGACTGTATAACGTCAAATCGATCGGTCTATGGACATAGGTGGTTAGAGCAATTTGTAGAACCTTACGTATTAAAATGGCATATCTGGCTTGTCAAAAGGGAGTCTCGAAGAACTCCGTGACTTTTTTGGTAAATTTGTCGTTCCTTCGTCGTTACGATATTCCATCTAAACCTGATAAAAATATCGTTAAAAGTGGCGAGTTTTATTTTCCTACTAAAAATATTTGTTTATCATATAAATTCCATTGTACTGTAGTTCCTACGTTTCATTCGATATTCCATGGAACAATGGAACAAGTTTAATCTATCCGAGGTAACACGCAACATTCTTTTCTTAACAAGGCGAAGCAATAGTTTAATTTCGCAATGAAATTCAATTTTTCAACAATCCAAAATACAACCACTCTTCTCGAGTTTCAAGATCTCGCAACCTGTAGCTCGGCTTGTCGAGAGGAAGCGTGGCGACATCGAAAATGACAGGGAAGCTCGTGAGAGGTTCGGTAGCCCGTCGACGCGTCACGAACGATCACGAAGCCGAATCGAAAGAGCGACTCGTAGCGGTCGTTCGTACTCGGTTATAGCCGGTCAGTGTAAACTCGGCTTTATTCGGCGTAGCCGTGCTCGACTCGCTCGCTCGTCGGCCCTCGACTCGGCCTAACACAGAAAAGGATAAACGGCGCGATAGGTGACGCACGGGTTAGAGCGGAACGGCGGGAGGACAGTGGCGGGAAGACGGCGGCAGCGGCGGCGGGTGGTGGGTGGTGGTTCGGCGGCGGCTGCTAGGTGGTGGCGGGAACAGAGGGGGGATACAAAACGCGTAAACAGAGAGTCAACATGTAAACAGGCCACTCGCGAGACAAACAACGTGGGGGCCGCGGGCTGTTCACCGAACGAGGCAGCCAGGCTCTCGCCTGTTCGTACGTTCGTTCGCTCGTGCGTTCTCTTTGGCTGGCATTCGTGTGTGCTTCGTTTCCGTCCGTCGGTCCGTCTGTTCTACTCCGGTCCCGCGTGTTAGCTCTCCGGCGTGTGTCGGATTTATCGAATCTCGTGGCGGCGTCCGTCGACGTGGGTACCGGCGTGTTCCAGCCGAGTCAAGTGAAGCATCGATCGCGGTTGCATCGCGTTTCAGTTGTACGGATAACGCGCGGCCGATAACGGCTGAAAACGCGACGATCGATCGAGAAACTAATTTGTTTCCATTTTCCGGCCGTGTGATTCAAGGTTGAAATGATGTTTTTGGAGAACCGTCTGCCCTGTCGGTCTGTCGTTCAGTGCACGTGATTTTCCCTCCACCTGGATTTGACGTGGGACGTGTGATCGCGATGCGATCGTGATACTGATTTGCAAGAATGTGACTCGTGCCACCGATAAAAGCCAAGCTCCTTATTGCTAATACTTTTGAATATCATTTGATGTGAGACGGTATAAAGTGAAACGTTTGTTGCGCTAGATACTAATAATATTCATTAAGGATCGATTAATTGTGGAAACGAAGTTTTGCGGAGACTACAAAGGTTTGGTACTCTTTGTTTACTCGTGTCGCGCTCATCCTTGTTCGTAGTTCAGTGGACTGTTAGTGTCGTGTTGATAGTTTTTGTTCTTCGTCCCGACGATTAAACGTGGTTTCGCTCCCGCGTTTGCCTCGATAAGCGGAATGCTAGGTAGTTTCCTCACGATGATGCAAGGTTCTGCCGCGTACCGTGTTACCGGAAAATCGATTAATGTTCGTTCGTGCACGTGAAAATCGAGGCATCGTCGAAACTCGATATAGCAGGGTAGGGAGAGAGAGAGAGAGAGAGAGAGAGAGAGAAAGAGAGACAACATTCCTCCGTGGATCGTCAACAGGTGTACACCTTAATGATACACCGATGAGACGATGGAGATTGCTGTTAACATCCGTGTACACTGAAGAGGAGGTGCTCTGGGGTCTCGCGTGAATCATTAGTTTCTTGCAGCGGTTCGCTACCACGTGAGTAAGCAATCGTTATCGTGCGTTTTATTGAGATTTATGCGACGCGTTGCCGTGTGTAAATGTCTAATTGTTGCACGAGAACGACCATACGCGCCACTCGCTAGCTTTAGGAAAATAACTGTTTACCGTTGACTGGGTTTAAAGAAATGCTATGCGGAAATAGCACGACTATCGTAATGGTTTTTTAATGGATGTGAACATCAACCGCATATAGGTTACATACACACGTATTTCGCCTATAAGATTGCCTCGGTTCTCCTTATTTAACGTCGGTTCGACGTTATTCAACGAGTCCTTGTTCCTATTCGTTCGCGTTTCGTCTCGTCGACACGTTAAACCTGGAGTGCCGCTGCACGTGGAACGCGTGCGCGACCACGTGTACACGCTGCACACGATATCGAATGATAATATCGATCGATCTCCGAGATGTTGACAGCCTAATTCCAAGTTGCTGCGATATGAACAAGTTAATTCCGTTTTCACGATTTTTCAGACGTTCGTCCGTGTCCTAAACAATTCGATTTAATAGCGTTCCTCTAATTGTTGGGTTGCTATGTTGCCACGGAACAATTAGAGGATCGCGTCTCCGACCGAATCGAAGCAAAGTTCAAGGATGAATCGTGACGTTACGATATTGTGTACAATACCTAAGTTTATCGTGTGTTTCACTTGTTTAGCATACCTTGAATAACTTGCACAGCGATGAAGTCACTCGCGTGACCGACCTGCCAATTATTTCGCGCAAAAAGTTACTCGTTACGAGTTAAAATATCGATTTTGTCTCGCCCATTTAATTCATCATCGCCGGCCGTTTTTGTCCGAGGACGTTCCATGAAAATATACTTAATTGGTTCGTTCGTCGGTTCGGTCTCGTTGATCGAATCCGAGCGATTTAATGGCTCCTGTCAAAGAATAATTCGACGAAATTCAAGTCGTCGATGTCATTGAAGGCTGATCTTCCAACAACTATGCATACTTCCTTTCACTTCGCCAATGCGTCACGGTGAAGTCCTATTTCGCTTCGAACCGAAGTTCATTATAATGGTATCGGAAAAGAAAGTGGAATCATCGTTGTATGATTCGAAACAGTCGCTATCGCGTCTAGGTGATCTTGTAATTACACCGAACAATGTGTGTCTTCATTACAAATGTTATTTCTAGCAAAAGAATGCCCATGAAACGGCAGAGATAATCGCCTCTGCTAACCGGAAGTTAAATTTCTCGAAGCGAGTTTCCATTAAGCGTGTCGGGTTGTAATGGTTTTACAGCCACAGATAAGAAGTAAATCTTGGTTCGGTAAGTTCTACCATGGTTTCTTGACACGTATGTTCGTGGAATAACGTTGCCGAGTTTCGAGAAGGTGGAAAACATCGAGGTAACGATCGCTACTAAATCGTCGTTTATTTATCGATACTTTGAATCGGCAATCTTTTTTCCTCGGTACTCGATAAAGCTTTCCTTTACGATTCTGTTCATTCATGTTCTCCTCTCGTATTCGAGGCAGGTTACACTTTTCCACTCGGATATGGACGTGGCGTCTGCCGCCAGTCAGTCGAGTCTTTAGACCTCCGTGTGGAATAAGAAACATTAAAAAGTGTTTGAGGGCAAAAGCGAGTAAACAGTTGGTTATTTATAGCCGCGCTGTGCGCTGACTTGCAAGGTGGACCGAATAACGGGGAAAACCGTGAGGTTTCATCGTATGTACGGCACGGTCGTTATTTTCTCGGATGAAAAAAGAAGCCTTTCTATGTTCCTTCCTTTTGCGATTAACGATGCGCATCACATTGAAGAATAAAAAAAAGTTATTTAATATTGAAATGATTAATACCATTCACAGATAATTTCTTTCTCTGCCGTTTGAACCATGTGTATCGTTACACATTTCTTAGAAGATTAATTCCTCTCTTTTTTTCGCTGTCTGGAAATTTATAGAACTCGGACTCGGGCCGACAAGAAACGCGGGTTTCTATCGCATTTGCGGTTATAATGTATAAATAGCGGCCCCAAGAAAGGACGAACGCTCGTACGTAGAAAGAGACGCGCTCGGGCTAGGCTGTCGCGTTGATTGCTTTATAATAGCTAAACAGCGACGAAAACGAGAAAAAAAGCAATTTTCTAAGAGGAAAAATATATTACTGGTATTGCTACATCCGCTTAATGAGTTTACGTCCACCGATTAGCGACCTCGTGTGTACCTCGTTCGTTAGTCAATGTTTACGAAACGAACGATACGCCATACTAGTGTTATTTCCGCTCCGACACGATTTTTCGGTGGCAAGGTGTCACCGACTGGGGGAACCGGAAAGTGACGAAAGAAACGAGAATAAAAAAGAGAGGCGAAATAAAAAGAGGGAAACAAAAAAAGTAATACACACGCTGATCGAACACAGGCATCGAACAGCACAAAAGCAATTTGCGGTCGTAACGCGGCGTAAACAGCGTCGAGCAAACAACTGATACAAGCGAAATAAAGAGTGGTTCGTTTAAAGATTTCATTGAACTGCCATGATAATGGACACCGCGCGTACACAAGCCTAACGACTCGCACCGAACGGTTCGTATTATCAAAAGAAACTATTGTCAAGCTATTGTTAACAATGCGTTGTTATTAAAGCCCCTGTGTTCCCGTGACAAGCAAAGACATTGTGCGTCACGATACCGACCAGCCTAGAAAATCGTAGAACCGAACTTTTGTTCTACGTGGGACAAGGTCTTCTTCGCACCTCGCATTAATCCCTCTGACCTTCGATCATCGGATCGTTCACGATGTTAGTAAGTACAACGCCTCGAGTCGATGGTATCTTTCGTGAGAATTTCAATTCGTCTTAGAAAACGCGAACGTAACACGGCGAGACCAGGCATTTCCGATCGTTTAGAAAATTGTTTTCGCGTATCTTCTTACCATAATTTCAATCGAACCGTTTTAATCGGTGCAGTCGTTAATATTTATTGGCCGGTTTTTATCGAGCGAAAAAACGGCGGTCGTTAAAATTTCTTTCTTATCCCCACCGAAGTGGATGCGAACAGTTCTATGACTTGGAACAGACACATTGCATTCGTATGGTCATTATCGGTTTCCTATAAATAAAATCATGCTTCTCGATAAAGCTGCCTAGCGCGCGAGCCAGAGTCGTTTAAAACGCGAGATTTACAGAGTTCTGTTATATAAATAACCACAATCACGGCCTGTGACGTCGATCCGCGTGTAGTTCGCACACATTTGATCGTTTCCTTTCTCTTTTGTTTTCAATGAAGACTAATCGTTTGTTCCTGTGTCGCTCTAACACTTTGGAATAAACGTGCCGCTCTCGAAATCGCTACGTTTGGTGGGCAGTTAATGAATTTCGACTTGCCTCGCTCATTAATGACACGTTCCAGGTTTTCATTTTCTCCGCGATTCCATGATCTACAAATTCGTTTCAGACGTCATCGGTATGGTGCGTCCTTTTCCTCTTCATTTGCATACATATACATTGTTTCCGAGTAGTCATTCGAAGACGGATCGTTCCACGATCATTTTTCATCCTGACGTGGAACAACGGTTGTTTACGATAGTTTTCCCGTGGTTCTTACGCGGCCTAAGAAATGCACGAGCCTCCTGTGGTCCGTTACTTTCTCAATGTTCGCCCATTGTCGAGATTAGAGTAGCAGCATTACTCATTCTCCGACCTAATTGCACGCGCCACACCACGCCGCGCTGCGAAGAAAGTCGGCTTGCGCGCGTTTTACAAACGCGATGCCTGTTTATTCTTCGTTGGTGCATTACCGCTTGAACGAAACATTTTCGTATCGCGGCATTTGCGAGTCACCAGATGCGCGCGACCACTGTATACATACACCGTAGTCCAGCATTTTTAAACTGGTACACTCGGAATTGAAAAAAAGCGGCATGAATGGCGCCTTGGAGGTTTCGTTTACACCGGCTCGGCTGAATATCAAAGCACAAAAGCAGGCTTTAAGCGTCGTCGTCGTCGTCGTCAACGACGACGACCACGGGTTTCGGATATACGCGTGCCTTTCTGTGTGTACGTGTTGTTTAGAACACGCCGCGACCATCGAGGAATTAACGCGAGGCTGAAATTTTTCTTCCGAGCCGCTGTTCTCTCTGCTTCTTTTCCGTAGCAAACTTTTGTACGCCTGACAAAAAAGAAAGCGAAAGTGACGTGAGACGATTCGACATTGTAACTTGTAAATGTTCTGGTTGCCGGTGCGTGCACGTGTTCACGGTTTAAACGTTGGTGTTGGTGCATTTAAATGCAGCAGTAGGGCGGCCACGCGACGCGTACAGATATATACGCGTACACGGATTTCATTCCTCCCATCCGGTTAAAGCAGAACAAAATAAAAGGTGAAACAAAGCGGAGAGTACGTTTTCCGAGGGAGTTTCATAATACCTTCTTGAATAGAGCCACCGGGATAGCCTTACACGCGCGCTTTATAATGTCGTTTGTGAGTGCGCGCACAAACAATGAGTTTACCTTGCCGCTTTAGAAGAAGAACGCGGTGACACGTGCGCGGAGACCCCGAAAAATTTAAGTCACCCGTTCGCGTGTTACGTTCGCGCCTTATCCTCTTGAAACGAGAATAAGCTTAAATAAGTGTTAAAGGCACGATTCAACCCCCGGTGCTTTATTTTTTAATCGATACGCTACACTTCTTCACGCTCGTTTGAAATTGCGATTACAGCGTGATAAATTGCTTTACCTTTTACATCCTTCTCCTTTTCCTCTTTTCTTGCTTTTTGGTAGTACAAGAAATTAACAGAGAGTCACGATAGGCGGCCGATCGCGATCACTTGATTATTTCACATGTTTATTGATTGATCAGAGGTATTCCCAAGTGGAATACCAACACCGGTACTCACGTCATCGTACTTTAGATATCGAGCGTTGATCTATTACATCGGCTAGATTAGTTTTCGCGGTGTGGATTGCGAAATAAAAAGTTTCAAACCCGTCGGGATCCATTGTAAATTAGATCATTTGTATTCCTTGTTACAACACCGTCGCTCGATTTTCTGTAACGGTGTTATTCATCGAGCTCGCTTTCCCCCCACTTCGCGTCTCCTTCGTGAAAATTGTAAAAAATTCCCTGTAACGTTTCCGCGTTGCCTGACAATAGAGAGATCCTTCGAAAGCTATTTTAAAAGCAATTACCTCGGTTAGCTCGGCGAGTCGAGACACATCGAAAGAGATCGATAATTGATCGTTCCTCCGGCGTCGTCTCATTGTCAAGGCCAATTGCATACGATGAAAATTCACGGTTTGATAAATAGGAAAGTCGGTTTTCACTGTGTGCGCGTTGGCGCGTGTGTAACGCCACGGCAAAATATTCGCGGTGTCATTTGTATTCCGATTATTTGTGCGGAGAGCGTGTAATCGATTTGTCATAATGACGTGCACTTAAATTATCTACACGGATAGTAGTTATTTAGGTGTAAAGGGATTTATGGTTGTACAACGTGTCGGTTACGATATACAAGCGAGTTTGAGCAGGCGTATGGTCGTAAATCAAAAAGGCTAGAAGTTTGTTACAGAAGGGACTGGGAGGGGGGGGCGACCTTTTAACTAACACGTGCGATTAATTCGTATTAATCCAAGAACAGTTTCCAGTCAAACGTTAGAAGCTAATCCCCAATATCGTGAACTATCTTATCTCGCGTATAATACGATCTTCGATGATGCACGATTATGCGAATACGTTTTAAAATCGAAGCACTTTAGAGAACTTGTGACTTTAGAGAAAGAAATTCGTTTTAATTCCACCTAGTACGAGCCGTGTCTTTCTGGTATCAAGGTCGGTCGCGTCGCCGCCGTTTTAGAACAATGCAGAATGCAGTTTAATTCCGTTTTCTTGGTCCCGAGAACCGGCTTGACGTGTTTTCTTCTGCAGGAACTAAGGGATCTCTCATACCAAATATCCTGACGTCTACTGACTCACCCAGCAAACAACTTCCACCACATAAATAATCAACGTATTACCCAGTAAAGTGTCATTACGCGAGAAGTTAACATCTTAAAACGTAAGTTTAAGGTCTGTACGTCTCGATGAAGGGCACATGGTTCGATATGAAGAGAGCTTAATGTGCAGTCGCCCACTGAGATACTGACTCGGAAATTACACGCACGTGCTTCATGTACATGCACGCTGTCTTATCGACTTACACATACGCGTTCAGGTTTCGCGTGTACGAACGTGCACACGACACGCGTATATTTACGTATATTGCACGTGCTCGAAGCGTAACAATCGTGGCCGCGATGAAATATCTTCGCGACAAACCGGCGATACTTATGAATAAAACGCCATTTTCGATGTGGTCGTAAATTTTCTTAGAAAAAGGAATTATGTATTTGTCATATAGGTCGTTTTAGTTTTGCGTGTTCTGTTCTTGTTGCGATAATTCCACGGTAGCGAGTTCTCGGTGACAATCGAGGCTGTCTTGGCGGTAATTGATTAATTGAACGGGCTTCAGCCGTTCGCAGATTTAACTGAGTCATGCAATTACCTGAAAGGAGGATTTCCTGTTTAGGCTACGGAATTAAGTGGGTGTTCGTAGATACGGCCTATTCGCGGTTAGTATCGTGTCGAATTATGCATATACTCCGCCCAACGTGCCTTAGATCTAACGTACGACGCTTCGAACCTTCAAGATCGCCACGACCGAGATTTTTACGCGGGACAATGTTCCATCTGGCTGTCGAAAATGCGTTCGATGCAATAAAACGTGAATGATCGTCGACATGCAATTATTTCAGATACCGGCCCCTCTGCTTGATATTATTTACGCACGATATCCAAATGAGTTCATTATTGATCGGTGGTTTTTTTACGCAAGCCCTCTCGACGTCCATTTGCGAGTGCGTTTAAAGCTGAAATCAATTTTAAATGGTACGATAATAATTTACATTCGCTCCATCTTGATACGTCCGGCATCAACGATGGTTATACAAGCCATTTTTTCTCATTGTTCTCGTACATAAACCATAAAGCGTTTCTGCTAGTTGAAATGCACGTTGAAACGATCGTGATTCCCTTTGAAAATTCTATTTACAATCTCACGCGCAAATAGGTTCTATAAATTATCACCCGATAGGTCAATTGCCCAGTGAGCGCCGGGTGTATATTGGTCGTAGTACGTTTGAAAGGTGGTAGGTGTTCCTTGGGATCGAGTAATATATAATATGTGGCCGATCTAACCCGGCACGCCGCGCCGTATTGTAAGATTACGTAAATCACGTTAAGCAGCACCTTGCCTGGAAGGAATCTCATATATTATTCCAGTCCTAATATGGCCGTACGTGCGTGCATCCCTGATGGTTCCCGCTCCTTCAGATGACACGATATCAACCCTGCCTCTTGCCGCCTTGCTTGGAACGTTTATTTCCGGCTTACGTCTGTCGTATATACACCCGTTTAAGTTCCTCTGCAGGGACTCAAACTTTTCTTATCCTCCTTATTATACTTGATTATTTCCTCTTGAGTTCTTCTAGACGAGTTAATTAAACTCGCCTCGTCAAATGGGGATATCGAATAGCTTTTTTCTTCAACTTTCTTGACGACGTCATTTTTATTTTACTTTTTACTATCGTTAGCACTGTCCGCGTGGTGCTGTTGCAAATAACTGTACATACGTAACTTAGAAAATTACGACTCTGCAATATTTGCTTGTTTGTATACAAAATTGTCTTACATTTTCGAAGAAGTTGTTATCACGTTATCGTGATAGGTTGGTTGGTTGCGATTGGTTAAGATCGAAGAAAAGAGTTTGAGAGCCACTGTAAAGGTCTTCCAAGCGAGAACCTCTAGGAAAGGGTTAAAGGAAGGGCGTGTAACTCTCCGTTATCTCGCCGTGCTTCCGTTGAGGGGGTTGAACGCACGGTGGGGGTGGTTTCTCAACGGGGGCAAGAGGGACGGCAATGGCAAAAGGGACTTGAGGGCCAGTGCCCCGGAGTTAAAAGAGGTCCGCAACATTTTCATGATTTTCCCAGGCTAATTGTTATGCATGGCGCACATCCCGGCCGTTTAGCCTTTAAACTCCGCGACCTTTCCCTCTTTCTTCTCCGTATACTCCCTTCCTCCCTTTCCTACGCTCTCCTTCGCCGTTCTTGCCTCACGAGCATTTCCTTTCTATCTTACAAAATGTCGTCGGGCAACCCCCGTCGCGCACTTTTCCAGCTACGTCACTGAAGCTCACGTTCTTCTTCTCGTACGGCTCGTAGCGACGTTCTCTTTCCCTTTTCCTCTCTTTCTCTCTCTCTCCCTCTTACTTTTTCTCCTCTTTTTATTTTCTCTTCGCAGCAGCATGATAAGGACGCGCACGTGCTTCCGCGCCCTCGCAAGGGGCGCCTTCTGGGAGAAACCGATACCGGCTGGGTCACGGGCCAACAGTCTGCAGGAGTTTTAGGAATAACCGAGATTCCCAAACTTTAGACCAACGAGTTGAAATCGCAAGGAAAATTCTTATTGAAGATAGAGTTGCAATAATTAGCACTGCTAATTTCACTTAACGTGCTTGCTATCAGTTTGTCCGATTCATCTTCTCGCTTTACTGTACACCTTCGTTTATAAGTATAATTGTAGGACATTTACGAAATCCGTGCGCGAAACTTCAGAAATTGTTCGGAATTTATTGAAAACTCTGGAATTATTATCTCGTTTGGAACGCTGATACATAATGAGCCTATATATTTTACGTTATAATAAAAATCGCGTAAAAATTCTTGGCACTTGCATTATTAGATTTTCCACTGTATTTTGTAGTTGCTCTTTGATTTTATGTATTTCACGAGCCGGAAAGATTTTCAACAGACTTCTCTGATTTGCATATATGATTCATTGAAGATTGCCTACGTGGATTTTAGAATCAAAGGATTGCGCCTGTCAGTGTATAATTGATAATTAATTACGTACTTTCCTGCAATTCTTGAAATAACCGTGACACGTTTCAGCGTATTTCTAAACTCCATTTTGTATCAATCTATAATTCTGACTAATTAATCGTTTCCTTAACAGCCTGGTCGATCACCGCGCTTTGTGCTAAATAAACTTAGGTGTCCTAATATTTATGAACGAAGATATACGTAAAATAAGAGGATATACGAATAAATACGTAAGAAGTACGTAAAATAAAATAATACGTAAAAGAAGAGTAGGGGTAGTATACGTGTTGTTAGTTACGTATGGACGTTGTTCCAAGACCAACAGTCAAGAGAGAAATTTCGAAGAAAAGATAATTACTAAGTTCTCCGTTTTTGTATTTTACATTGGTTCGTTGCAACTGACATAGCAAACGTCTGTCGTAAAGTTCTCCTTTATGACCCTCGAACGTACTCACGTTTGAAATTTATGAAGGTATACCGTAAAAAGATTGGACATTGGTCACAAGCGTTGTTTGGCTCTAAAGTACACGCACCGTGTTAACCACGTAACTCGTGCGCTATCGATGCAAACTCGGATATAGGCCTTGCGATCCTTTTCTCGTGGTTGTACACGTTGAACATCACGCGACGTTCTACCAAAGCCGGGTACACGTCGCAAAGACACGTAACAACAACTGTGTTTAAAACTGTAAAGGGAAATAGCCCACTTTGGATGTGTAACGCGAAGAAACGCGTTCTTTCGTGTAAGATCTTAACGCGAAGTAGCAGCAAGTTTCGCGAAATACTATAGACGATAGGAATTGTTGCCGTTCTATAGATAGACTTCTGTTCTTGATTTATTATTTTTAGTACAGACGTCAGCATTATAGCTCTCACGTAGGGTATAAAACGCAACTCAAGCCACTCATTTCCTTTCTACTGCTGGTGTGTACCGAATGCTAAGTTTAGCGTGTACTAGCTAGCTTGACTTCAATAGTAAATGACACTCGGATGCAGTAGTTTACCGCGGTGTAACGATGACGATTTGCGACGTTTCGTTGGAGCGATGCTCGCGAGAACAATGAGCTTGTCTTCTGACTGGCTATCTTTACAAACAACCGCGTCATGGTATTACGCGTTGTCGCGATAAGAATGTCTAATTCATAGCTTTAATAGACGCTCTTTTTTCTCAATATATCTCGTAATAACAATTTATATATGTTACTTAACGCAATGAAAATCTTGGCCAACGCTCAAACGCATCGTACAAAGTAATTGTTCGTCGTCGTCTTGAGTTGCTACTGCATCATTGTATTCGAATCTATTTCTCGATAACTCGTTTCGAAATGTTTTAATACGTTGATACATTGTGGAAGAATATTAAAGCGTAGCACATGGAGGACGTATATCTACGTCAAAATATCTTTTTTGATCCGTGGACACAGTGGGGATGGCGTGGTAAGAGTCGAGGAAGGAAGAAACAGTTCGTCGTTAGATTACTATTATTTCATATATCTCGTAATATATATTTAAGGTTACTCGAAGTGTTTCATAATCTGTGGTTTGGTACCACGCATTTAACATTTCCTGCTTACTACCTCGCTTTCACTATTACGAAAATTAAAATTGTTCGTTGATGAATAATTCAGTTCAGCATGAAATATTTCAGATTTTAAACCCTATTTCACGCTCATTAGAACATTACATTTGACTAAGAAATGAATCAAACGTTTTATCGCTGCCATTAATCTGTTAATTTATTTTGCGTTGATTAAAACTCCTGTTCTCAGTCGCACGTATCTGTAAACATGATGCATCGCGAATGGTTGGTAGGCCAGGCGAGCAGTTCGTGACGGAGGTGTGACGGTAGCGAAGGGTGCGGCGGTGAGTTCTGACAGCGTCGCGGTAGCGGCGCAAAGACCTTGTACCAAGGGGAAAGGAACCCCGGGGAAGGGTTAAGCGTGTCCGGTCGGGAAATAACTTTCTTACCTACTTACGCCTTCATCTCCTGAGGGCAACTAACTGCGAAACGTCTCGAAACTCTTCGCTTCCTATCGTATTGTGATGTCGAGGAAGGTGTCTTCTCTCGAGGGACGGGGTTTCCTGTTTCGCGTTCGACAGACCGCGACCTCGGTAAACTTAGGAACACTGGAAGCACTAGAATCGTACCTTCCTGCTCGAAATTCACCCGGCAACTTCTCAAGCCGGTCTTTCAATCGCGATATCAGCTGATTCTTCCCTTTTCTTCTTCTTTTTCCCCCCTCTACCGCTCCAGTCTGTTCTCTCTTTATCGTAGAATTAAAATTCAATTAACGTTCGATTATGGTTTCCGTGGCGCGGCAATCTCGCTGAGATAACCAATATTACTTGTTCGGCGTGAACAAGGTAATTACAAATGTATCGCGTCGGACTCGCGATAACGGCACGGCCGGTTAAACTACGCGATCAAATATGCAATAATTTTCTGTGCGGTTAAAAGCGTGTGCGGCTTGGGGTGACTAGGGACGGGGGAGGAAGGAGAATTTACAAAGAAGAAACGAAGAAGTAGAGAAGGTTAGAGAAGGACAGAGTAAAAGAGAGAAGAGTTAGCCGAGTGTGAAACGTCGACGGGCATACAACGTTGTATCGATAACCGGGTGGGTTTTCTCTCGGTTGCTGGACTCTGGCGCAGGGGATGTGGAGAATAGGGTTCACGCGCGAGCTCTCCTAGTCTCGCGGGACACGCGATCTTGCCGAGCCGGTGTATTGGTCATTGTTTATTCGTACTTGCATGCGCACTTACGTGAATGCAAACGGACACCGGCGCGGCGATATAACGAACCGTATTTTCTAGCGTGTTGCGGCGACCAATATCTGACTGCATAAAGCACGCACGTGACTACAATAGGGTGGAAAAGTAGCTGCGCCTAGTGTTAAGCCCGATAACGCTGTTTAAACGAAACTTATTCGTACCGTTCGGTCTTTGCTTTACGCGTGCTCAGTGTCATTAGGCGTTGATACACGATTAAACGCGAGCGAACCCTTTGATGAAACCACTCGGCAATTTCAACTCGAAGGAAATGCAAGAGAGTACCAACACTTACGTGTTTCCACGTTTAATAATCGCTAGATCGAGACGCGGGCTGAGTCTTGAGAGTCGAGTTTACCGCGAATATCGACTGATTTCACAGGGCAGGCGTGTCTACATTGCTTACTCGTGAGCGTGAAATAAACCAAAACAGACTCTGATTGAGTTATTGACGCGTTAAATATTTCAGACTTATTCGTCCCGATGTCGTCTGGCAATTAACGGGATCGTTCTTCCGCTAACTCTTGGTAAATAGAATTATCGTTAGACGGCTAACGCGGTTTGTCCAATTCCCTTGATCCGTGTCAACAGTTGAAACTATTACGGTGACTCGAGTCTATTTCCACTTCCACGTACCTAGCTAACGTCTCTAAATGATCTTCCTCGAAGGTTTTCCAGTCACCCTTCGCGGTAGCAATTTGCGAGTATCCTTGCTCGAGGCTCGCAGCGTATATCGATACGACGCTTCCTTGGACGTACGAGCGTGTATCTGAACCGTGCACACATATTTCCTCGTAATCCGTGGCATTGCGTGTTTCGATAACGCGGACAGCTAGTCGGAACGGTATTTTATGCTCTCGCACTTTCCCTCCTCCTCGGAGCTCTTCCTTTCAACGCGATATCTTCAGACTTGCACTTAGCCGAAGGTGACCGCCCACGTGTATATGTATAAGCTTTAAGTATTGGCCGGATCACGCTGACGCGAACTACGTTCCTTTTTTACTGTTATTACGCGAACCTTCTCCATCGGTGGACCACGATTCTCTCTGGTAGCTTTACAGAGATTTTGATAAAATCTGTCGAATGATAAGTGGCACGGATTCATTATTTGTGCCCCATTACACGCAACTATAATACCGTGTCCACCACGAGGGAAATTGCGAAAATGGTGTATCGGAGAGTTTACACGAGATTTTTCACAGTTCGTATTGGAACGGTGTTCACGATGTGTAACGAGACGCTGGTGGGTTGGCGCGATCGATGATAAAGGATATGATTATGTTGTAAAAGGCCTGTGTTGTCAGCGGCGTCGTCGTGAGCGAATTGAAATTTTTGTGTTTGAAACGCGATTCTACGAGGGAATGGAAAAAAAGACATACGTGAAAGGGGGTGGTACTGGTTGCACAGGCTTTAAGAAAAGCAAGGGGGGATGGAATGCACTGGATCAAAGGAATCGTACATTTTTAATGATGTAACGCGATCGTTCGTAATATTTTATGCGGTATATAAATGAATAAAAATAATATATCACCGTGGATGGCACGGTTTTATCGCACGCGCACGCACCGTCCAGTGTATTTAATCTGCGATACGGCATTCTACATACCTACGTACCAATAATGATGAATTCCTAGCGTTACTCGCGTTTGCCAGGCTGGTAATACGTATGTAACTAGCGTATAACATTAACCTTTGATGCACCGTGTTACAATCAATTAATTGTGCCTTTTAAAATTCTGATTATTATCGATGCGGCTCTCGAAATATTCATCTGGACGGTATCAAAATTGCGTGAGAATTTATATTTTGCAGTAGCCCCGGCCGCAACGGCAATTTTTGATAATTTACTAGCGTTATTTCGCGCGCTTTATATCACCGATGGGATACCCCGAAAGCGTTAATAATCAAACAATTAAATTCACCGGAATTGTTGGACGAATAACACACACACATGTTCGTGTACGTGGATACGAGGGAAAAGATAGGAAGAAGGGTAAAATAAAAAGCGAGATAAAATATCAGTCGTAACACAGGTGCAATTTTACCCTCTAAACCATTCTAATTCCAGCGCCGTATGAACGGTTGTATCGATCGTAAACTGGACATACTTGATATCTGTAAACCGGTATCAACCTGGGTTTAGCCTGATGTTAACTGTTGCTCTCGTTACCAATCTATAGAAAACGATATAGAAGGGCCGATTGATCGGTTAAGTTTAGCTTCCTGTCGAACGGGTAAAAAAAAAAAAAAAAAAATAGAAACGACGATGTCAACCTTAATACTTTTGTATGTATTTATTGAAATCTGTAACAAATTTGATTTCCATCGATCGTAAGACCGTTCCGAATTTATTTTTGCAACAACTCGAACGACTAATGGATTGATTGTTCTGCAACGTGCATGGATTTCTCGATTCTCAGACAGTACGAACGATATATATCTTCGTTATTCATGTGGCTGCAAAAGTTTCGCCTATTTATACCTGTGTGCAAAATTTGCGCGCACCGTCGAATACCGGCAAATATTCGGTGTTCCGCATCGACTCATCGATCCACTTTATCAGTCGCCTCCTAACCGCGATATTTCCCACGACCAATCACCTGGGAACTTTCGCTGCCTGGGATTCTGCTCGTTCTTTTTTTCCCCATTTTTATCAGCCCTCGCCTACCCCCTCCGCGTATCTGGCAGGCTGACTGTGTTCCAATTGGAGTACAAAACGTGGCCGATACTGGCAACCGGTATCGGAAGGCAACCGGCCACGGAGGAACTAAATCGCATACGAGTACACACGTCGTGCAAATGCACACCCTTCCAACCCCTAATGCCAATGACCTGCTCGCTTATAGGCACAAAGTCCTAGCTATATCTGACCGTCTGTATGTTACCTATTCTTAGCACGAGGAACTCCATATGCATAGTATATGTACATATACGTATGTACGTGCTCTTACATACACGTCTTTGGTGTTGGTCTTACATGAGCCGCGTATACAGGGAACCAATAACGAACGTATTTCGTTTGAGGTTGGAGTGTGTTGCACGTCGAGCAGAAGATCGGTCTGTTTGCCTTGTAAGATTCCATCTTTCTGTGCCGTGACGTCTCCGATTGGCTAACGAAGGTAGAATTTTAATTAACGATATCAAAGGACGAGGAAACGATGCGAAACGAAAGACTCGGCGAGGTAAAATATTAAATAATGGGCCGAGAGTAACGATCGTTAGACGTTGTTACGAGCAAGTTTCGCGGTTCATGAAAGAAACTGGCGTGAGTTAAAGAAGCAGCAGGAAGAGAACCGTCAGGGCCATTTGATAAGCAACCGTGTTCATTATTGCACATTAGCCCAGTTATCGTCACGCCTTCTTCTGCTTAGTTCTTAGCCTCTATCTCGTTCTTCGTTCCGCTTCGCAGCTACTTTATCTACCGGCATTCTTGCAACTGCTGATACGTAGGCAGAAAAATGAGAAACGGTTGTCTATTCGTAGAACAGTTGTGAAACGATTCTTATCGTTCGTTTTTACTTCGAATTTTTACTGGATTAGCTGATAATAAAAGTACCAAGAAGACTAAATATCGCAGGCTTTAAATCTACCCTTGTCTTTAAATCGTATCGAAAATTACGAAATCATAAAAAATTCAATATAGCAAAGACAGTAGTTCGCCCTTAGCGATTAAGGGATGTACGTACAAATGCGAACACCGCCAGACGAGATTCTTACGACACTCAATAAGGTACACACTCGCTCGCCCGCCGAAAAGGGTGCGAACAAGGGGTTGGTTGAACGCACTGAACGCCAGGTTTAATGAAAACAATCCTAGTTTATAATCCACGATAAGTCTTCTGGCACGAGCCATAGCGGAACAGCGAATTCTCTTACCTCGATCTGGCGAGAGGCCGACTCTCTCGAGAGAAGTCAGCACGGCGCGGCGTGCCTCGCAAGGACTTTCAGGAGGAGTGAATTGGCGGCTAGGTACCGCGAGGAAGGGCGAGGTTCTGACTTTAACGCGAGCTCTAGAAAGGGTTGGAAAACGAAGGGACCGACGTGTAAGACGGAGGACCATAGTGGGTGCGAGAAAGAGGGAAGGAGAAGACGACAAGAGGTAGATACGAGCAGAAGGACGACTGTCACGCGAAATGAGGTGCGCACGGTGGTGAAGAGACGAGACGAGGGGTGGCTGAAACGTAGCGGCGGAGAAGTAAGAGACGGTGCTTCCTTCTTCAGCGACTATTAGCAGTTTAGCTTCTACAAAAGCCTTCTAATTGTACACGAAATTTGCTCGGTCTACCTTCGCTGCCGCTCGACAATATACCTTCTCGCTATGATGGGAGAAAGAGTGTGTGTATACGTCTCTGTATATGAAACGCCGAAGGGGGTTGACGGGGGTCGAAGCAAGGTAATATCATAGAAGGCGGAACCGAGAGTCGTCTCATTCCTCCGACGTTTGTTAATTTGCCACGCGAGCATGTTACGCAAGCCTTTGGTGGCTGTTCTTGCGAACGGAGGAATGAGAAAAGTCCAAGTTGTTTGCCTAAACGATGGATATAAATACCGGTGTGCATGGCCAGGTTTTGCCAAGACGATAAACCAAATTCAAGTCTAGATACCAGGAAGCTATATCGTCTGGAAATTTCTTAGATTTATCCTTCGTATTTCCAGCGAATATCGCTGTTGGGACAAGGAACGAAGCCAGGTTACAGTGCAAGAGGAGAAGAAAGAAAACGCTTGAGATTTAACACTTTTTACCAGTGAGTTTCACGATTCCGCGACGGTCATTACCATTAGCAGAGGATCGAGAATCCGTGGAGAATAGTGGGTGAAAGAAAAGGCGGACTCGGGATTCAGATTTTTCATTAAGGAGACGTCGACTCAGCTATCCGGTCGCCCTCTTGGTTATAAGGGGGAGAGAGTGTGGACGGAACCCAAGCGGGCAAAAGCAAGAAGGGGACTGATGGCAGAGGACGGCTGCAGACTCGCGGTATAATATGGTGGATTAATACGCGCAAAATCTGCCACCTAAAAGTTATTAATGACTGCCACGCCGGTAGTTCGCCGTGCGACGCGTCAAAGATTTTATAAAGGAGGGGTTTCACCCTCCCTTTCTTCAAGCCACCCACCAGCGTGACGCGTCCATTCTTCAAGGGCGCTAAAAGAAAAGATCCCGGAAAGCCAAAGTTGTCAGCTACTTTCCTACCGCGCGACCTCACCAACCTTATTGTTCTCCTCACATTCTTTACGAAAAAAATTTTTAATTCGTACCTTTCTCGATATCCTTGATATTCAATCGATCCGTAGAACGTCACTGGAACGTGTCATTCTCCTAGAAAATCCCCAAACAGATTGGTTCACGGGAACGTCGAAAAGCTATCCCTGCGAAAGACGATCGAACGCGAACACGCTCGGCTCGATTGAAGAGGAGAGAAAAAGAGGAGAGGAAAAAAAAAAGGTAGAGCACGTTACAGAAACGATACCGAACGAGGAGTCGCAGCAGCGAAGTAGGATTTGCAAGGGGTTGCCGAAGGGGTCGAAACAGGGGGTGCAGATTTGAACAAGAGCTCGGTTGCTATGCAAATTGGAAAGATAATAATCGATTGTCGGAGGATGGTTGCGTTGATGGGCTCGCGGATGAGCACAGCACACCTCTCCACCTGGAAAACACGCTGATCTCCCTCACACCCCTGGCCCCCTCTTTTCGCTACCCCTTCCGACCCCGTATCGCCCATCCCGATCTCCCTCAAGGGAAATTATATAGTCTGCCCTCGACGTGCCCCCGGTCCCATAGACCGTCAAATACCTTACCTGTCCCGTCTGCATTCATTCCCTTCCGTGTCTCGCCCCTATATCGCCACTCCGTGGACCTGAGTGGTGGACACTACGAATTTTTTGGACACCTTCATATCGAACCTCGTAACCGACCGAGAAATGGCACGATTGAAACGCGACTGTTCGATTTTTCACACTGGTATTCCACGACGTCTCGTATATCACGTCCATAATGTTGGTAATGCTCGAGGTAAAGGAAGGTGAGGATAGTCTTTTTCTTTTTTGAATACTACAGGAACGAGATTACGGGATAAAGATCAGTCCGTGGCTTGTTTTTCATCGGTTCGAAGGAAATTTATTTTCTCGCCGCGATGAATAATGATGTTTGTATATTTTTAAATTCATAGGCATAATGAACGGTCCTGTAATCGAATCAGAGAAGTAGGGAGGGAGGGTGAACGGAGAAAAGGAGAGCGTCTGCTAATTGAAGAAAAGCCCTGGCGCGCATCAATCATCGGAATGAAAGATCGTGTCGAAAACGGTACGACCCTTCCTTTTTCGAGACATCGAGAATGCCGTTAACGTTGACCCGATTTTGCGTTCTTTCAGTTTCTAGTCTTCTTCGCGACTGTACGAAAATAAGGAAAACAAGCGCGACGGTGTTTAATTTTAATGAACGTCGACACGACGAACTATAAATTGCGCGTGCGGGAACGAAAGCGTTCGCGGAGGGAAAAAAAAGCGGGCGAATAGTAGGAACGATGACAGAGCTCGGCGTTAAGTAGTTGATTCTCGCCACGAATGCATCGCGCGGAGGGAATTGGAATAAAAATCCTTAACGAAACATCTCGAGGCATAAATTAAGCCGCCCCGGTTGGATCGGGTAAGCGCGAACGAAGGAGAAGAGAAGTGCGCTTGTAAAAGCGGATGCCAAACGAGCGACGAAGGTCAGGAGAAGAGAACACGTGCGTTCGAACAAACGAAAGCGAAAAGGGGGACATCGAAGGGTTGGGATGAAGGGAGAGAGAGAGAGAAAGAAAGAGATAGAACGAATAGAGGTGGGAAAGAGTAGAAGGGAGTAGGAAAAGTGTGCAGAGGGTGAGGAAGAATGAGAGTTTCGTGTTTGCGCATATTCCTCGCAATATTCTCTGTTTATCTCTATTGCCCCTTGTTTATCCAGTGTCCGTCCGTTCGTCCTTCTATTTTCATTTTTCCTTTTTCCTCCAGTCCAGGTCTTTGCGTGGCCAGGCAGGCGGTGGTCGTCGTCCGTCCTTCTTCTCCGTGTGACCAGGTACAACACTCCGCCTATTTGTCTGTCTCCCTTTCTTGCTTGCGCCACCTCCTATATATTCCATGCGGTGTTTACGTTCGAGATAAAACGAGGAACAAACAGCGGGCATTGGGCTCTCATGGTCACCGTACAGTCCGTCATAGCATCGTCTAATGTGACCGAGAAATCGAAGCATTCCGCTTCCATTTTTTTTTCTACGATACCTTTTTCCCTTAGAGACAGTTTCTTACATTCTTTTTTTTTCCCTTTTTAGAGAAAGTAAATCTTAATATTTCGTTTAGCCTTGGAGGGACGAAAAAACGCTTCGATGTACTTTCTATAATATATTCGTTATATCGTCCACTCTATTTCGAAATTCACAGGACGGTGAAACATCATCAGTCGAACGTATGGATTCGGTTCTCAACTTTATGTCGCAGTGAGAAGTAGAATAATCGCGATCGAAGGGATCCGCGGAAACGTCGTTAACGAACGTATTTTTGATCCGTTCTGGGAGGCATGATTTACGGATCGTGCGGAGCATTTGCCTGGTGGGTGTAATGGAAAAACACTGCGTCGTACGCGCGACTGCGAATCAGTATATATTATACTGGAACAAATATTTTGTACGTGAAACGACGGTGTCCGGTGTGTAATTTCGACGCATCTGTACCTGCGTCACGTGATCCGCCTTGTTATTCTCTATACGTTCTCTCGAATCCATCCGACGAGCGAGACGAACGGGCGGACAGACGAGAAAGAGATAAAGAGAAGGACGGAACGTAAACGAGAGGCAGAGGCACGAGAGGTCTTTGGATACGCGGAAATCTAAAAAGAGAGAAAGGAACCGGGCCCGGTACAACGCGCGCGTTACAACGATTGTTTCTCTCCGCCTGGGGAGGCGAACGCGATACGATAAAATCGATCCTCCTGATCGGACTATCGATCTCGTAAACAACCAGAACCTCTCGTAGGTCGTATCGCGAAGAAAAGCCGCCAATGAAGCCCCGCAGCATGTTGATCCAATGCATTTACAATAACGACGTTGTTTATCTGTCGGACGACAAACGACTGGTTGTTCTACCCTCGTCGTCACCACCACCATTACCCCGTATCTTCGTGTTACCCCTTCATCCCTGTATTTCTATCTTGCGCGTCCACTCTACCTCTCTCTCTTCCTCTGCTTGTGTCTACTACTACCGCTTTTGCCCCCCTGTGTTCCTCCTTCGCCGTATCAACGTCGACCTCCTCCACTTTACCCCATTCATCTCCGTCTCTATCGCTACTCTCCGTCCGTTCCATGTATATACAATCGTCGTTATATATTAAACACGCTGCAACGTATACCGAGGCAACGAGGCATCGACGCGCCAGCCAAGTGTACACGATGCACACGATGTCGGCCGCGTGGCGTCTAGATAGCGGTCTTGTTTATGCGATATCTTGTATACGCGACTTGGACTTTCAGTTCAAGTTTCACCGAGACGTCTTACCACGCGATTTTGGGAAGTTACAGCTCGATATTTTTTTATTACATATCTTTTTTTTTCTGCAAGTTGTATCCGTTTCGATCTCTCAGGAAAGATATACACGCGGAACTTTTGATTCGTCATCGATGTTCGGAAAAATCCTAATGGGAAGTTAGCGAAAAGCTGGAAACAGCTTCCGTGGCGGTGGCCTCCTCGACGCAATAGGGTCGCAGGGGATCAGGGAAATGCAGAAGGTTACTAAGAGCTAGGGAACTTGTAACCAGCACATGGAAGTTTTGCAAACACACACGGACGCGCGTACCATAGACATTCCACACTGGCAAGCTCTCTCATACTCTGGGGCAAGTATCGTCTGGCTAATGTAAAAAACATGGGTGCACACAACGTGTTGTGTGTTGCTTACATTGCGACTCTCCTTATTCCCGTAGGGTTAAAACAGGGGGTCGGGCTGTAGGAGGCTGGCGGAGCAGGGGGTGTTGGTGGGGTTGAATGATACCACGGGGTTAGCATTGTTTTGTGCGACGACCACTCAGACTCCTCGTCAAAAGAGCTGCTAATGTCGGTGCACGTCTACTGACGTCAATAACGCATGAGGCCAAATTGAAAAATTATCACACCAAAGCGAGGACCGTTGAAAACCGTTGTTTAGAGAGAGGGTAGCCACCGGTCAAAGATGGTCGGTAGTTACGCGATAGCCAAGCAGCCTAATTCCAGTCGACATCGCTCGACTCCAGGCAAGACTCTCGCCTTTTGTCTAGGATCGACTTGTCGGCTTAACCTAAACCAGAGAAGCGGAGTACGTTCGATTCGAACTTTAAAATCTCAATTAAGAATTCCTGAATTTAAATTTAACAGTTACGTTTCAAGTTTTTGAAATATATCGATCTCGGTCGATATATTTTTGAAGTTTTAAATTCAGACTCGACTGTTATTTGTCAAATTACGTAGAATCTAAATCCGGCTATTTGAAGTTGAAATATTTAAAAACGATCTTAAACCGCGTAGATTACGTATAATACATGGCTCTATCTCCAAACTCACCACCTCACGACACACGAATGAAACTGTAGGGTTCGCGATCGACTGACGAAACGGCTAAACAACGACTGTACGTCGCGTTGGTGGTGGTGGTGGTGGTGGTGGTGCAACGATGCGTCGGAGAAAAGCTACTTTACGAGGGTGGCAGGTCTGATCGTTGGGTTCTCTACCCGCTTTCTTGCTGGCGAATAATTAGAGCCGATAAGTCACAGCGCAACACCCTGTACCGCGGGGATGAGGCACACCGGTGAGACGAGGGGGCCGGATTTAGTGGGTGGGCGCTAGGTTCTGGGTGAAGTTGAAAGTTAGAATCGCGAACGGCGCGCAGAGGCTTGGAAATCGCGTGCCGATGCCCCATTACACGGACAGACTTAGCTTCACCCATAGTCGCGGTTCCTACTTTCGACTTGCAAGGGTGAAAACCAGCCTGCACCCTTCTCCCACCTCCCCCAACCCCTTTGCCGCCGCCTTTTACACCAAACGGCTCCTGCTATCCTTCGGTTCGTCCAATACGGCATTGCCACCCAGCGTGGCTGTTACTATTTAGGGTAATTTCGCTTTCCGATAACCGTTACGTAAGCTCGGTTTCGTCGGTGCCCGCCGATCGATCCGATTGTCTGCCACTCGTTTCTAATCGTTTCAATGAGAAGATTCGATTGTGGGTGAATAAAAGTGTACGACAGTCGGTTGGTAACTTGTTAAGAAGGCTTTCTTTGTTTCGATCGGTCTGACTTTAATTGGATGGCTTTGTTCGTTGGTTAGTTTGCCTGGCATAATTTAAAGTAACGATGAACTATATCGGTCGAATATTCGTTTAAAGTGTTGCTGTACGAAACCGGTTGCCTTCACGACTGCCTGTTTGTTGTAGTATTTCAAGTTGTTATCGGTATCACTGGCAGATAGAATTATTTAAAAGCCAGTACAGATAGTATATTCTTCGAAGGTAAAAATAGAAAGACTTCGAGCGCAATAATTATAGTGTAGAGACAAACTTCAATAAGTGTTTGTTCAATTTAGCATCAGTCAAAGGTCAAAGAAATTTCTGAGTCATTTATGAAATTATATTTAGATAACAGATATGCGGTAATGTGCAATTTTGCAGACAGAATTAGATACGATGATATATTTGAAGGATGATATACGTTTAGCCGTTTGATATCAAATACGATCTTTCGAGGCAATTGTTTAGAAGACAGAGAACCTGTTGATCGTGTATTAGAAATACGTCCGCGACAATTGCCCAATTCGAACGGATTATGTATTTTGCCGGTTGTTTTCATCGGTGTTGTTTTGTCGTCAAATTTGATTCCCAACGTTCATACGAAAGTACGCTGATTACGCGAATTACAGATGATAGATAACGTCACGAAAAATCAATGGAACGTCGTTAGTGGCAAACTTTGCTACCGCACAATTTTCCAACGATATTCAAATGATCTTCTCGACTCTGCATTTTAATAATATTCACTCTATGCTAAGAATAATTTCTATTTTGTCGAATGACAATGCAACGTTAGTGTCGTCTGCATAAATTGTGACACAGCGTGTTTCAGGTTCTTATAACCGTTCCTTTTGTCGATATACGACCGTGTACTAAAATACAAATGCATAAAAAATTTAAACGTCATTCTTGGACGTGGCTTAATCGATAATTCGTCCGTTTCGTAACGCCGTTGAAACGTATGTCGAAACGTTTAACCATCCAGTTGAACATTAATGTGAAAAGGACTAAAAATGTGTTGCCATTAACAAAAGGAAAACCTGTGTTACGTCGCGCGAGATGGACCGCGTGACGTCACTCTCGGTCTGGCCGCCAAGGCCCCACATACCGTTATTCCGACCCCAATAAATCTAAGGACCCACCACAAACCTAAGCTTTTAGCTTGGCCTTGAACTTTATTTTTAATCCTGAAAATGTTTTGGTTTATAGCTGGTTCTTAAAACAGTCCTTAGGTTCATTATACGCTCTCAAAAATCACGGAGCAAGCGAATATTTGCTTAACGGAAAAGCTTTTTCCCAGAAACTACGTCATCCACAAGCCACGTTGGTAGGAGGCTTTCTCCTCCTATTTTTCTTCATTAACATTGGCTATAATCAACGAGCAACGTGGATCGTTATCTTCTCTTTTTCTAATGCGAAACAACACAACGATACCGAACTTTCAAGTCAGTTCAAACTCTGTCTCAAGCTCTATAACAGTCAAATTCTCTTTCTCGGTTCGCATTCGTCGATCATTCTGTATCTTACATAACGTCTTATCCATATTGTATACAAAGTTGTTGGAAATACATATATTTTATATCCTGTTAACGCGGTGTTATATCAAAACAATCATCCCTATTATCTTAACGGAAATCAGGGGATCGATCAACTCGTGGTGTCGATTATTATAACCGTAGCGGGAATTTACGACTCCCGTTGACGTGATATCTCGCGAACTCCCCGCGACTGGTCGAAAATACAACCTTTAATCTTCGTCTGTGGAAGTTATCGTTTCTCTACGCTGAACAAAGGAATCGAACTAACGCGACGCGCGTTATCGTCAGTGCTTCAAGATTTTTGCTGTGGACGCGAAACCATCTCCGCGTTCTATCTACGGATCCAGGACAATAGACAGCAATGAAAGGAGTTTTTTTTACTGGCACTATTTTTAACTTTTCGGGGGCCTCTGCGGCGATGAACGCGCGAAGAGAAAGGCTCGAAGCGTTTGACCACGCGCCGGACACGGATGAGTTATTTTGATATCGGGACTTCATACCCCATTAGGTCCGGTTGACGATTATTTTGGAAGCGAGGCAGGACAATGCCTTGACAATACTCTGACCGCTGGTCGAACAAGATCAGCCACTATCCTCCCTTTTCTGTCGTCATGGATCCACGTCCCTACGCTCTCCCTTCCCTTCTCGCGTGTTTTCCAGCTTGTTCTAGCTTTTCCTTTCACTCGTTGTACGTTTGGTATACTGGAAAACTGATCACGTAGCTATCGTTGAGTTTTACTTGAACGAAGTTGCAAGAGAATTTACTGGTGGGGCCAGGAATTCCACAACAGGAAGCATATTTCCATAAACGTCCCTTTTCAGAGCAACGTAACAATATACGCGGAAAACTTACGGTGTCTGGGGTGGTCAACAAGGGGTGGCAGTTTTCCGCGACGAAAAGGGTGTTCAGGCGAATTGAACTAACAAGGTCCCTAAGGGCAGTTTACGCCCGATATCCCGGTAAACTCTAAACCGTCGGTAGACGATCGTTTAGCAAAATACTTTCTCGCGATCTGTTCGTTCTTTCTTCAAGGAAGTTGTATAGTAAACATGCCCACGTACGTACATCGGCGCTCATAATTATTCCAACGACATCAATAGTCGCCAAATGTATTTTAAATTATTTAAATTTGACACGTTAAGTGATACACTCGAGATTGAGCTCATTGTTCCAATAATGAATAGTTAATATATGTTAATAACAGCAAAAGGTGTTTATTTAATTTTTCGCAAAAATGAAGTTCAAATTTTTATGAATGGTACTGCACGTGCCGCCGTTCGTTTATAAACATTAGGACACATACAGAAAGTTAGGTAAATCTCCAAAATAATTGAAAGATTATTGCAGCGTTGAACGATCATTATATTCCACTTGTAACTTGTTCTTACAAGTAGCATTTACAAATGCAAATTTAAATTATGTATCGTAACATGAACGGGGTGTACCATGAAAAAAAAAATGGTCCTCTTCTAAAAGCGAAACAGCACCTAATTTAATCTGTTTCTTTAGCTTCATTTATTAAGGTTTAACCAAACAGAGAATTTCCCAATGAATCCACGTCTTCCAAAGACTAGAACTAACTGCGAACAAGTTCGAGTCGCATCTTGTACGCGTTATTGGCGTGAACGTTTTGGCAAGGGTCTGCGGAAGTACCTTGACTTTGATCAACTTGCCCCGAAGTCCTTCACTCGTGCTCGACAGTTCTTACATAGCTGGTTTAGGGTATTGTTTGCCCGCAGTGCGCCGATGAGAAATGGGAGGCATAGATCCTGGTGCCGCATCTCAAGTAGGCACGTCTCATGCTAGCTAGCAGTGACCATTTGTTAAAGTCCACTTTCGCCGCCACCTGTCTCCCATCGGTTAGGAAAACAGCTCATAACACCGTCCGCTGCGCAGTGTGATCGTTGTTTTTTGCCCCGGCAGACGGGGGCGTGAAGACTGTCCTGCGGATAAAATGTCGATGTCGTTAAGTCCAATACTTGCCACCACGATAGCCTCGTATCTCTCTCACTATAAAGTTTCTATATTTAAAGTTGCATCAGTACACGACGCAACCGCTGTTTATTCGTTGTTTTGATTTTATTCGTTGTTTAATCTACTGTTTGCACGAAACGGATGTGTCTCGTATCTTGTGCATCCGAGTGAGTCAGAAGGAAATATTGGATGGTAAAGAATAAGTTACGAATATGCAGGGAGAAAACGCAAATCTGGCCACAAATGCCTTCATCTATTTTTCTGCACAATTTGGGGATGATCTATCTAAATTGATAGAAACACACTAAAACTTTGATTGTCAAAATTAATGACACATATTGTTCGAATAATTTATTTGACAATTTTTTACTATTTTTAATCGTAATATTTGTAATATATTTTTTACTATTTTATAAACAGAAACACAAATGATAAACTAATAGAAATGTCACGATTCTTTCCTTTTTCAATCTTTTTTACCATGTTTGTCACGATCCCTAAATTCTTTGATAATCGATAAATTCTATTAATTCTGATCATCGATATTCTATTTTAATTCGCATCGTTAATGTGTGAATAATTCTTGAATGATGTCCTCTCTCTTTTTTGTGATCATTCGGGGAAATTAATAAAATCAATTGGCGAATATTGTGGGAAAAGTGCGGCCAGCTGTGAGACTCGAGAGCGATGTTACTTGTCAATTCGCTCGTCGATTCGATTGCTGGTATGAAAGTATCGCATTGAAACCATATCGGAATATCGTTTATGCGTCTCTCTAAATCACGCACTTCGTATT
This sequence comes from Bombus pyrosoma, assembly GCF_014825855.1. Taxonomy (NCBI): domain Eukaryota; kingdom Metazoa; phylum Arthropoda; class Insecta; order Hymenoptera; family Apidae; genus Bombus; species Bombus pyrosoma. Next base: position 5,348,991 of record NC_057782.1, read on the forward strand.
GGCGCTTGTTGAGCTCGGTTGCATTCCTATCGCGCTATGCAACGTAACACGAATTTGCCGGCATTCGTGATATAATTACAAATTAATTACTAGGGCTTTATTGAAATTCGCGTTGGGTTTTTGAAAATTTTGGAAAATTACCGAAGATCGATCCGAAATTGGAATTCTGCGATGCGCCCGTTTATGAGTGCGCGTACCAAGCAATACGATACATACATATTTAATATTCAACTGGAATATTTTATTACAAGTCATGAAGACAAACAAGCGTTTGCTATTATTATTACACTCGATAAACCGGAAGATCATTCAAAATATGTAACATTGAAAATGGCGTATCAACTGCAAATTATAAATTGGAATTTCGTATTTAAGTCGATCTTGTAACTTTATAACTGTTCAACAGCTTAAATGTTTATAGCTCCGAACGAACATCACGTAATTATAACAGCTTTCTTGAAAGATTATTTAAAATATGTAACACTGAGAAAATGTTATATCAACTATGATTCATAAGCGTATTAATTATTATCAATTATAAGATAAAAGTTGAAATTTCGTATTTTAATTGACGTTACAGTTAATGTAATCGTAGCAGTAATCTCAAAAAAGTGTTAAATATATGTAAGATTAGAAATATCGTATTAACTATAAAGTACAAATTAATATATTTCGCGTTTCATATAATCGATTTTATAGCCATACAACTGTACGATAGGTTAATTGGTCGGAGGCTTCTCGGGAATATAATGTAGCTACAGCAGTTGTCTCTGGTATATTGATATGCAACATATATCTTGGGCTTATAGGGTTATTAAGGACTTCATCCGTGTCTCATGGTAGGATTACTACGTTATTATCCTTCGGTAAGTGGCAGGTTGGTCGGTCGGATGGTTAGTTGGTCCCTTGTAAGGAAGGCCAAACATCATCTCCTCCTTTACTCGGTCCCTTGAGCCAGCGGCGAACTAGTAAGACATTCGCCCCCTTCCAAAATCGTCTGGTGGAATGGGACCCAGTTGTGAATTTGACCCTCGTAATTAATTTATAACCGGGGTTCTTGTTGCGAAGCCAGTCGGATAAGCAGAGAGTGGGTGACCTCGTACGGTACAGTTCCACTCGAGTTTTGGCCAATTAACGATACCGTTCGTAAACAAACTTATCCTCGTTTTCACGCGTAATCAATCCCTCCTCTTTCCACTGCTCCATCGTTTCCATTATTCCACCTGAAATTTTATCTAGGAAATTATAGTTTGAAACTTTGTTCGAAGTCGTTTAGAGATTTACGAACGATTTCTCAACGTCGTCCAAGCGTCGTAAAATCTTTGCTTCCAGCGATTTGACCGCTGATCCTTGGATACAAGAAACGAAGCACAGCTCGTTAGGGAACAGGCATTACTCATACGGAAATCTTCCACGAGATTTCTCCGTTGTCGTAGTTTTCTACTCAGAGTACCCGGTATACGCATACTCTCTCGGTACTTATTACAGATCTAATACAAATTCGACACAATTCGAGGATGAGGGAGTTGAGATCGGAAAGTGGTCGAACAGAAGGTGGAGGTAACCTAAGATGGAGGAATCCATAGATCGCGAAGCTAACAATCAGCCGTAAATTATGGTCTCAATATCCATTGTGTACCCTGCTTGCTCTCGAACAAGCCTAACCCCAGAGTCTAAGGCCAAGACTACTCACCCCTCCCCCACCCCCTCCACGTTAACAGGCACAACGGTGGAAGCACGACGAGAGGGTCGGTCGGCTCTCTCACGGCCCAACTGAACCAAGAGATATGTATATTAATGGGGCAATCTTACATAGTTTTGTTTACCTTGCCCCCATTCTCTTAGTACGTATACAATTACTATCCCTAACCCCTACGGTATGCTTAGTACAGGGGCTGACTGTCTCCTCTTTGGTTTCTCTCTTCGTGTACCTCGCCTTCTCGTTTCTATGAAACGTATCGAATACGTACGCACACACGTATTCGGGCCGATTAATCGAAGTCAAGTCGTTGCAACGTGTAGATTATTTTATATTTTATACTCGGAAGAATAAATGGTTATTTCTATAGATGTAAAATATTCCATCGGTCGTTCAATAGACAATCACTGATACATCGTCCATAGGCTGAAAGGGTGATTTCCTCGAAAGATGCGTGTAAAAACATGTACAGGACAATATTGACGGAAGAAGGGTCTCGATAAAAGCGGGTTCCGTTCTTGAAGGGTTTAAACGGAAGCGGGTCGATGGAAATCCCATTCTACGCGGCACAGGGCTTTCAGCAAAGAAAATATTGTCCGCGATACGAGCGATAGCGGAGCAGAACTTTTTCACCTTTCGTTCCCTACCCTCCCTCTTTTTTAATTCCGTACGTGGCTGAACGCGAGCAGCTTTGTAGCGGGATGTACATTTCTCTCGCTGAACAACCTCATTTGTGTAATCCCCGAAGCTTCGACAACAAACTCTCTGCGGCATTGGCGCGACGCTGAGGGTGCATGGGAAGGGGGTGTGAGCACGACATTAACGTACTTTGTAGTTGAACTCTCTGTGGCAGTTACCACCATCGCCGTCCCATCTCTGACTTTCTCTCTTTTCGTCTCCGGATCTGTCTCTTTCTCCCTCGCTCTTCCGCGGCTTCATCGTCCTGGGTGAAATTGCAATTGTAATAGCAATTATCTTATTTCTACTATTGCTTCTTTGTACTTCGATTCGCGACATACGGTGTTGGCGGTGATGCGAATCAGAGAGAGGAGAGCAACGTTGAAACCGGGGGTGGAAAAGGGGGCGGACAAGGGTGGAAAGATCGCGAATGAAATTAAACGTTGGCGGGATGGTCGTGACGCAATTTCAGTCGTGTGGCCGTTTACTGGGGCGGAATGACGAGTCTTTTAGCTGAATATTGCCACAGCAGTGAGTTACAACTGGCTTTCTCTCTCCGGTATTGTTGCATTTTTCATTCGCCAATTATTAGCCGGAACACGCGGCTTCTCTTGGAAAGGACTCGAAAAATTGACTGCGCACAGAACGTACGTAACGTCCTGCTCGGTACATTGTGGACAAACGATAAAGTTTATTTCAATCTTCGTGGAAAATTGAAGGGAAAACGAAAGGTTCCAACCAGAGCGGCTCTCGCACAGAGATATATTCAGTAGTCGTGGTTTTAATCATTGACCCTTGGTACACTGGTTACGAAACCGGAAAGTAGCGCCGGTAGAACCGGTGGAACCAAATTGCAGGAAGAGAGTCTGTATGAAGGGGCTAATTTGAACGAGGCGCAAGTGAAAAGTCTGCATTGCGTCGCTTGTTAGAAGAGTAAAGATAGGCCAGCGGGCTAAAGAACGCTGGTTTACAGAACGCGGAACAGGAAGGAGCATTTCATTTCGATGCAAAAGGGCTGCTACGGGTTTGTAAAAGGGAGGAACGATGTGTCGATCGACAGAGAGAATCGTAGGAACGTTGTAGCGACGGTCTCGGCTCACGCTATACGAGTAATACGAGGCTTGTTGAAATTCGTTCGAAGTAATCAATATTATAGCTCGCCAAGATATATGCGAGAGAATGTGGGCAAACAGTGTACACACGTGCATTGTAACACGGCAATAGGGGAGGGGAGGTTCAGGGTGTAAGAAGGATGTAACATAGGATGGGTAGATCGGTGGGGGGGGGCTAAGGGGAAGGCCCGGATAGGAGGTAGAAAAGCAGAGAGGCGAGGAGAGACGAAGGGGTGCCGGAGGATGGAGTTAGAGGTGGAACAGAAGGGGTTGAAGGGGACCGCGAGGTTCATACAGCGAGGGCTCCAGCCCGCGGGGGTGAACTGGGGGAAGGAAAGGGGTGGACAGCCGGACAAACAAAACCCTTGCTGCTTCATTTCTGCCCGTCTGGCCAGACACCGACCCTTTATACGCGCGCGCTTCCGTCCTGCGCTCGACTCGTTCATTCCCTTCCTCCTCGACTAGTCCCCCGGAACCCCTCAATGCTTCGTCGAGTTGTACTTTCAGTACGTTACTTTTCGAGTTCGTTAATTAACGGCACCGCCGCCTCATTGGCGGGCTCGCGTCCAGTCGAAGGATACGTCAGAATGGTTTTCGACGAGTCGAGGCACCCTAAATCGTAGCCACATTGTCTTTGCCTGACAGGATTCAAGTTTAGACGATAGACACTGAAAGGTTCGGAGTGGTACACCCTTGGTGGTTTTTAAATGATTCGTAAAAAAATAGCGATACGTCACGGTGATGCATAGGTATTCATATAAGTCAAAGCAGTGGGAAGAGTTGCCTTGTGAGTGGCGTTACTTATGTCTTCATACAACGTTAATCACAACTCTAGCTTCTATTTCGATCGAAAGACTGAATTACAACTGAGACTTCTTACTGTCGTCTTGTTCATAATTACGTATCACGTGGTAGTTTGGAAAGTTATAATACTACCACGCTCGAAAGGATCAATAAAGCTTCTATTTTTGTTGTTAAATTACATATTTAAATTAAAGAGTACAATTCGATAATTAGTTCACGTTTGTTTAATTTTTTTTCCTCATTATTTATTATTTATAACGTAATATGGTTTCTGTTTGCTTCAGGTCAGTGGTGTATACTTCCCAGGCTTCTGAGACAGAGTGACATGGCTTGTTAATGTGAGTTGAACGATACTTTTCGTACGCGAAGTACAATGATTTTTTTTCCTTTTTTTTTCTTTCTAAACTCGTCTTTTTTTTTATTAATATCTTATATCTATCGAGCTTAATCCGCGCGATATTATTTCTGGACAAGTTCCAAAACAAAGTACGTTAGCCCGACAGAGACGAAGAGAGAGGGTTGAACAAGCGCGTGGGGTCGACCGCGCGCTTTACTCCCCGTCGTTTTAGGGGATGAACGATGCGAGACATCGATAATCGCATTTGTTGTACGACCGTCGATACGAAACTTTCGGAATTTCGTCCAGCTAAGGAGCAAGAGAAGTTTATGACTTAGGAAGTATTATATTATTCGAATATTCCTCTAACCTCGCTGTATCTCACCCCCCCCCCTCCCAATTTCCAATTATCTAACTTCTCTACCTCCCTGCGTATATCAAGATCTTTCACTTAATCTTTCGCACCAACAACAAAATTTCCACGATCGAAGCTACAGAAACAATCTGCAGAAATCCCTGCTCTCCCGTGTGCATTCCAACGAGCGCGTTAATTGCGAAAAGCGAGAGGCCAGAAAACGCGGAAAACGCGCGCGTAACAGCGTAGTTTATTTCCAACGGTGTTGCGTTCCTTTCTTTTTGCTCGCTTTTTTTTTTTCTTTTTTTTTTACTTTTTACTGTGAAGAACACTCGGCGCCAAAGTGGGAGCTAATAACATAAATGAGGAACACAGCACGTTGCTTTCGTTTTGTTCTCACCCCCGCGCGCGTGTTTTCTTTCTTCCGTTCGTTTTTGCGCCAGGCCAGCCGCTCCGCGTATAAAGTGGCGAATATGGGGTGTGAAATGCATGTCGGTTTCACGGGGTTGCCGAGCCGTAATAGTGGGAACAGAAGCGCGGCGGAGGGCGCGCGCGGTCGAGTGGTCGGGTTCTGGAACGGGCTCGAGTTGCAGGAGTCAACTTGGCTGCTCATTGGCTACTTGCTGGCGACCGCCACTCGCGAAACATTAGTATTCTCTGCTAATTAAAATGTAACTGAAATTGTAATGGTCTGCGTGTGGCGACGATACGCCAGGAAACTAGGGGATGGCGTGAGAAAAAGAGAGAGCAGACGGTGGCAATGGTGAGCGTTACACCGTACACCACGGTAACGCACGATGTGTACTTTTTCATGCTCGGCTTGGGGACTGAATAGAGGAAAATGTCAGACCGTTTTGCGAAAAACGACTGTATCATAACGCGATTGTTCCTATTACTTTTTTCCGGTGTATTATGATTACCGTCGATAGAGGCCAGATAGCGCGCCAGAAAGAGGAACGAAATTTAGCGCAGCACGTAGAAAAGAATCTATCAAGTTTAACGAAAGCTTATTGTCAAAATATCCATATAGTATTTTATGACATCATCAGACTCGTAGAATTAAAGGAAAGATACTTTATCGAAAAGGGAGGAGATTCGATTTCTTGGCCATATTCGAAATGCATTACCTTTCTACTCTTAAATCACATTACCTTCGAGGTACCCTTTTTGGCTTCTTCCCCCGTTATCTCCGCGCCGACTCGTCTTTCGCTCTTATTTTATTTGTTTCGCTTATCCACGGTGTTCTGGAAGCTCGCGCAGATTTCGCGGCAATTTACTTTATACGCGTTACGTCGTTTTCCGCCCTCTCGCTCCCACTCGGAACGCCGTAGCCACCCTAACGGTAGTAGGTATCGTCTCATTCGACTCAGACCGCCCTCACACCCTTACGATGTTCTTATGGGGCTCACACCAGGCTACCGTCTACGTGCACGTACAGAAAGCCCGCGAACTTGTGTGGCTCGTTCTATCGTTGGGCCACCCCCAGGGTGTTGAAGCTCTTCCGCACTTATTTCGCGCTAATTCACCCCTCAAGACCGCTTACACGCCCTCCCCCTACCACCGCGACCACGGCGAACCAGTTAGCTTTTTTTCTCACGTGCCGTGAAGCAGTTCACGTTAAGCGGTTAAGGGTGAACTCCGTTAAAGAGGGGCTGTAAATTCATTGACTGACGAAAATACTCCCGCCGGAATTCCCGGAAGCATCTTTCAAGCTTCTTCGATTTCATCGATACCTCTCGTCCGTACCGTGGCGAGGGTGAATACCCAGGCATGCATATACCTATTTTAAATTTTGATGAGGATAGGTCATCGAACCTGATCATTCGTACTGTCGTGAGTATTTTTATCGAACACCCTATTCTCCCTATAACGTAATATACCTGTACGTTCTACGATTCGAAAAAAATTTCCCCATTAGTAGGACATTTGCATTGAACGGTTGACAAGCGGCAACAAAGGCCGGCTCAGGATTTTCGTCGTAAATAAGCATTACGATATAATTTTCTGTCACAACAATGGCTGCCGGTGTTACAAAAGGTTTAGCCACGAGGCGACCGTCGGCTACTACCCCGTGGACAATGAGAACGTCCGCGTTACGCCATAAATTGATTTGCGAAAGCGTTCCTGAAAAAGCTCTCTCCTCTCAGCCGAGGAGAGGAGAGTACGCCGTGTGGCCAGCCGGGTTGGGGCTACCCAGGCTTTTGAGCTTATACCGCAAAAATTACGTCGCGAGAGGGATTGTATTTATGTTACATAATTACGCCACGCGCGACCAGCGGATAGGAGGGGTGCGGCTGGTGGGCCGAAGCAGGGGTAGTTATGAAGGGGGTGGTTTGGTGAGCGAAGAGGAACCAGCCAGAGGAGTAGCGGGTGCGAGGAGGCGGGAGAGGGTGGGAACAGAAGAGGAAAAAAATCGCCTGGTCGAGGAAAAGTTTTTCGGCGGCTGGTTCGACCGACCGACCGACCGACCGACCACCCGGCTAATGAATAGAAATAATTCTCGTGCAATTGTGCTTTTCGGTAGTTTTCAATTAACAGTCGCCCACCCCCTCTCCTTCCCCGTGAAGCTTTTGCGCCATTCTCCGCAGCGCCCTGCCGCGAATACCGTTCCACGAATGGACGAGCTGTAAGTTTTTAAACGGCTCGAACGCGCGCGATTCGTACCGTGTAATTACAGCGTTTTTCCTATTCTCCATTTCGGGGCTGGCCATCGCCATTGTGTCTGTTCGACATTTCTGTTTTCATTATACTCCCTTGTTCAAGACAAACAATTTTCGTAATTATCCAACGATTTCCGGTCTATCGTTGCAGAGGTTCGAGAAATTTCGTCGATGTACAAAACGTAAGAATTCACAGACGGAAATATATATCGCGTGTACAAGGAAAGGCTATCGAAAGGTATCCCCTCGGTATGTGTCGTCGCGGAAGGTAGCTGGAATCCCGCAAAATAAATCGGATCTCACTGTCAGTGATCCCCGGTAATATTTGTCTTTCGCCGGGCCATTTTACAAGATTTCCTATCTACTCGGCTTTATAAGCGAGGAAGACGAGGAATCGGCCAGCCAACGAGGGGTGACTCGGACACAGAGAAGCGGTGAGTTCACGTCGTCAGATGGGGGTTGAAAAGGGGGTGGGTGGCGGTTCGGTGTGATTCCCTGGGCTGGCTGGTAGAGAAACGACCTGGCTAGTAGTGGTGGAGAAGGTGGAAGGGAAAGAGTACACGGGACAGGGTCCCGCGGGATAAAACGGGCTATCAGATGTGAAACTCACTGCGTCGAAATGTAAAAGCTTCCTGACAAATCGGTTTCTATTACCGCGTCGCGGTGGGTCGCCTTTTTTATATTGATGGCATTATTTTGCACGGAGACGGGAGACCGTATTTTCTGGACACGTACGGTATTCTACGGGCTGGAGTACACACGGGATCACAACCCCCGCTTATGAATCCCGGTTATTTGCCCGGGAAATTAATGTGCGCTTACCACGTATTCGTGCGGCCGTGGCCGCTATATCAAAGAAACTGACTGACGTTCGATAAAATTGGTTATTATTACCCCTTCTTATTAAGTCCTCAAGGGGTTGTGCGCCCTGCTCTCGCCAGGTGCTTCGTTTTATCCTCTTTTAATTGACGTCCGTTGCCACGGCGCCAAGTACGTATAGACTTTGGAAAAATACTTTCTCCCTTTTTTTCGAAGTAAAATATCTAAGAATAAACTGGTCTTGGTAGATACGGATTCTTTTCTACTTCAAAATGATAAAAAGTCACTGGTGTAGGGGTGGTTGTCCGAAACAGAGAAAACGTGTCCCGTAGGAGGAAGAATCTTTTCGTCGGACAAAAGCAGTCCCAATGTCCTCGAGGATCCTCAGTCACGTGTCCCGTGCAAAAAAGAAAAAAAAAAAAAGAAAAGAAAAGAAGTATGAGCGCGTACGTGGAAAGAGGTTGCTGGGTGGAAGGTGGTTAGAGCCATTGGGTGAGGTGGGTGGGCAAAAAACATCCGAAAAGAGTTCCGTGGAGCTTGATGGTGTGAGAAGGTACAGCCAGACAGTCAGACAGAGGAGACAGACAGACAGACAGACATGCGGGAAGGAATGAAAATAATAATACCCAGTGTGGCCCTGGGCCATAGGTGTCAGTGCCGGCAGGAAGGAAGGAAGGACAGGAAGGAGCGCGTTGAATTTGTCATATGTAAGTTTCACCCTCTTCTCTCTCCCGGGCCGGCACACGCACCAGCACACATCCCTGTGTGATTCTTGCTCCCTCTCGTGCAAACCAACTAGCACACCACGTATCGTCGTCCGCGAGAGGATTATTTCAGAAAGGTGCCAGGAATCGGAGGGACCACGTCGAGATTCGGGTCCTTTGCGATGCAACCACCATCCCTTGTGCGGATTTCTCGCGTGCGTTAGGAAATGTCTCCGGGGTATATTGAGATACTGTCACCGAATTTTCTCCCGCAACCCCTTGAGATCGTGCCTTGGCCTGTGGACACACACGCGTTACTTTCATCCCCTTTTTCGTTTCAAGGCCGTTGAACCGAACACCTCGCTCCCCGTACCACAACTTTCGACGAAGTTTCCTGATAGGCGCATCGTGTGAATCATCGTTCTCGTTTAAGTGTCGAACTTGGAACTTTTATTCGGCAAAATTGACGTTGAAAATGTAAATTATCGAGGAATTTTTTTTTCGAATAATTTATTAATATATTCTAGGCATCGAATCGGATGTCGGACGATTTTTGGTTAATTTTTAACGTCTCTGTAGCACTTTGTGATGGATCGGTTCTTTGCAATACCGTATTTACCGTGTTCGTATATTGTCTGGTTGGAGGCACAAACGCCGCTGTCTGTTTAATTTTTCGCTAATACTTGTCTGCGCTCGCGCGGATATCGAATTTCAATTGCGGTTGCCTGTAAACAAGTGTTCCGTTTTATTATTTATTACCATCATTCCGGCCACTTAATCAAAAATACATTACCGTTGATGACCCTCAACGTCTGACATTTTCGATGCTCGAATGTGGGAACGCGAATGATTTCATCAGCGCGTTATTAAGTGGGCTTTGATTTTCGATCCTCATTTTGCAAACCGAGCTCTTTGTCGCGGAACAGATCCGTCTCTCTTGCCCGTTCCGTTCCAATAGATTACATACCTGTCAAATGAAAATATTCTATTTGCGATACTGTTACTCTAATCATAGTTATTGCATATTTGTTAATTACCGCGTAACTCGTCTGGCAAACGCGTATATCCGTCTCGTTTCTATACTCGATTCAGACGAATTTTCGGTGAATAATATTCATAATCGGCTAGAGACCACCTACTACGAGAATTCACACGCACGCGATCACGATACTTTTTCATTTCATCGCTGGTCTGATAAGTTAAGCGGAGATGGTTTTTTTAATTCCGGCCTCTCGAGTTACAGGGGAGAGCAGGCGGGTTAGGTAGGCGCGTTGATAACGTTGATTAATTACGATTCGGCTCCGATTATCGGCGCAATCGTGTTTTATTTATTAAACGAATATTTGTAGTCATGCTATTATTTATGGACTCGGACTTGCATCGCGCACGATTCCAACCGTGACTGGTATATACGTCTATGTATCTATAATTTCGTATAGTTTGTAGCATTCATGTAATATAATATACATATATATATATATATTATACCTATGGAATATATATGTATGTACATATAGATAGCGACAACACTATTAATTAGGCCTTGTCTTTCATTTTTGTTTAATGATACCGCGTGCAGCTTGAAACGGCGGGAAATCCTTTGTGTTTTCACCCCGTTGTTTGGCGGGGTAAAAACCTGAAAAAGCGAGAAGCTCTGGCCGAGTGAGAGCGGATGCTTGTATACGTTCCATTCAATGGGGTTAGCAACGCAGGTCTACACGCACGCCGGTGCACACACATATACGGGCGGATACACGTGATAGGGTTGGACAAATGAAGTGGATATGACATAATGATTTCGAGAGGCTATGTACCGTAGCTTGTTGCCTGTCGGACGGACTGCCGCCCGACCTCGCCTTGTTCATTAAAGTTTTCATTCCTGTCGATAATATTAATTACGATTCGCCACCGCCGCGCTGGAAAGAAACAACGTATCCGCGTACTTTTCTATCTCTTCTCGAATTTCGTTCCTCTCCGATGAGCCGTCCTAATGGATTATCTTAAACAAATATACGATCGAATTCAAATTTATGTATGTACGTATACATCGTGGCCATTATCGAATGATTTAACGACGTAGAAAAGAATTGAAAAATATTATCGTCTATCTACAGAAGCAGCGTTCTAGATCCCCTGAATTTGATAATTGCAACCTTGATCAATAAACAGTAATCACGTTTATAGAACGTGAAGGGGAATAAAGTTACATCGTGTATTTATACCTGCCGCATATCCCCTATCATTTTCAACAATTTGATCCAAAAATATGATATCGTGTGATCCGTGTAATTATTAATATTCGAAAAAAATAGACAGAAAATAAATAAAAACGGATGAAAGGGGAAAAATAAAGGACAAAGTTCCCCAAGTCATCGACCACGTTCTAGTTTTCAAAGGCAAGAATGCCGGTCGTTTCAACGAACGATTCACGTGCCAGGAATGGTTTGTCGCAGTACAGAGACCTGTTATAGCGCTATCGTCTTTGCTTGTTTTTTCCTACCTCCACAACCCTCTGGCCCTTCCACGGTAAACAACAGACATACCCATCCCCCTGGCACAGCCACTGCCGACCCCGAGCCGTGCCTCCCACTTGCAAGGCACCACCCCTCATCAGTCGGTCTGTACAAATATACTATTGTATTGATCCTATACCTTTTCCACCTCCAACGTTCCTCCTTTTGTTCCCGAGTATCCTCGTTTTACATTTTAGCCGCTTCCGCGAAACAACTAATGTGCACCGAGTGTGTTGACAGTAACTGTCTCGCTATTGTTGCACCCTCTCGCACACGCCTCGTCCTCTTTCATCCCCCGTGCAATGAGAGGGATCATCGCGCCGTGTGCACGAAGCCCGCGGCATTCTTCCGTTCGATTCTTCTCTCATTTCGCGATAAATCGGCTTTCCCTCGGCTCCCTTTCGCGAGTCCGCACGCGTCCTCCAATCGGTTTACTTGTAACATTTAGAGGAGACACGATCGACGCTTGAATTTCGTCGATCGATCGTACAGATTTGGTAACGAATTGCATCGCTCACGTTGGGGCTTGATTTAAAAAAAAAAAAGTAGGTTCCATGAAATTAATCGGTAAATTATATTATTCACAATATCCAATATCGGTGTATTATTCTTCTTCTATACTTTAGCTTCACAAACATAAAACAGACGTATCCGTGATACTCGTAATAGATACATGTTATACGCATAAATATATGCATAGTAATGCATAATAAGGGAACGAAGGGTATGTATTATCGTGTAAATCTATGTGTAGAAAATCGAGTTCAAGTTTATTCAGATCTGGTAACAGCTACCGTTGCGTGGAGTCGTAATTTGAAGAAATTCCTGCGCAAGTAATCTCTAAATTATATTATCCAGGTTATCTGTACGTTCCTTCCTTTCTTTTTTTCTTTTTTTATATTTCAAGTTTTAGCAGGGTATGAATCGTTTTGCTGTAAATCTATAGGTAGAAAATCGAGACCAAGTCCACCGTTCGAAGGTATTTTTGCGTCTAACAAACGCTTAACGGGGGTTGGCGTTAATTACAGAGCGCGGAAAGTCGATTTCGCGAGGAGATCGCAATTTTGTAAATACGTGTGCGCCTATCGGTTTTATTGCCTCGACGGGGTTGTGTGTTTCTCAACAACAACAACACGCTGGGCGAACGCCGGCAAACAGGAGCAGCACGTAACGTGCATTAATACGAACGAGCTGCCGAGAAGTAAGACTGGCGAAAAGGGGTGGGAGTTTATATCGTGAGGTGAGCACGCGATGACGTGATTCTATCGATTATTAAACGAATAATATGCAGTCGCTCGCACTGCCCTGTACCATGTGCATCGAACCACACAGGCAATTTGGGTATGCATCGTATGCATGAGTTTATGATCGCGCGAAAATCCGGAATGTTCGGCACGGAGTGATACGATGGAAACGAAATAGAGTTCCTGCGAAACTAATTTCATGGAACGGTTACAACCGACGCCTCGAAAATGCCGTTGTGGTATTCTAAAATTAGGAGTTACACACGAACCACCAGCCCGGGCAACTCTTTTTTTCCTCCTGGTGCACGACTGCCCTCGTCCATGTGATACAGAACAGTCTCGAGCGTGGCCTTTTTTACGCGACAATACACGACGAATCACGGTGCATGCTGATTGAGAAAACCTCTACACTGTGATTTTCCGCGCTACATTGTGAAACCGGAATATTCCAAGAAATTAGGGGAATGAAAATGACTCGTTGCTGTTCGTTCCTATCGATCGTTTGCTTGGAACATTTTTTTTTTTTTTTTTCAAATCGAGCAAAAGATTTTTCACTGAGCGCACTACGATTTAGAGATTTAAAATATGCGCGTAAAATTTTCGTCGGTGAGGACGATCAAAAATTTCCCTTTCGTCCGATTCTGTCAGGTGAACCGTACCGAAACCTCTAGGACAATTTGCACGACGTCGTTGCGTGCCCAGTGAGAGCCGGTCCGTACGTACAAACAGGTATCGTAACGATCGTAACGCATCGAGGTCGAAGTAACCTGCAAGGTAACGAGCAAAAAGGATTGCGCTAACGAAGTGCCTGACGGGTAACTTGCCCAAGCCCTGCGTCCGGGGCAATAATGTTCCCCCCGGTTGGTAAACTCGTGTTTGCACAACTCTTTGTCCCAGAAGTACACACACGCGGTTACAAAGGCGTACGTGCACGTCAACGTCGAAGAGACGACGCGACACGGACGAACGAACCGACGACTCCTGCCCTCGCGTGCTCGGACCTAAGGTTTTTTTTTCCCAGTTGTTGTATGCATAATAGCATTAGGATTCATTAGCAATCAGAGATGGACCGACCGGACGCCCCGTTGGATTGTTTACCAGAGTTCAGTCAGTTCACTCGCGACTCTTCCGCCCGTTGCAACCCCCCTGCAACAGGCCGTTTCCGACGTTGCGTCGTTCTGCATCGTTAGAAACGTCGGTAATTTCGTGGCTCGTCGCGTCGAAAGACGTCACGCTCGAGAAACTTGAATTTTACCAAACACACAGAGAGGTCGCTTGGAATTTTTCGAACGGTAGACCACCGTAGAATCTTCGTTCTACGAATTGATTCATTTATCCGGATGTAATAATATCATTCGACGAGAGAGGCAGAGGAAGAGAGAGAGAGAGAGAGAGAGAGAGAGAGATTTGGATTTGGATTCTGGTTTCAATGAATTCGTATAAAATGTTTATCGTCGTGTCTCGAATTTCTTACTTGTTTCTCCCAGGTCCTGTTGCACGAAGCAACGATACAGCTGGCGTAGATGTGCGTGTTTTGTTGAAAGGTAGTGTCATTGTGGACGTTCGCTAACAATAAATTACTCGACGGTTGTTAGAGCCGACAATACGCGCGTCTGTATCAATTTACCTGGAATCGAGCGACATGACTGAACTTTCGCGTGTAATTTCTATCTACGAGGAACGTTGAAAAGGTAATGGAATACCCGGGCTCCTGGGCGTCTATTTATAATTTCGTCTCATTCATTCGAAAAACAATCAAACGCGGTGAAATCGTACGGGTGGACGAGGTCTCTTTCGCTCTTGTTGCGACGCCGATCGAAAAGGGGGATAAAACGACAATGAAAATACATTTGCAGGCAAAAGCGACAGGCCATCGAGATAGCTTATGCTTCCTGGAAAGAGGCGAAGGTTGTCACTTTACTCGGTACAGGACATGGCCACCTCGTATTCTGTTTAGTTTGCCGTTCGATTCCTAGCAAATATCGTTTGCGCTGTTCAATGGGTCTGCACGGAATAAACATCGTCCAAGTATCCGCTTAAGCAGAAAGACGGAATCGACGTGGAAAAAACGCTGGATGCGTCACCAGTTCCTTTGCGATTTCTGGTCGTTTCGTTTAAAATATACTGAAAATGATAGGACAGTTGAATTATAAGCCATTTATCTGTATCGCAGACTATCGTTCATAAGTATCCGGATATGTAAATGAATACTAATTTTATCAAAATACAAATAACTAATACAAACAAGGTACCGGTAAGTTAACTGGAAGTTTGCTGGTAACGGTATTTACACGCTATCTTCTTTATACAGTTAGCAGACTGTAAATTTAAATTTAAAGAGGCGAAAAAACTTAGCAACGCTAATATCGACATATTTACGTACGACTACTTAGAATAATGTTAGTACTTGTCACTTTGCATTATCTGATTTATAATTTGAAAATGAAACAATCCCTGGAAAACAAGTTTTTCGTATAACAACATATTTGAACGATAATCTAAGCGTTAGCTTGTAAAAGTCTGGAATGATCATAAAGGATAAAATCATCGCAGATTTTTCTATCAGTAATTTTGTGATTCAATTACGTCCTATCAAAGATAAGCGAGTTTGCAGATACTATCGAACAGTGGTCTACATTCAAAAAGATAGAAACAGACATCTTCGGTTATATCGTCTTTTGTTGAACTGCGCTGTGGGAAATAAAATCGTTTTACGATAAAGTGTCAGGAGGCATGGTCACCAATTAATTCGCTGGTTCGGCTTGCTACCTTCTATTTAGAGATTTTTACGGATCACGCGTGTTCGATCGGGATTAAAACGAAGAGACTGGATGGTTGTTCTCGTGGGGAGGACGGGAGGGTGGGACGACGAATCGTTGGAAAACGGCCGATTAGCTTTTCGACAAAGGATGGCCTGGGCAAGGGGGGAGGGATCGGTTCCCAATACCATTGTATTGGTAAACGGCGTTCATTATAAATAGGGACCACGACACAAAGCACAGAATAAATATCGAGATATCCTATTTCCGCGGGATGATCGTGTCCGCTGTTTATTCTATCATTTTTTCACGAGATTTCAGCGAAGTGTAAATACTGCGGAAAATGCAGAAACGCAAGGCGACTAAACATAACGATTATAAGCGCCCAGGGGCTTCGATGCGCCGTGCTGCGCGCTGCTGGCTTGTTTTCAATGCAGTTGCATTGAACCTTGCCTCCGCGTTCTGGGCGGCCTCCTCATCCCCATCGTTACCGTCCGAACCCGGGGTAACTGCGCCCTTTGTAAAATGTCGTATTGACCTAAAAAACGAAAAATGCAACAGTCGACTTGATGAAGTTCGTCGAGGTATCGTAATTGCATCGCCCGGAGTGTGCTTTGAGCTCTTTTCACCCCCGTCGGGGCTGCGGAGGTCTCGAAAGCCGAGAGAGACCTACGCATTGTTATGAGCTTGTCAGAAATTATTTAAAAAATTAATTTCCCGTGACACGAAACGAGCTCTTTCTCTATCTTCCTCTCGCTCGCAGATTTTATATTATATCCAACCGGACAAGGGATTTTTTATCGCAAACCATATCTCCCATCCACCCCTTCGCGTTATTTCTCTTGTTCCGAGTATCGTCGTTGCGTGTGTCGTTATCGTCGTCCTTGTTTTTCAAATACGTTTAACCAAGATTCTTGGGGTTTAGCATGGGCGAATCCTTTGTCACCGATCGTCGATTTAACTCGACACGTGACACTTACGCGTTTGTTCCTTTGACTTTTCGATCGTTTCGCGGAACAGATGTTCTATATAATCCGCGCCCTTCAAGGCCTAAAGTTTCCCCTTTAGTTTTATTACCAAATTCGCAAGAAGCTGCGCCACCCAATTTTTATCGGTGTTGTTTTATCTGACACTTCTCAGGCTGCCTGTTAAGCGTTTGCCTTGAAAACGATGTTTAATAAGAGTAGTTTCGCGAAAGGGATCCAAAGTTTCTCGACACTATGTCGCGAAGATGTTTTTCTCGAAACGGCGAGGGTGTCGGCAGAGGGGAGGAGAACCGAGTCAAGAGACGGGGATAATTTTCAGACATTAAAAATGATATCGGGGCAAAACGCCGCGGGACAAGGGTTGAAATGGCCCGTAGGAAGCGAGAGAGGGGTTGAACGCGACGTGGGGAGGGAAAAGTTGGTGTATAAACACAAGTTACGTAAGTACATTACAAAGTGTAATGGCGAATCGGAGGTTGCTGCTTGGTCCGCGCCGAGTAAAAGTGGCCTCTTTAACCCCCGAGAAGGCAACCCCCGTCATTTATTATGCTATATTGTTACAAGGAAATTGCGTTTTTATAAGCGGACTCAGCTCGAGGAGCGAGCCACAAAGACTCGCTTTTTATCTCAATTTTTGCCTCCTGTTTTTCAACGCGCATCGTTCTTGCGGAATCTCTCGCATTTCCACGCGATCTTGCTTCAAAATTCTCTACAGTTTCCCGCAAACGCCACTACAGTGTATTAACGTTGTTAACGTTAAGCTTACGAATCTACTAGGAACCGCGTAACATCTTGCTGGAAACACAGACGGCAGCGGCGCTTTTTCGCGGGAAAAATCGAAACATTCCACGAAACGAGCTTTTTCACGTTTCAACGCCTTCGGCGTACGAGCCACGCTGGCTTTATTAATCCGAAAAGCTCTCAGTATCCCCGGAGAAGCTTTCTCCGCTGTCGAGTACCGTCGGGAGAAACAGAGAGGAGAAGAGAGCTGCTCGAAAATTCCGTGAGCGTGTGGGGCGTGAATTGGGATTCGAGCTTTTGTACATTAATATCACGAGTGGCGACCCAGCCGTACTTCCTTGCAAGCTTCGCCGCACCCCGCATCTCGAGGGGTGGAAAAGAGGGAAAAAGGTGGACCGAACTGGCAGCATGTTGCGCGATCGTAAACACTTTGCATATTTCCCGTACCATTGGTGAGGCCCCCTAGCTGGCTAGCGGCACCTTTCCGTCTTTCTCTCTCTTTATCTTTCTCTCTTTCTCTCTTCTTCCCTCTTTCGTGGCCGCATACCGACGCTTTGCAATTAACTAAAATCGATTGTACGAAGGTGCAGGATGGAACGGGCTCGATATATATATATATATGTTTCGATGGGTTTTCGTGGACACGTAATATCGCGAGATTTCATTCGATTCTTTCCGTTTCGTTAAACCGCTTCGGAACGTGATGTTTCTTTTTGGGGTTTTTCCTCTCTCCTGTTTTGGGGGACTTGCTTTTATTCTTTTTTTAGTGTGTACGCGCGTTCACACGCCTCTTCACCCTTTTGCCGGGCTATTTATTTTATTGCGATTCAATCGTTGGCTGGCTAACGACGTTCTCGTTTAGTCAGCCCCTCCTTTCTTCTCCTTTCTCGTAGGTTTTTTTCTTTCCCGTTTCGCTCCGTCGGACTCGCGAGACCAATTATTAATTTTCCCGAATATAATAAATGTCCGACCCTCTCTGTCTCTATTCCTCATTGTCCCGGACAAGAAAAAGAGTAAACTGGTAATAATAATAATGCCATTGATTTCGAGAATCGAAAGTTTCGGGCCACTTCTCCGATTGTGGCGAGAAAGCGGCTCTCCGCTGGGGAGAAAAAAAAAAGAAGAAACGCGAGTAAGGGAGGAAAAAAGGTAGCCTGGCGCGGGCGAAGTTTAGACTCTTTCTCTCTATCCCTCCCTCTGCTGGTTCATTAATGGAGAAAGGGTGGCTGCGTAAGAGTTGAAAGGAAGGAACGAGCTGGGCGAAGGAACGAGTAGAGGGGAGAGGATGAATCGTGGAGCCTTCCGAAATCCGGGGAGCCTTGTAATTGGACCGGGGATTGCAAAACGTCGAAACGCCGTCGAGACACGTCTGTCAGCTGGTGTTCTTTCATAACGCCGGGGTATTTAGGAAGTCGAGAATTTTTCGCCAGAAATTTATGAGTCATTGAGTTCGAGGCAGTTCGAGAACTCTCGTTCTCTTCGATCGTCTGACATCAGCTTGGGTATCCGGCAATTTCACCAGTGAATTGCTTTCATTCCGAGTTTCTCAAGCTTCTCTCGAAGAACAAAACAGATTAACAACTACGTACAATTTCTCATGTATTAGACACGTTATAGTCTGTATCACGACGATGAAATCGTTCGACTAATAGTCCTACAGCTTCCTACAGTCTACAGCTAGAAAATTATATTTGCCCGATAGTCGGTCGATTTTGTTCAACCTTCGACGAGACACGTAAATTAGAGCCGAAGTAGCGCGAATTAACGAGCGACAAGAAAATTCATGTCTCGATCTTCGAAACTCTTCCCACTTCGGGCAACGTTCGCCAGCATACAGTATGCACGATAATTCCGCGAGGCGTCTTTCTCCCAAGAAACCCGCTGAAATAACCAACCGACCTTACCATCCAGCTGGATTAACTCTCTCAACCGTGTGTCTACCGCGGAAAGTAAAATATTATATCTGGCCTGGGTGGGCCAGTGGCCGCAAGAAATACGCGCGGTCGAGTGTTTTTCTATCGCCAAAAAACGACGAAAGATTCGAAAACATGGAAGGAGAAGTTTCTGCACTGGGCGATATTAGCCGGCGTTACACCGGCGCCCCGTTATATTTGATTGGGCTGTTCGTGTAAGAACACCCTCAAGCTCCTCCGCAGCTACCCTTCCAACCACCACTCCTCCTCTTTCTCCTTCTTCTCCTCCTCTCCTCTACGACTGCCTCTTGGCCCTCTTCTGCTCATCCACTCCCTCGGTCTGTGCAGCGAAATGTTGGTTAAATAATATCCGCGCTTCCAACCGTAATTATCTCGCTCTCAGATTTTCTGCCTTGCGGGGCGAAGAAGGTGGAGAGCCGAGAGGTTGGCTGAGGAGAGGGGAGGGCCGATTCTGCTCTGGTAAAAGGCAAGGGATGGAAGGATAGAAGTTGGAGATTGAAGGAAAAGCGTGGGTATGAGAGTATTAGAGATAGCGCCGGTTGATATTCGCGCGCCAGAGAGACATTCCTTGATGATGGTTCGTGCTACCGGGGTGTTGTTAGTCGAACATCGTCGAATGCTGTAATTGATAGGGTTCGAGATGGTCGATCGAACGTGTGCTTCCTATGCGTTTAGACGAAGCGAGCGAATGCGTGGTCCTTCCAACGGTTTTAATAAAGTTGAAGCGTAAACGAGCAATCTATCGCTGTTTGACGATTGCTCGCCGAATCGGAAATCGAACATCCCAGTGCTCTGTGAAAATGCATTTGCAATTATAATTTCTTCATCACACATTGTTGTCATGAATCCGAACGAAGATTGAATTGGGAATAACTATTCCCAATAAGCGTTCTAGATGCTCGATCTAATCTTTGTGAACGTTCGCTCGCCATCTTCATGATGAAACTCTTTTAATGTGAATATGTTTACGAACAGATGACCGTTTGCTCGTAACTAGCACGAACGAGTGCTCTTGCTCTCGTTCCTCTCTGTGTTGCTGCCCGTTTGAATGCATCATTAGATGAGAATTTTGTGCGTAATATAGTCGACTATAATGGCGGGCTGTTTTGCAGAATGGCATGCAAAACAGTGGGAAGATTGATACATTCGATGCTTGGACGATAGGAGAAGCGGACAGCGTGTGATGTATGGGCCTCTTGATGCGTTCGTTCGTAAGATTGTATGTAGAGAAGGTCGTTAAAAATCGAAATTTTATATTCGAAATGCTTTTTCGCAGCAACTCGAGCGTTTTCTGGAGAGACGCCAGGGGATGGGTAACAGAGTAGCTACATTTCTGTAGCCCTATATTCATGCTCGTTTTATTGACAGAAGAGAAAACCCAGGCTATTTTATGCGGGCATCCAGGATCGTTTGCAACATACCGAAAAAGCTAACAATAAGTCAAAACACCGGCGAAGAAGAGGTAGCATTTTATGAATAATTCATCGATCGCGAAAGGTATTAGTAGAAGGCACGAGCCAGCCGGTAACATGTAAATGAAGCGATAAATTTTGCATGGACAGCCCGCGAGCCTCCCTGTAACCTCAATTTGGCACAGTTTTGTTGCTTCTTTCTACCCGCTTGACGATTTAATCGTGTCGGGAACCATAATCGACTCGTCCAAAATCTAAAATCTATACTCTGTATCGTTAAAAATACGTTTCTCTTTATCGATTATTCGAAGGCCACACGGCAGGAGAATATGATAAGGTGATTTTTCTTATTTCTCAAATTTTTCATAACGCTTGGTGATTAAAAAAAAAAAGAAATTCATATAAAGTAAATGCAGGAGAGAATCTGATAAATTATAATCTGACGCAAATCACTTGAGAATAGATGTCCCATTCATGTTGCTTTTTAAAAAACGAATAATATCAATTTAGTTATTATATTGAGTTGATCTAATTAACGTTAAACTGTATAACCAATGTTACTAATATTCATTGAGTGTTTAAGAGAATAATAAAAATATATACAAAGATTTAATCACGAAGTCAGATGAGAAGATAGCTGCAACATGGATTTGGTTAACACGTTGAATTTGAAACTTGCTATTGTAATACAAAGAAGAGAAAATGTGATGTTTCTCGCCTGTTGCCTTCATTTAGGAAAATTCTATTAAATATAAACATCGATTTCTGGCATCGTTGATGGGGGTTATTTCGTTCGCAATTAGACATCGGCTGTGCAATTTCATCACGCTGGAATCATAAGGCTTATCCAGCGGGAAGATCGACCAGGCCACAGACCCCTTGAAAATCCGACAAAACTCTTCCGGCGCCCTCGAAGCCACTAGCAACCCCTTTTCTCCAAGTAACCGTCGCGTAAAAGGGGGGTAATGGCAGCGCGTTGCGGTTTTCAGCCTTTACGACCGAATTACGACTTTTCAACTATTTTTACGACAGTTGTTTCAATTATTTCACCAATTTGCAATTAAGAACGCCAGGCACCGCGGCAGTTGAACGCCGTCCGGGGGCCTCCGCGGAGGGTTGCAAAGGGTTGGCGCCTCTCCGAGCTTTATGGGGCTGATAATTTCGTGATTAGCCAATTAAAGGAGAAAAAAAAAATTAAATCGCGCGTTTCTCCAGTCTCGGTCGATCGTCAGATGAACCTACGCTCTTGACGTTATCTTTAATTTTTCCCTTTCTTAACCTCGTTCGAACAGCATTCGTTCCGACCGATACGTATCCGACAAGTCACTTTCCAAACACGTTCATAACGCATGTAATTGACAAATACACAGCATTTCTATGCGGTTATGCGAAATTTGAAAGCGTAAATATGCACGGAATGCAGATAACATGAAATCGCGTATAAAGTGTAAAAAATATGACATTCTTTATAACATTAATTAGTTAAAAGAACTTCTTATCTGGATTGCAGATTTTTTATTGTATTCGCAAAACTATGAATTTGCACAGATATCCGCAAGTGTACGGGCAAGGAATATGTTTTATGGGATAAAATCGCGATAAAGTCTAAAGGGTTAAACTCTATCGTACTGCTTTCTTTCTTCATAAAAAAGATACGTAGCAGTCATTCCCATACCATCCACTGTGGGTCGGTGGAAATTCAAAGAAATTTTCTTCGGAAGATCGTAGACCGACTCGGATTACCGTACCTTTTATTGACAACGATTCGTATTCCCGATCGAGTTCTGGTTCGATCAGCAGGCTAATTTCTACCTTCTCGTTCCGACAAGATCTGCCAATCGAACGTGGCAATACTTTTAAGCTTGAGTCCAAAGGGACTGGCGAGTAGGAGAAGGTGGCGGAGGAGGTCAGTATTTGTTCAGTGGTGTGGTAAGCCGAGTGTGGTAGTGGGGTTGTTGGCATCGTGGTCGAACGGGGGCATCGAGGGGAGCCCGAAGGAGCTAGTGGCGCAGAATAACGGTAAGTCTAGTGTTTATTTGATGGCCCGTAATCACGCTATTTTGTCATCAACGGTAGGCCTCCTTCCGCGATGTAGACCGTCCGTGGGGCTGGTTCTGCACTTATACTTACCCTAACTCACCCCCGTCCGGGCAGCCCACTCGAGAAGGAGGAACTAATTCGAAGGCTTTGCCGCAGTCAGGGTGCATCTTGCTTCCGGTATAACTCTAGCCAGGCAAATGTATACAAGCGCGTGTACTGGGATATATGTTCGCGCAATCGAATCGAGATTTCTGATATTCCTCGTCTTGCTATCGTGTGCCTCCGGCGTATGATCATCCTACACGATGATATATCAGAATCCAAAGAAATCGTTCGATTTGTAAACTGGAAGGAAATTTGAGAAATTTCTTTTAACATCTGAAAAAAATATTTTTAGGTTGCTACTACAGTGAAGGACAAAGAAGTGGACATGTAAATGTTTCAGTGATTAGAAGAATAATATAGCATAGTGGATTCATTCAATGATTTAAGGTCGTGGTTCAACGCGGGAATGCAATCAAAGATAGCGAACAATGCTGCGCGTGAATGTTGCGTTATGAATTATTTATGAACATTATGTTGTTGCACGCGTCATGCTCTTCGGAGATTTATGGCAGCGAATTATTTTTCTGCTCGCGAACATTCGAAAGAAGAATAGAACATAAAACGCCGCGATGATATTCAAATAGTTCTAGTTACAAGCGTGCAATTATCGCCGTGTTCTATAGGTTCGGATGACTCGCGAACGATTTCGAAAGTGTTGTTAAGTTTGAATACTCCCGATCGATCTTGGGGGACGTTTCTTGAGGTTCTACGGATCTTGAAAGAGAATAGAGTCGCGGCTCGTGCAAAGAGCATGTGTAATAACGGTGCAGGCCACGTGAATCATCGGGCAAACGCCGCACCCACGTCTGTACGCCTTCGCTGTGTATGTTTTTGTTGTATTCTCTAACGTGCCGTATCGTTGCCTTGCCGTTTATTGCATTTCTAATGCAGCTAATGCATTACGGTACACCGCCTTTGCGACTCGACCACATCGTTGATCTGGCAGGTGAAATCAGCTTGTAATTATGCTTTCCGCATTTTTCTTATTTAAATATCATAAAGACAGTACCGTACAGTTTCCCTTTATATAATTCTATAAAATTAATTTCACGATGATCGTCTATTTATCTATTTATTACCAAACTGTTGCATCTAAAGTGGAAAATGTCATCAATTAAAAAGCTTCCTGGAAAAAGAGTTCAAATTCTTCATACTTGTTACATTTGTATTAATAATTATAATGACTCTTAGAGAACTTTTTATATCTTTTTATATCATTTATATATAGAGAATTCTTTTTATATCTATAAAACAAATAGAAATTTTCTTATATAATAATTCAACTGTATAATTTATTTTTCAATCCTTCTAAAAATATGCATCAAAAATTGATGGTATATTTTGTTTGCCTTTCCACCGTTGCTGTAATCCAGCTAAGGATCAAAATAGTGTTAAGAAGGTACTGTAATAACTTTCGGGCCTATTGCTTCGAACATGACGTTGGAAACAGTTCCCAAAGGGCAGCTTGAAATTGCATTAACCGCATAAAGTCAAGTCGCAAAAGGCTCGGGCATAATTTTCACGATAACACGTGAAATAGAACATCCGAGTGATTAATGCACGCGCTTCATCAAGCATGCCATCTTCGTATGGTGCAGCGTGTATTATATGCCTGAGCGAAATTAATATTCCGAGCGCGGCAACGTGTCTTAAAATGTAAATAAGCCAGCAAAACGTGCACGTAGGTGTCGGAATGCAAATTCTTGATTTGTCGCGCTTATCGTTCTCCTATGACAACAACGAGGACGGACCAGCAAAAACCATAATGTAGCATTTCGATTCGGCACTGGCATCTTGAGAAGCTGCCCGGCTATGATATCGAAGCACGCGTGTTACTTAGGTTAATGTTACTTAGGCGACTCGCATAGCATCGGTGTACACCTCGTTGAAGACTTAATACGCGTAAGCAAGTAATCCCCCGTATCTCGACGCTTTCTCGATGGAGAGTCACGATTACCTTACCCTAAGCTATTGGGTTACCACAAATCCCTTGTATGCTCCGCTGATTACCTATCGTCCTCGACTCCTTGCAGAATTCGAAATTTCAAATTGATAGAACGATACAGTGGAATTTCTGTGAATTCGAAATAATTCTTATGCTCATTTATTCTAATTATTCTTGCGTAGTACTCACTTTTAAAATACTATAGAATGAAAGTAAACTTTCAAATTCTATCAGACAAATTAAAATTTGTCAAATTTAACGCTCAGATATTAACTCTTTAATCCGAGTAATTTATAATATAATGTTTTCGAGTATCCAAACGACATAATTAAAATTTTGTAGATTCCAGGCAACGTAATTCAAATTCGTCGAATTTGAATCGTCATGATCAATAGTTTAAATGCTTTCAATTGCGATCGCTATTATGCAGATCTTTAAATTTGAACGATCAGATTCAAATACAAGAATTTATTAGCTTCTCGAAAGTAACCCAATCTTCCCCGTGTCTCCCGATATTTCACCTTAAGTTACCGACGATAATTCCCGTTATTTGTCATTTCAATAATCGATTCCACTTGACACGGCATCGCTCACGTTACACCGGGGAAACTAAATATAGAGGATCTAAATGCAAACTCAAATGAGCTTCGTTCCACAGTCATTCTTCTAAAGCCACATTCCCAACCAGACCTTTACTCGCCGAGCATAATTCACGAAGAATTTCCTTTGAAAATATCTCAACTCCTAATCATCGATTCGTGACCACGATGAACGTGGCCCAATAGTCGGCCAGCGGAACACGCTTGCGTCTCGCAAGCTGCACGCAAGTGCAAAGCATCACGGTGGGTCGTGGCGTCGGCTTGCGGTAGCCCATGGTTATAGCACGGATCATAATAATTGCCGAAACTTGCTTCAAAGCGGCAAGCATTCCCCTTATTTGCGAAGGGTTATAGTTTCGGTTAGCGGCAGGGACTGACGCAAAGCTTCATTGTAGCGGTTCGGCAAGAACTGCGTTATATAGCAGTCGACTGCTCGCACAAGGAGTGAGAGGGAAGACTGTAAGAAATTAAAAGAAAAGAAGAGGAGATGGTGTGCACGTCGTGTCAGACACGTCCGAGTCTTAAGAACATTTTCTAGCTTAAGGGTTCTCCTCTCGTAACGAAACTTACCCTTTTACTCCGGTGCGCTCGTGCTATCTCCCTTCGTCGTTGCACGTCGATTTCGTGGCTGTTGTTCAGGTTACGCGAAAAGAGAGACGTTTCGCCTCGCCACGGCAAACTTGTCGAGAACTTCGACGCCGGAACTTGTCCATAGAAGAGAAGCGTCAAGCGGAGCCCTCTCTCTACCTTCTAAGCGTTGGTTGGCTCGACCGCCTGCTACCAAGCTCGTCCGTTAGGTTTCTCGGTTGCTTTTGGTTGCTTGCTTGGCCGCGTGCTGATCCCTATCGCCTAAACGAGGTTTGGCAACGACGCTTAGCCCAGGCCTGCCTCGAGAAAAGAGTTTCATTAAAAGCGGGTAATGAGGCAGTCAGGACTGGGGTCTTCTACTCGTGAGATTCACGTTATATGCTTTCGTTGCTCGATGGAGAGGGGGGAGGCGCCATTATTTTGAGGAAGAGTTCGATTAGCATGGACGACGACCCTTGGGATGGGGTTGAAGAGAAAATACCTCGTCTGATCCTAATACCTTTCTTTTCACGGTGTTAGTTTGCAGGCAGCCGCCTGCTTCAAAACGATTTCTCATTTCCTTTTGCTATCGAAACTTATTCACGGTGTCTGACCGTCGTAAGAGACGATTATTACAGAAATTGGAAATTATTTTTTAATATGCCCCAACTAAATTGATTAGAACCGCAAACGGAGAACATTATACCTTGTTCTGTTGTCGGACTGGTTTTCTCCAGCTAGATACGCATCTTCGATAACTCATTCCACATCTTAGCCGGTCGCGAGTCACGGGACGTGGCACGAGACTATTGCGCCAGCAGTTGACTGCTATTCTCTGAAGTAGGAATCCGCCGGAACGTTGAAACCGCAACGCAACTAAACTACCAGAGGCTGAGAAACGGCTGGGAGGCAGTGGCCGAGCCGGTAACCAAAATTTATATACAAAGTATCTTCGCTGTCCAGTTGCTGCTGGCGAATAAGTAAAACAGTAAACCGAGACGCGTAGGAGGAGTCGAACTGAGGGGCGAAGTTGCACCGTGCATAGGGGAAGTGGTTGCGGTCGTCAGCTCGTAAATTTGACGATAGGAATGCTTGGGATTTTTCTCGACCATCATCGAGTCCTGCTCTTCTTCCTTTTGTCCTATGCCTCGTTACATTAGTTTCAACCGGGTTCTCCGGTTAAACGCACGCGTCTATCGAGAGGATGCAATAGAAGTTCCATTCACTTGGCAATGTGATATATCAGAGAGTGAAAAGAAGGATCAGCTTCTTGGTAGTGGCGTTTTGCTCTTAAGTTATCGACACGACGCGACGTACACAGAGTATGCAAATGAAGGCGCACGGTGTACGATACGTATGTCCGTGTGGCCGGTGTCCGTAGCGTTTAGGCGAATTACACGGTAAATTTTGCACGATATCGAATGGCCGCGTTCCATCTTCTAGCAGGTATCTACACGTGCACGTACAGGGCGCACCGGGAGTGTATGGCATAGACTATAAAGCATAACGTGGGGGTTGCATCGGGTCAGATTTAATACTAGAAATGGGAGGGTGTGGCGGACGAGCTCGAGGGCCACAACCATGGTTCAAGCGTATCGTGTGCATAGTTATTTCAACTTGTACACTCTTTCGCAAAAGCCTATCTATCTGCGTATTAAGCTTTGTTCGAAACGCATCGGTTCTTCTAATGACGTCCAGTTAAGATTACATACTTCTTTAATAAAATGTATCTCATCGACTTCTAGAAACTACGTACCTTTAAATACATCAAGCTATTATCGATAGCTTGCATGAAAAATATATTAGCGAATCAGGGGATCTTTGGCTAAGAAAAGAAACACTCGTAAAAATATCAAATTTATTTCGAGCTATCGTTATCCATGCTTCATCGGACTTCTCTCTTCGCAACCCCGGCGATTTCAATCGCGTGACGTTTCTTGCAGCGTGCGGCAGTCGTCGAGCATATTTTTGGAAGCAAGTGTACGTACTTACGTATACCGCTATACGGCCTATCAGTATATACGTAACCGCTTAGTATACCTCAGTTGCATGCGGACGGCCAATGCCATCCGTTAAATGCAATAAACACGGAATCTTGCAATTCACTGCTCGCCGCTAACGTGTTTCGCCTATTCCTCCGCGAACTTCGCGGCAACAAACCGTTTCTTGCATGGTCGCGGGTAAACACCAGCCTGAAGATTAATTAACGCGCCTTTGGAAATAGACTGACCGGTCGGGAACGGTTCGTTGCCTCGTCGATTTAATTAGAGGATTCGGACGGCTGCCGCGAGTCCATTCTGAAATCCGATGAAACCCGCCGAGAAGTCCGTCGAATGTAAATACTCCGGCAAGGATTCGTTCGACTGTGATCACCATTTGGGCAAACTTTTCGGGGAACCAGGGTTTTAAGGGGACAATTAATTGTATGTATCCCGATTTTTGTTATCTATTCGTACAAGCGGCTTTAAAAACGAGTATTTCAAGTATTTACTTTTTCAGGAGGTTCGTAACTTTGAAAAGAATTAAAGAATCCTTCCTGATTCCTTCTCCACGAGTGATAAGTTCTCCTTTGATTCTGCTATTCTTCTTTCTTCTGCGTTACCATCTGTGTACATTTAGACAGCTTTTTTTAAATTTTAGAATGTTTCACTCATGAAAATTCTGAAATATACAAAAAGTAGTAAGATATATTGAATAATAAAACTAAGTGTTTAAAATATATATATTTTAAATAAATATAAATATATATAATATCCATTTTGGATTACATATACTCGAAGAGTAGAGAACAGTATAGTTAGAAAAATACTATAGATTGAGAAAATAACGAAATACTTTCATCGATATTATTTCAGAAGCGAGACTCCAAGTATTTTATATTTCAAGAAAGTTCGTAGCTTCCAAAAGAGCTTCTCAATTTCTAATTTTCCTTCTACGAGTAAATATAACTATAAATCCTCGTGTGGAAAAGAAATACCAGCGAAAACACTAAAATAATTTCATCGATGTTGTTTCAAAAGCCAGACTACACCAGGTATTTATACGAAAAGGAGATTTCTAATTTTCGAAAATGTTCTCCACTTGCCGGTTCTTTTCCTACGAGCAATGGGTTCTTAATTTAAGAAAAATACCACACTCGAGGAAAGTACCACAATACCGTCATTGATCAAAGCGTGATTCAATGACCATTGTATCCAATTACAACAACGACGGCACTCGGTAGTAAGCAAGTTGCCCAGGAAGAAAATGGAAAACACATTGCCTGTGTCTACAGGCTTCTCACGTACGGAGTAACGAGCGTACCGGATCCGTTTGTAGCGCCGAAGGGGTTAATGAATTCCGTAGCAGCACATACGAGTATATCTTCGGTAAATCGTGGCCGGTCGCGGCGCAGCTAAGTGCAGTAACGAATAATCAACAGCTCGCGATGCAAGCCAGAGCACACATTCGTTCCGTTAAATGTTGCCCGGTGTACGAAGATGAGAGACAGAGAAACAGAGGAGGAAGAGAAAGAGTGGAATGGAGGTTACGGATAGACGATAGAACATCCTATAGGTAGCCACCGCGCCCCGTTTGGCGGCGACGGTGTAGATGTGTGTCGTTAGTATTTAGTGTTTAGTTAACATCGGGGATGGAGAAGCCGCCAGTGTTTGTAATTGGTACAGTTTAGGAGCGACGAAAGCGATTGTGTACCTCACAGATTTTACCCTGGCCCACGAAGGCACAGTCGCAGAGCTTTTGTCTGCCATGTAACGATACCACGCTGTTCTCATCAGAGACAGTTTCAAATCGGCGCGAGAAAACAGCATGCCAGATGGCGCGGCTACGTATCGTGGTCGTTACTACAATTAGATATTCGCCTCGGTCTGATCTCCAAATAATAACACCGTTCTGTGCACCGACGAACGCCCTGCTTGAGAGCTCCTGAGTGAATCGCCTTGCCGTTACATGCTTCCGTGAGACACGTAATCAAATGGCGTTTAATTATTGCGCGAACTTTTCTGTGATTCATCGATTCACAGCTAATAGATTACGAAAAAGTTCGAATCAGCTTGATAAGCCTCGAACCGAAAGGAAAATTTAAATTTTTTCATTCATTAAAATTTCCCAACTTTATGGGTCGAATCCAAACGCAATGATGAAATTCGAACTTTCAAATTTTCAAAAGGCTGCATTTCAAATATTTCGATTTCCACAGTTCAAGTTCCAATAATACAATTCCAGCGTTCAAGTTGAAATTCGCCAGCAATTTCACCATTGGCTACAAAAATTTCGGTTCCACCGTCGCACGTATTTTTCTATCAAACCTACAATTTTCCAACGAAAGTTTCGCAAGCATCGCGATACTTTGGAGGTCTAGCGGCGTGCTCGCATTCGCGAGAGTTTTTCCGTGCATGACTTAGTATTCCGGAACGCGTATAGCCACTTATTTGGAGATCAGGAGCCCCCTCGAGCGAGACGACTTTAGGCCGAGCCAGTCTCTCGCCGACAACAGGTCATATATTTCATTTTTAAACAACAAAAAAATGCTAATGCAACGTCGTGCCCGTTATCGACTCGGCCCTGTATATGAAATAATAAATAATCGCGTAAGCCCCGTCGCCATTATTTTTACGTCGACTTTGCTAAGGAGATACACAGTTTCCCCGGGTTATACTCTCTACGTCGCCCCGTTTCGTTATATACGTTGGCTACGTGACCTCGGCCACGCTGTGTCGCAGGAATTTTGCCATCGGATAGATCATTATGATTTGCGCAACGATCACGATTCATCTTATCGCCGGTCGAAACGTCTCTGCCTCTCGTTACCTCACCTAAATTCCTCCAGTTACCTTTTTCTCCTTGCATTCTGAGTTTAATCAATATGTACTTTTCTCCCCATATATGTCATAATCGAGGAGTTTCAAGCGTATTATAATTGAAAAATACAGACAGAAGATGATCCTATATATTTAACGATCTCGTTGATTTTCCGATTTTGATGTTACGTAGAAAGTCGAAAAGAAGTACTTTAAGATAACACAATTGAGAGAAAAGTAACAACCGTTACCTTTAGTTGTGAAATATAAACTGTTGTAAATATAAAGAGAAGGTTTTTTAGAAGTCGTTGTAATTATCAATTTAAACGTAGCTAACACTATGAGACAAGAACTAAAACTATGGACACGATCTACCGAATTGATCGTATCATCAGCTACGAAGTACCTCAATCATATTTAGCTTCACGGAACGAATCACGGGATTCTTTCACGTTCCGTAATTTCTGACGAGAACATAAAATCCTCGTGCGTAACTGCATTACGAATTTTTCGAATTACGAATGATAGGGCGCGGCAAGTATTATGCGAATTTTATAGCGTAGGATTCTCCGGATCCTCGGCTATTCCCATGGAATCCTGAGAACGATGCGGAATCACAAATAGTAAACAGACAGCATAACGCATAGCGGCTAACGATCCTATCTGGTGAACTTACAAGTAATTAACATCGTAAGTATTTTAATTCCACGAAATTAACTTCGTTATCGCATCCTACATTGCTTCGATGGTAACTTCCGAGATTTTCATGCAGAGGAGGGAAATTCTTGCCATGTTTGAAGAGGCCTGATGACCCGTGTGAATATTA
Organism: Bombus pyrosoma; assembly: GCF_014825855.1. Taxonomy (NCBI): domain Eukaryota; kingdom Metazoa; phylum Arthropoda; class Insecta; order Hymenoptera; family Apidae; genus Bombus; species Bombus pyrosoma. The sequence continues at coordinate 5,380,629 of NC_057782.1, forward strand.
CTCGTGCGAGAAAAGGTCGCGGTCGAATCAACGGCAATCACAGCGCGTCTCGTCGCCCAGCCTGTAAACCAGGCTAAAAATTCAATTGGACACCATCGAATTCTTCTTGAATATCAAGTCCAAGGGTGTCAACTTCCGCTTACGCAGGATGAAGGTAACGCCAGGCGAACAGAATTCTCTGAGACGACCTTGCAACCATTACCACGCAGTTATTTCGTGACTCTTTCTTCTTTCCTCTTTTCAAGGAATTTATTTGCGCGACGGTGGTCCGATTTTCCAAATGAAATATCTGTTCGCAAGTATACAACGCCGTCCTCGTGGGGTTTAGCGTTAGATTGAGGAGCGGTCGTGCGAAAAAATCAGGCAAATCACGGAGACCCTTTTCATCGAAGGGACGCTCGATCAAACAGAAATTCCCTTAAACGAACCGACTCGTTGGACTATAAACTCGTCGTTGAACGATAGTCATATCCTAGCGATCTTTCCTAAGGAAATTTCAAAATTTCACCGACACCTTGTTGCAAATATGCGAACAATTTTCGAAGGAATTTTCGTAAATGTGTTCTCACGCGTGACGTCGTGGAAAAACTAAAAAATAATAGGTTGCGGATTCGTTATTCTCGAAGAGAAGAGGTGCTATCTAAGGACCATGGGGGTGAACGAGCTCGGGAGAGGCCGGTCGCGGGGTGGCGAAACGTTACCCGAATAAAAATGGGGTGTTTATAAGCGAGTATCCAATGTATCATGCTATATTTACATATAGCCCGCGTTTACAGTCCCCGGTTATATATCTACGATGGTTTGCCATTTTTTTCCGCTACATAGCCAAAAGACACAGGTCGAATGCGTACACCGAACGTAATAAAAATTATTATTAAATACGATACGTAGGACGCGCGTACCGAACGAAATGTACAACGTGAATTTTAAACATTTCTGATAAAACTTGAATGGAAAACTTGATAATTTTTGGCAATTCGACTGGATCCTTTGCCCCGCGTAGATTATTACCGGAACAATGTTCCCATTTTTCTCTAATTTCAATATTTTTCGTGACGTCCCGTTGCAAAGGTAGATCTAACGGTGCAGCCGCGTAAATCCGCCCAGGCACCGTGTTAAATAGTGCTATTTAATTCTAGTCGTGAAACGTTTAAGCGCTTGTGTCAAGGATTAAATCAAGATTAGCTGCGAGATTACCGGACTACCTACTGTAGAAGGGGTTATTCACTAAACTCTACTCTGTCGTCTACCCCTTTTGCGATTCAGCATTTAGGTCAGCCTAAATAACGTATCATCGTACGGCGAATTATACAAATTTGCATACCGGTACGAACCGGTGGAAAAAGTCGCCCGGTAATTACCTCGTAATTCTCCTTCCTTTTTTCTCTTTTTCATTCTCGCTGAAGTACATATAATAATGGTAATACGTGTGGTCTCGCGTTCAGCGACGTCTGTTAAATATTCGAACAGAAGAAACAGAGCTTCCCTCGAGGCTCCATTAGGGATCAGTTTTCGTCATCGGAACCCCGGTTACGACACCAACAGTCAGTCGGTAGTGTTCATAGCGCGTGGCCTTGGGAGAAGCTGTTGCCCTCTCGAGAACTGGTCAGGTTCACAGTTTCTTAGAATCAGCTGACAGATGTGACTGCCCCATTCGTTCACTGTTTTTCCATAAAAGAACCGAGTTTTGTCTCGTGCCATACGTTTTATTTTCACAGCCAGGATTACCCGTTGGAATCTGCGGAAACTTTAATATATTAGATGCTTAGACCTCTTCATCTACTAATATTTTATCTCCTGTTTTCTTTTCTCGTGCAAATTATTATTTTCGAAGACATACTTTTTTCATTCTCATTGGCATATCGATCATGCTTCAGAAATTCGATATTCCTATTAGAACACACATGTTAATTTTATTTACGCGTTATGTTATTTACATTTGCCAAATTATTTAATCAAGTGTCTCGCCGTGACGACAACGCTCGACTCGGAATTGGGAAAAAGTATTTGTCAGCAAATGAACGCGTCAACGACCACAAATAATTTTAGCTTGACTAATGGTATCGAAGAACATCGTTCGTTTCCATCGTCGAAAGTTCGACGAAATTAGCATCAACCTTGTTTCCAACCACGTCTCTTCGTGAGGTATAATAAGAATTCTCAAATTTATGATCAATTTCAAAATTCGCTAATCTTATCATTTATACCAGAAAATGAACATCTCCTACGACCATCTCCGATTCCAAAACGCGAATGCAAATCCGCTTGTGAAAACGCGTGTCGGCCGATCACGTTCGTTTACCATAAATAATCACACATAATGAACTCGTTATAAAAGTGAAAGTACAATGTCCAGAAACTCGCCTGGAGGAACGGCGTCCGCCTGCACGCAACATAGTCGGGACAACGCGTTAATTCATATTCCAATCAAACTTTTTCTCCCTCTTGAAGAAGAATCTCGAGACGATGGTCTGTTGGCGCCAAATTTGGCTACGTCACTGTGTGCAAAGTGGCGAGGAAACTTAGATATGCTTGCGGCTATGTACGTTGCTTAAATCACGATACTTGGCTCGCAGTGACACGAGGGAAGGCGACGAAAATGCATTTACGCGCGTAGGTAAAAGCGAAGGTGAAGCGTTCTTTTCTCTTCTTGTTCGTGTTTTCGCGCGGTGGACGCGGAAAACGGAGCAAAACGAACAGATAAAGGCGAGTGGACGAGAGAAACACCGGTGTACAACCGGTGTTGTAAGGTCTGTTTATTAAAGAGCATTAATCTACGAATCTGTACCGGGTGTCCGGTTAAACTCGACTCACCGTTGAAACGATATTACTTAGCGCGTTTTCGTGATACCATTTTAATTGTGTTTTGTAATTAGCCCGACCCGTAGACGAACCCAACCGTTGTTCTCGACTCTTCCTCCGGCGTTCTCCAACCTCTTGTTCCTCCTCTTCACCGTCACCCTCTTTGACTCACTCTTCCTTTTTCCCCGACCTGCCCCTTCCCCATACTTTCTCGCGGCCCTCTCTCGTGTTCATGTTTTTCTGGTCTTGAGAACGGTTTCGTGTAACTCGGCCTCTGTGTGATGGCCTTTGTAGGATTTTACCGCTTTATGTCGGTAAAATGCTCGCCCGAAGTTTCGTCCTGTCAGAGTGGAAAGGTGTAAAGTAGCGTTCATGCAAAAATTGTTTCCTTGATTTTACTTGGTAAACACTTTTACCTTCGTTTCACGCTCTTTTATCTTCTTTTCTATCTCGCTGTCTCTTCTCTGCTCGTTCAATCGAGTTACTCGCTCGAATTTTTTCACCGTCGGATAATTTTAATTATATTCACGATTTCGTGGCTCATCGATCGTGGAATTGTTCACGCTGCGTCAAACGGTTATTCGTATTGGGAATCTGCGTACAGCTGGAGGCATCTAGCAACAGGAGAAGCAAAACGTACCGGAAAAAGCGCGGACAGAGGAGAGGATGGTTGACTTCACGTGTATTTTCTTTCTTCCTTTTTACTCTTTCTTGTTCTCCCGCCTCCTGGTAAACCGTTTCTCTCGCGCACACGCTCGCTCCTCATCTGCGAGGACACGGCACCCACACACACGAGGCCACGCTCTCTCGGACGGCAAAACTTAACAAAACAATTTGCTCCAAAGCAAACAACGGCATCCGGTTTACTTGTGAATAAACAACATATTTATTTTTAGAGGCCCCACGGCTGTAACTCGTTTGCTCGACCGCTTGCTCGAGCCTCGCGTCTATTTGCTGGCATTACAAGACTTAACGGCCGAGGATAAAAATCGACGGGGCCACAAATACCGTTCGTGTGTTTGGAAATTTCTTAACTCCTCCTCTACCCATTTGCTTGCCCCGTGAATTTTGTCGTTCGAACAATTTCACGCACGCTTCGTAGGTAACATTGGACGAAGGCTATTTTGCGAACTTTGTAAGAGAAAGATTTTTAGTATTTTCTAGAATACAATTCTTCCTGCGTTTCCTACATTATACATATTCGTCACGCTTCGTGGAAAAGATTGTATTATCTTTGCGCGGGGAAGGACACTTTCTAAACTGTGAAGTCAACATTAATTACGACTGTGACTGCATCACTCCGGTGGATCGTTTAAGGCCACGAATCAGAGTAAATATTAACGCCTGTTTTTCCAAGGTCTAGTCGTTCCAGCCATTTATCCAATGAAAGCGTGTTTTCAAAAGATATCTCAGCCGAACTGTCTCGAATTTTTTACCATTTTCAGCAGCTATTGCAATAGAGATACGTAGCCCTATTTTCCAGAAATTTGAGTAAACCAACGTACATCGATACGAAGTCAAATAAAAAAAAAAAAAAAAAAAAGAAATAAAATCGAGTTACTTTTTCGAACGTTCTATAAATTCATATAGCGAACTAATATCCGTAATAGTGAACTTTGCACTTTTCAGTACGAAACCTGTACCTTTATTACGCTTTCGATACAAACACAATTCGAACATTGGTCTCTATATTCGCTGAAAACACTTGTACGATTGTTCCGTACCATTTTATCTTCGAATCACAACGAATTTGTATATTTCTAATTTTCTTGACAAAAGACAGAAAGACGTTGGAACAGGCCATCTTTCTATTAATACGAAGCTTCCACCGTTTCTTCCTGCGTAAGAAACAAACGCGAAAGTCTATTAATCATTCACCGTCATGAATTTGCGGGTTATAATTAGCAACGAATACATCGTTGGCATTCGTGCTGGTCCCGGATTAAAGGAGTTCTAACCGCGACCTAATTCCAAGATAAGATAAGTCGTTAAGTGCATGGTGTGGCAGCCCCTCGCGATACTACCCGGTGTTTTATTGCTACGTCCCACCCCCGTGGGCTCTCCTTCGGGGCTCGGTGAGATTTATTGTAAAATTCGATAGATATTGCCAATTACAACCCCCGCGGCGCTCCACGACCCCCCTCCCTTCTCCCAGCTGCCTGTTCTATCGACAGGGACAGGAGCCACCTTTCCTGGCTGCCTGGAGAATTTTAAATGCGTTTTATGTACAGAGACGGCGCGGTGCGTTGCATAAATCCGTCCCTCTGAAAATATGATTACAATCACTGGCTCTCGCGCCCCCGTCGTGCTCCTCCGCAACCCCCTCAGCTCCCTCACACTGCTTTTGTAGACACGGCCGACCGATAAAACGTTTCATTTCGTCAGAGAGTGTCCTACGAAGAACTCCCCGAGTAATCTTCGTCGATCATCGTTTTTATTGCCGCCTTGTATACTAATTTTATATCCTTTTTACGTTTTCACCGCCCATGAAGATTCCTCTTGCCACTCGATTCTACTCCACAGTACATCTGCATAATTTTTCTTCTTTCAAACACGCGTACAATTTTTTCTTAATATCATCATCCGGTATTCTTATCTCGTATTCTGCATATTTATTTGTGGAATAAATGTTTCTACTCCCAACGGGAGATCCGTCAAATCTGACAAACGTAGAAGTCGATCGCTCGATGCTGCTCGCTTATCGTACATCACGCTCCGCCAACGTGCACGCTATCAACGCATCGTCGAAATCGGGCAACTTATGCGCTTCTCTCACGCTCGTCGCTCGTTAATCCATCCATCCGTCCACGTGGCAACAAATTCTCGTCGTGAATCGCGTTCAAGCTAATTGCATCCAGCATACTTTGTATCGAAAACAAGGTATGTGGGACAGACAGGAACGACGAAGACGAACGAACAACGAACGCGACGACTGAAAGTGTGCATAAGTTACAAGCCAAGGGAGTGTAGGGACACATTGTTTCGCTTTGATACCGGATGGCATCGGACGCACCGTTGGTCGAGAAGGTGGAACGCGGAACGTTAGGCCACTGCGTGGCACACGACGATGTGGCCGCGTTGCGTGTTTTGTTTGCGCGTTTCTTTTGTCGCGTGTATGTCCAGCTGCGCGTCGAGAACGCGGCTGCCTCATGCAAATGAAGCGCACAATGTACTTCAATAGCCGCTGGGGTATTTATATATGCTATCCGGTTCATTATTTTCCACCGCCACTGTTTATTTCTACCTTGTACCTTGCCGCTTATGGAACAAGTTCTTTGCACGGTCGAATAAAATGGCAGAGCGACTAGCTCTCGCCGATTGTTAGACGATTCGTCCTAACAGTTCGTGAGAAAATAATCGTGCCGAGTCGTTGATTTGTAGCTTCTTCGATCGGACGTAATAGGAACGACGATTAATTCCACGGATCTTTGATTATGCAGGAATTCCTCTGATTCAATACAGCTAATTGCGATACTCGGTCTTGATTCGTTCTTCCATGCTAACGAATCATTAAAATAGGCTCTGGTTATTAAAACAGCCGGATTGCTGGTAACGAAAGTTTGTTTATTCGTTGAACGAAAATGACAATTCAACTTAGTACCTTCTGAAATTACTTTAATTTTTATCTACACTGTGCTATGGAAATGGATACTCGTCGATCTACTTTTCATTCTTGAGAAAAGAAAATAATGCCAACGCTAAAATACGTCAAGTAAAAATCATTTAACACGCTGGCGCGATTTTTCGTTTGTTCGTTCTTCAATAATATATGACTTTTATTCCAGTTTTCGTTAAATTGCATTTTTATAAATTAAAATTGGAAACGTATATGGCGTGAAACACACACCGCCTGATGGTAAAAAGAAGATGTGGTCCACCGGTGGGTCACGCCAGTTTTACTTAAATTTTACGCGCCAAATATAAGCATGGTAGTCGAGTCCCATAACAGCGCTAATGGAATTTCAATATCTTTGGTACAACGCGTACAAATGTTCGACTACTTTCTGTGTGTATGCGCGAAATATCAATCTTACAAAACAAGGCCAAAAATTTCATAGGAATCGAGCACTCGAATGAACAGAAATTTTTAGAGAGGGGTAGGAAAACCACCCTTGGTGATGGACGCATCGAAATCGCGTGGATGGCAGACGAGATCGAGGGCAAAGTCCCGAGTCGTGCGAACGAATATTAATATAATCGCGGCAGGCAGAAATCCACAGGCGAAGTAAAGAATGATATAATAGGCGGCCCGTAAGGGATGCGTCTGCGAGCGAGAGGGCGAGCCGGCCGAAGACGAAGTGTTCTCATTATACCGGCTGATTTATGCGCGTGCCACCTCTCGCAGTCGCGGGATTCTAGGTTAGAAATAAAGTTAAAAGAAAAATAAGGCTTACGGGGTGCAAAGTCGAGAAAGGGCGGCGGAGGGTACGGAATATATTACAAAAATAAGCTCAGCGCTGCGTGGAGGAGCATCGAGGAAAAAAACTTTTGAAACTGCGAACTCCCGGAGATCGATGTCTCTTTTCTTCGCGAGAGGGCTTCGCTCGCTTGCCTCTCGAGAGGAAAATATCGCGAGAGGAATAAATATTTTCCCGCGAAATTGTCGGAGAGCGAAGTTGCTTCTTCGTGTTAATGAGACTCGTTGTACCAAAAAAAAAAAAAAAACAAAAAAAGAAATCGAGTCGCGTGATTTTATTTCACCTAGTTTCTCTTCGACACGTGTAACTTCTTCTAATTTTCTCTGATTTTCTTCGGTGAGAATCAAGGAGTGACTGATTGGAAGTTTGAAAGTACAGGTTTTTGGAAGATCTAAAACAATGGTGATACTAATCGTGCGTTTCTCTTGCAGGGACACATCGGTGAGAATCCGTTCGATAACGGTTCGTGGGGAAAGGAACAGTTCCAACCATCGACAGTTCCTTGGCAGCTGAATCCGCGCGGCCACGCTCGTCCCAGTGTGAGTAATCCACAATACATACGTATTTCGTCCGTTTTCTGTCCGAACGCCAAAAAATAAATGAAGAACGAAAAGGGAGGAACGCGGAGAAAAGAGAGGAAGAAAAGAGGGAAAAGAGAGTGAATAAAATAGGAAAAGGGTAGAGAGGGTAGATAGGGTAATTGTAAAAGAAGAGCGCGCGAAGCAAAGCCACTTTGGAGGAGAATATAACGCGCAGTCAGAATCCTGTCCGACACAAGGGCTCGGTGTCTGAAATTTGTAATTCCGGCTTGGATAAGAATACTATCCCTCGGTGGGAGGGTGAGTAACGACCACGGAAAAAGAAATCCGGCCACTCATTGTGTCCGCAGGTAGCAAAAATGCTAGAGGGGCATCGTTCGCTGCTTTTCTCCGAGCGTTTTCTTCTCTCTTTTTCGCAGGACACGACACGGTCACTACCGTCCTCTCGTAGTCGTCGTCATCGTCGTCGTCGTCGTCGTCGTCGTCGTCGTCGTCGTCGTCGTCGTTGCCAACCACCAACCAACCCCCCTCCCATTTTTCCTTCTTCTGGCCGCCTCGGTCCTGTTGAAAACCACCCTCTTACTCGCTCGCGCTACTCACTCTGCCGCACCAACTCGTCCTGTCACCCGGTATTTATAATACGCTTTGTTTTCCCTCGGCTATTTGTCTTGGGCTCTCGGTTCCTTCGCTAACGTTATTATCTCGCGTTTTATTTTTATTTAATTCCAGCCTGCTACCGCGTCCTCTACCATCTAACTCGCGCCCCATCCATTCCTGCTGTTACTCTCTCGACCGACCACTCCGCCGACGCCCGGCGCCGCCGTTACTTATCCGTCGACGACCCTTAACGAGCGAAACGTGTCCTACGATTTAGGGAAAACTTTACGCGCCCGAAGTAATATCTCCTTTTTTCCTTTCTTCGCCGATTTGCCTCTCGATCTTGATCCTCCGTACCAATCGTCGCCAATTGGGGATATAAAATTGAAAGATTTGGCCAAATTGAAAGAGTTGGCAGCGCCAGTACTTTCGATTTTATATTTCACGTAATCGCCTCTTACAAAGGAACAATGAATCGTTTGTCTTGCACGAAGGAAAGAATAGAATTGCGTACGTAATCGCTACGATGCGCGTGAAACTTGCATTACGACGCGATTGGATCGTTTAGACGGTTTATTTACCCATGTACTCGAGCCAAACGGCAACTTGATATATCGTTATTTAAAAGAATGCACATTTTCACGAAATGCCAGGGCGCAGGGGGGGGGAGGGGGCCGTGACGTAAACGTTGTATTGTAACGCAAATAATGCGCGTGCTGGTAAAGTTAAATAAACGGAGAGTGACGTGCAATCTAAATCGTACGCGATACGAAGCAACGAGGAACGAACGTAACACGCAATTGCCAACGTGGTTAATGTAACCAGCTTCGTCGTATTTTACCAGCGATTTACATCGACGATCCGGGCGCCAATATCCGCGTTCAAGTATCGTTGGATTTAATTTTATCGAATAGTAACCGTATCGTCTTATTGCGATACAACGTCTTCATTCACCGATGCTTATGCGCACGACACAACGTGCGAATCACACCCACACGAGTTTACAGTTGGTATACACATGGTTAAGAGAAAAAAAAATAAATAACGTTTATCTTGGCTTTTACGTGCGATAGGGAAGCAAAGTCGATGCCGCCCACGCACGTAGCCGGCTCTAGGAAAAAACCATTCGTGCCACTTTGCACGTACGTGTGCGTCAAGCATGTTTATTGAAATCGTTTCGTTTCGGCGTGTCAGTGTGCCGATACACTGCCACGAATATCGTACGTATCCTTGCTGCACGCAATCATGTAAGACGCTTAAGATCGCTTTTGCATCGCGATCAGACTTACAATTTGTCTTCTATTTCTACGTTCGAACGTACCAATTTCATCGAGAACTTTTCATCCGAACTCCGGAAAAATCGTAGGTATCGTGTTTACCTTTCGTTTATAGTACGTCGAAACGAAGATACTATAGCGAGACGTATAAAAGAACAATAATCCTAATCGCAAGTTTCGATGATTTAAAATTACATCGAAAGTGGTAGAATGATTTTGAGTGTTCTACATTTTGCCGATGTTGCCTAATTCCATATACTTTGCACTAGAATTACCAGGATAATCGAAACGACTAATTCACGTTTTTCTATAGAAACTTTATAGATTTGCGACAGCGCAATTTTGAAAATTCAAATGATTCTCAGTTAAGTGAAACGATTCTAGTTTAAATAATTGTACGTAATTCGAAATATGGGTGGAACTACTAATATAGATGGAAGAACCTAAATTCCACGGTGTATTGGCACGCGTACAAAAAGACTATCGTTTCAATACATTCCGCATTACCCGTTCTAAATCTCTGCCATTCTTCTATTTCTTTTATCGCGTTTGCTGTTCTAACGTAACGTTACAATGTTTCCGTGTTCGATAAAAGAAAAGTTAAACAACGTTTCCCACAAGGACGGGCGATGATTCGTCTAGGCGCGGGAAGAGGATGCCCGTAGAAGAGATATTATGCATGCGACTTGGAACACGTATTCGTCGCTTTCTAAGAAGCCAACAAACGCGCATAGGTTGCCAGGAACACAGCTCGATTCCGCGATACACGCGCGAAAAACGCTCGTAGGCTAGTTCGCTTACGTATGTGAGTACGGGACAATGAGATCATCGGTGACTCTACACAAACGTACGTTGTCGTTGGAAAGACTGACGTCAACAGTTTCGGCTGGTTTCGTTGACTTCGCGAATGATTCTCGCCCGATACGATGATATCAGGAAGACTAATGCCGATCGTGCACGTGCAAACGTTATACCTGGCCGGCTCGTTCGATCCTGTTTCATTAAACATCGTAACCGCTCGAATAAACTGGCCGCACTGGTTCTCTGCGCCTTGCGAAATAATTAAAGGCGGTTGAATTTATCGCGACCGATCGGCAGACGCGATTAGAACCCGGTGAATTTCGCGACGGTATTATAAACCGCTCGCCACGTACACTCACCAACCAAGGGGTAGATGGGAATGTTTCTTTTTTTCCTTTTTTTCGGCGCGTGGAAATATCGACGAAATTTAAAAGGGGGTTGGAACGCCACGATCTCCTTCGAAACGTAATCCGGAGCGCTCTTTCGTCCGTGGGCAATATGAATCGCGAGAAAAATCAGAACCGGATGGGGGTGGCGGATCTTAGCCTCGGTCTCTTCCTTCGCAACCCCTGGGTTTTAAGATATGCAGGGCACAACGCACGCTTTCCTAGCGGGACTATTTTAATACGAATGAGAGGGGCGGGCTGGTTCGAGGCGAAGAGAGTGAGAGAGAGAGAGAGAGAGAGTCTTGCCTGAGAAGATCTACTTCTTGATTACAGAACTTTTTACCTAATTACATAACATTGTTACCATTTACAAAGTCGCAGCCGGGTATACGTCGCCTGACTACTAATTAGGAAGCCCGATTAGCGGCGAGACGAACGAGATCACGCCTCCTACGTGTCCGATAAATTTCGTGCGATTCCCTCGAGCTACCGCTTCTTTAATGAAATCTCAAAGATTCCATTGATCTTTCAAATGGAAAAATCCTGTCCTCGTAGATTGCTTCCATTACGTATATGTTTGCGTAACGTTATTAATTTAAAGTGCGTGGCAGTACAAGAATTTAGAAATGGTCGAGTTTATTCGTAGAAGCGGAGCTTCTTATCGGAAAGATGTAAGCTCACGGAGAGATAGTCATGCGCAAGGGACGCGTTCTCGACGATGCAGACATTAAGACGTCTGGTCCTCGACCTCCGCTTCCCATCCCTTTGCTCGCCTCTCCCCTTCCCTATTTTTTACCCCCTCCCCACCCCTTTAGGTGGTCTAGCCCGTTAGACGGCGCTGGTTTACCCCGTCTTCATTGTCCTCTAATTCTCATCTGATCCTCACATTACGTAATTTTCTCTTTATTATTTTATAATTCCTGCGACTCTCCGCTCCTCTCTCAAACACAGTTTCGCGTCCGCGTTCATTCGACTTCACGGCCCGCACGAACTCATCCTACACCACGCATACTAATGCATCCTCGCATTTATTAATTATTCCCTGCTAGTTACCGCGGCTTTTCGCCCCCGACGGTTGTTCCTTCTCCGCCGCGTAATGATAGATTAAACCTCCTAGATTCGGCGACGGACAATGTACCTCACGTACTCGACGTTTCTACGGTCTCCTCGCTTATCTCGCAGGATTTTTCAGCCGTTCGGCTCGCACGTTTCATTATTCGCCACTCTAGAGTTTCCTGACTTTGCCACGGAAATACAGATTGCCGTGAAAAGTGTGTGGATTTAAATAAATTTCAAAATCCTCGAACGAAGCGATTTTGTCGGAAGCAGAAAGTTGTTCAACATATCGATAACTAAATTCTTTTTCCATTTCCTTCGTTTTTACGTACTCGACGATGTAGCAAACGGAAGTTTTTACGTCGAATTCCGATCCCGGTACCTTCGGGAATTTAATTCCCTTTTAACGTCGGGGGCGATTCCTTTTCATGGCAGTCGCAAATGTTTAATTGGCTCGACCTAGAGGCAGCCAGTGGCTACATTAATTGCATCGTATTGCCAAGGGTGGTTCGAGCAGGTGGCTGTCTAACCGTGGATCAGCCAAAAGCAAGGGCATGGCCAGTGGAAAAGGTGGCTTGCATTGAATGCTAAACAAAAGCTAATTTATATCCGGAGGTCGGGCCTTTGCCGGAGATCGGGAGATGAATGGCTATACTTCTTGCATACCAAGTGACCCGCCAGCTCCTGAAGGACCACGGAGTTAAAGATCTCGGGGGATGTTTCCTTCGGGGTAGTCACTCGTATCCTCGAATCTCCCATTTACCGCGAGATGGTGGACTACATTTTCGAATGTTTCAAAAATTGCTTCGTCGACATCTGAACACACCTCGAATACATCAAACATTCTATCTTCCATTGTTACGTATGAATATACACAATGATTGTTATTTCAGAAAACACACGTGGCCTAAGCGATTGATTCTGAAATGTAAATTGAAAAGTTATTGCAATATAAGCTTCGGGAATGATGTCGAAATTAAAAGTTTGGAACAAACGGTAGGAAATGAAGGGCGGGAATATTCCCTTTAGGGTTGCCGCCCTTAAAATTCGACCGAGAACGGGCGTTCAATAATCATACATCCCCTTGAAGAACTCGGCATCGCTGTACGTTACCCTTTCGATAATCAACGAAGTTGCTGGTCGAAGATCGGCAGACGTCGTCGAGAAAACTGGGCACCGTTGGAATCTCGCGAATTTAGCAAACGAAAAGTTTCGTTTCTAATTCTCTTCTCTTTCGCTTCTCTCCAAAAGCCAACTATTTTTCATAAAATAGACGTCTCATCTAATTCTTCTACCTCGGAGGAAATTTCCAAAATTACTTACCGATAATACGATAGTTTCTCGAAAAAAAGAAGGGGTAATATGGAGAAAAAAAGAAATATTGGATCTCCCGAAGCAACGTCCCCGACGTAATCAAAAGAAAGTTGGCCACGTTGGTAAATCTCGAAATGAGATTTGTCGTGGCCAGTTTTTTCTCGTCCCGATCAAAATTCTATTCCCCTGACTTGCACGTTGTACGTATCATGAAATTTTAATCTTGTTGAAAAAGTTTCGTTCTTCGATCCTTCCTTTCGAGGAGAGAGAAAAGGGAAAGGAGACGCGAGCGACTTTCGGAGAGGAGAGAAGCCTGTTGATTCTGACGGCCGGTGTTGGATGGGAAACATCGTCTAGCCGGCGTTGAACTTTCTCGATACACAAGGCAACATAGCAACACAACACGGTAAAGCACAACAAGTGGGGGGGATGCTGGGGGTGGAAAGCACGATAGATATACAGCCAGCCGTAGCTGGAGAGGCGCGCGTCGCCAGCACCACGTGCTTTCAACCCCTCCTCAACGCCTCTCTCCTCCTCCCTTTTACCGTCTGTCTTCCTCTCTTTCGCTCACTCTAAACAACCCCTCTACCCACTGATCGGCCGACCGTGTACACCCCTGTCATCCCCCACGCGTGGGAAACGCAGCCTCTGCCGCGAAACACCACGTGCTGTTGCTCGACACACCTCTTTTCAACCTGTTTTATTGCTTGACGCTTCTCGATATATCACGTGGTAATTGGTTGATTTTTTTCTCCAAACTACAAAGAATCTTTCATTATGTTTTTCAAACAGGACTAGTATGTGTTTGGAAAATTTAAACGAAATAAAAGAAAATCCATTTCCATAGGATCAGAATTTTATTGAATAAATATTCTTCGAAAATCTTTTCATTTTTTCTCGATTCCGTTAAATACATAATAGAAGAAGATTACATTGATTCTCAGAAACGCTATAAACTTTACAAACGAACATAATACAAACTAAGGAGGACAGAATTCCGTCGCATAGGAAAATTGTATCTTGTGATTCCGACTTATTTTTCTATTTACGTAAAAAGTGATGACATATGCGGTAAAATGCTGCAAACGATGCTAATAAGGGTTGATCTTTCCTTCGATCCCATATTAACGAACGACGAAATCTAAGGAGGCGAGTCAAGTCGAATTAGGTATGCCAACGTAACCGAGACGTGCAACCTTGTAAATAGATGTCTGGATCGTGCAAACGTTTCCGCCATATCGCTATACTCGGCAAGAAAGGGCTACAACGTCGGAAGTTCGAGCTGGCAGAACAGTAGCTGATTCTCTCTATATATGCTCCAACTTCTTACATGCACGCGTATGCACACCGGTAATTGGTGTCTTAATGAAGGGGAGGCTCGAGACTCGGTAAATAATTACCAACAGGCGTGATCTCACGCTCGAGCATTCGCAGCTTGCGATTTCGATCTCGAACAGCGCGAAAAGGGCATCAAGTTTTTAAGCACGCTCGCGTGTGCCGGTATCGCGTTATCTTTAATTTAATAACCGCCGCGTTGCTTGAATTTTCGTCCTTGGACTTTTAGTTTCTCGAAGGACGGAACTTCGCTTTTCGATCGCGCAGCGCGATAATTAACTGGAATAGAGAAGGGCATTTGTCAATTTTTTCCGGACCAGTTGGAATTTAGGTCCGCGTTAAATTTCTAGGATCGATACACGAAAAGACGACGATAAACTTGCTCTATTTTTTTCATTCGATGTCCGGTCTACGAGTTTTAATTAAATCTGCATCGCGCGTCCCTTCACGTTGAACTCCGCCGCTGACGGAAGCATAGCGATTCGATTCGGGCGGAGGAAACCGCTTTACGACATGCATTATTCCGTAAGGTTGTAAAAGAAACATAGTTTTTGATTTTACGTCCTGCCGGTAATTTTTGTCCTACCGACTGCTCGTTACGAATGTCAGACTTCGGGATAAGGGACGTCCGAGTCGCGTAGCCCGCAAACGTGACTTCTCCTTCCTCCACTGAGACGTACCAAGGGAGAAAATCCCCTTTTATCTGCGCCTCTTCCCCATTCGTTCGTGTACATACACGACTTCTTTAACGTTCCCGCAGAGTTTCGATTTCCTTCGCCTGTGCTCGTTACCCCTCCCCCTGGTCCGGGGGGTAGACTTCTTTTCTTCGCTACATCGAACAATATATAACAAAAGTTGGAATCGACGGACAAAGGAAATCAGTATTATCGGCTAATCAGTATTAGACTGATCATTTACCCAAACGGGTGCCTCCTCGTTTTTCGAAAAGTTTTCCCTTTGAATCTAACTACGAGGACGATCGTGCGTCTCGCGAATATCCCTCCATGGAGAAACTCGAAACACGTGCATTTAATCGTGCACTTAATCTGAACAGGTTGAAGGGGATGAATTCGGTTTCCATCGACTCGTCGTGACAGGGCATAGAAATCAAATGACCCAAAGTAATTCCGACTGCATCTCCAGACATTACTTGGCCCTGATCAATACGTACGTCCTTCCCCTGCCGCTCTCTCGCTAGGTAGACGCGTACGCGGTAACGTCCCGACGGTAGTTCGCATCTCAAGGAGAGAGAGGTGAAAAAAAGGAAGTTTCACGAGAGGGGTTGAGGGAGGGGGAGCGGAAAGGGATTCCGCGAGTCTGCGGTAATCGCGCCCGCTCGCGAGCATCTCTCCTCTACTCGAACTCTCCGCTTCGCCCCCTATTTTTTTTTCTCTTTCTTTTTTCCTTTCCTTCCCCCGAAAGCTTGGCTGGGAGAAGGGGCACAAGCACGGTTTAAGGGGGATCACGTGGAACGGCGTGAATACCGAGTGGGCGGATGGCACTGCTAGCTGGCAGAGCAGAGGCGAGTATTGCGCGCGCATTTAAACGTGTGTGTGAATAGAACACATACTCCGGTTGCCTCGTGTTGTATCCTTTACGCTACTCTGTACGAGCATGCGTCTCAGCCACCGGCGGATTTTCGTCTACGTACGTACATACGTACGAAACACACATGCATTTAGCCGAAACGATTTTAAAGCAGGATAGTGGCGGCGGAGTAGTCCAGGAGGAGACGACGGTGGTGGCGGTGGAGTTGATACGATGGTAGTAGTGGGTGGCGGTGGTGGTGGAGGAGCTTGGTTCTCCCTGCTACGGAAGATAGAACTGGTGGTGGAGCTCCAGAAGTAGTGGATAGAGGAAAGAGAGGATGGCAGTAGCGGTGACGTTGGCGCGAGTAGAGGGGGAGGTAGAGAAGAGAATAGAGATCGGCGAGATCTCCTCTCTTAGCCTCGACGAGCGAGACGAACGGAGGAGTGGAGAACGGATGGACGAGTGAGCCAGGACGAGTTGGAGCGAGAGAGGCAGAGGGATGCGGACAGAGTGACAGAGATGGAGAACGAGAGGAACGGGCGTGTAGGCGGACCAGAGAGAGGAATTCCACGGAGGCGTGTCTTCCCCGGCGCACCAGGTGCAAAGGTGCGCGAACGCGACGTTGCCACGCCTTTTCCACGGGGCGACGTGGCCTACAACTGCACGACGTCGACGTCGACAGCCACGACGACGACGACGACGACGACAACGACGAGGAGGACGACGAGGTCGACGTAATAACGGCCCTCTTCGTCTAACGACGGTCGACCAAGAATTTTCTGCCTTCCACCCGTGGAACGTCTAGCTGGGACACATCCCCCTTCTCGTTGCCTTGCTTTTCTACCTTTCTCCTCTCTCTCTCTCTCCCTTCGCCTTGCTCTTACAGGCTGTACCACCTACCCCCTACCAATTTCGCATAGGGGGTACTATGTTAACGGACGGGTTGTGTCCAACCCAACCATCCAGAATCCAGCTTCTGGTGTCAACGTCCCGAAGTTTCCACGAGCTACTCTCCTGAATATGCACCTTCTACGTTTTCGGTGTACAGGGGGCGGACGAGGTTGGAGGGAGAAGACACGACGACACTGCGAGATGGAGAAGGGTGGCACGAGCTGGCAAGGTAGCGGTGGCATGTGGGGAGGAAACTGGGGGGGAGGGTGGTTGAACAGGACAGACTGGGGCGCAAAGCGGGATTCTTTCTGCCTTGCAGGATGCTCGCGACTGGAATGCAGGATTACGGTATTCAGCATCACGTAATGCATCTGTGCTAGGTGCACGGTAAACAGAAATGGCGCGAGCACGCGGACGTGATCGCACGATATCGAACTCCAACGATTTTGCCATATTCTCCATTCGTTCGTCTCCACCATCTATAGACCTTGTCTTTGAACAAATTTTCGCAGGGGGATGTTCGACGCGCGTAATTTTACTTCGCGAGGAATGCTGATTTCTTCCTTCGTTTATTCTTTTCTACGGCATTCACAATTTCTTCGGAATAGAAAATCCTAAGGATGGTAAGGAATTTGCATGTAAAAACCGGTACTGTGTACGTACGTCAATTAGATTTATATATTACGGATCATTGGAACGGACATAAAGTATAGGACGATGTAACGCGGACGTCTGGACCAGGGTATAAAATAAATCGTTTCAGGAGAACGAATATCGCGTTACGATCCATCCGTATTAGGAGATAGAAAGGTGGAATTGAAGCTCGATAAACGTATTTGAAGTACTCGGAGGTTTCCAAACACGGAACCAGCCGGAGATCCGCGCGATTCACTCCGAGTAATACTTATATCTCGTTACACACGGTGTCCCTGCTATTAATTATTCTCCATCTCGCTCGTTGCCGTGGCTGGCTCTCGAAACGCTTCGATTACGGTTTCCTCTCCGACAGTGAAGTGCACGTTCTTCCGTATGACAATTGATTTAATATAGCACTCTGCGTATTCTAGCGAACTGGTAAAAAATTTATAAAAGATAAATACCGTTCGAATTTATTTTTTACATCGACACTGTCGTTAATCCTCGTTCCTTGTCGTTCTCTTCTTATCGTCATTGTAGCCAATTTTTTTGGAGAACGTATAATATACCTCTTTCGAATGTTGAACGTAAGCTACCGTTCCCATATATTCGAAGAAAATTGAGACTTTTATTGGAAGAAGTTACAATTCATTCTATTTACAATAATTGAACGAGAAGTCATAGGAAGGAACTGACGCTAACAGAATAGACTATTAGATTAACCGTTCCATTTAATTTTGCACGATTGAATTAAAAGCTGAGTCGAAGTCCTACGACCCGATTTCATCGTGAAATTTGGTTCCTTTTCTTCCTCTGAAAGTTCTTCTCGTTTCGAAAATACTACAATAAGCGATGCACCGTTCCGTACGCGACATTCCGTATCTCCGTAATCGTTAGTCCTTCGTCGTGGTTATTGCATCCTTCTGTCGTTTGGCTCGATATCTTCGCTCGTCCCCTCTTCGTCCTTTTGTATAACAATTCTCGTGTGCTCCATCACCGTCTCCATGCAACTTTCCTCTTCTCTTCTCCTCCATAGTTCTACTTACACCACTTCCACCTGGCAGTTCGTCTCTGCAATCCTCCATTTCTCTCTCTCTCTCTCTCTCTCCCCACTCTCTCTCTCTCTCTCTCTGTCGCACACTTTGCTATCGCTGCTGCTGCTTCCTCTCGCGATTCCATTTCTGCGTTGTTGAACTATAACTCTCTCTAGGAAGGCAGTGGCAGCTATTACGCCGGCTCCTAAGCTATTACGGCATCTGGGAAGCTCGTTGGTGCTGGTGCAAACGGAACGAACGCGGGGGTTCGAGGAAGTGGCACGAGAGGAGGAACACCAAGGGGTACAGGGCGGTTGGTGGGGATCGGGGGTGGGCGTTGGGTTAGGCGAGGTGATGTATTGAGATCCCATTGTATCCACGGAATCCCCCTAAGATTGCCAAACGACGTCCTCCCCCGCCACTCTTCGCCTTCCATCTTCCGCCATCCACCTTTCCAGCCGCCCACATTCTGCCACCTCCTTCGCAACCCCGCGTCTCCAACCCCCTACCTCACGATTCTCGCATAATACGTCACCGGTGGAAAGGCAAGCCTTCGGTTTTACTTTTCGTTGAGACTCCCCCGCACCCACCCACCCACCCTCCTCCTCAAAGCTTCGCTCTCTCCTCGTATATTTCTCTTCTCCATTTTTCCTTTTTATCCTCTGTCTCTTCTTCCATTTTAACCCACACCACCCGGTTGATTCTTTCACCCCGTTCTCCTTTTTCTCGAACGAGAACCTATGCAGATGCGCGTGCTGGAATATTCATGCCGCGACGGAAACAGAAAAAACAGCATCGTCGAAATCACCGTTTTCCACCTCACGATACCATCCCCTCGTCATCTTCCCGCTCTGCTTCTCGCCTTCTCGAGTCGTTCTTGATCTCTCTTCCTCTTTTCCTCTTTATTTTTTTTTTTTTTTGTTCTCCTCTCTTTTCGCTTGGCCCCTTCCCGTTCGCGGAGCGTCTTTAATAATACGACGTAGCGTAGCCGCAACCGCGTACAGTATCGATAGCTCGCATAATGTCGAGCCGTTCTCTGGGATATTGCGCTGAAGGGAACGCACGGTTCGTTCTCGGAATGTTCGTCGAGGAAACGGGCGAAAAGGAAAGCGAGGGAGGCAAGGCACACAAACCGAGCAGCGACAGATGCAGACCGGGAGGAATTCAAATTTTTGCGCTGAATGCCCGCCGGTTCAATAACAACCTTTATTATTTTAACGATCTACGCCGTTGCTCGTCGTCACCTTTGCCTTCGTATCGTACGTTTGCCTTCGATCCGACAAAGAGAATCCTCAGTTCCATGATAATTAGCCAACCCTTTTATCTAATTATTTTCCCCTTCCACCCCCTGTATGCAACTGTGCTTACGACTGTTGGATCAAATTTTTTGATTGCTTAGATCGGTCGGTCTTCTGTTTGGTATCAACGTGCTGGAATATTTTTAAAGTCAATATTCATTAAAGAAACGATGGTCAGGTAAACCAGCATTTGCCTCGTACGCTCGTGTATAGACCAAGTCCTTCGAAGAGAAAGAAATTGCGGACAGTAAATATCCGGAACGTGTTTGTAACGCTGGCGGATCAATAAAACGTTATATAGACCTCGCGTATAAAGACGGAAGCTAACATTATCCCAAGGCAGCTCGCAATTTCGTTAAAAATAACGCGTCGCTATCTATTACTAGCCGTGCAAGTCAACATACGACTGCTGTACCGTTATTCGAGCGATCTGCATAATACATATGTCCACCAGAAAGTGGTAGCAAAGCGGGGGAACGTTCGTCGCACGATAAACGCTTGCATTTTTGATGCTTTGAAAGCTATGAATCAAACCTGATGTCATCTATCTCGTACATTAACGACTTTATCGAAGAACACAAACTTCGGAAATTATTCAGAAATAATCCTCTGAAGCTCTGTTCATTCCTTCGTTTAAAACTCGTTCAGCTATTGCCAAAACTGTTCGTAATTTGGATATATTTTCACGTTCTTATAATAGATGATTATGGTATATATAGTGATATTTTTGTTATCTAAATTAATAAAGGAAGCTTCAAAATCGTCAACGATGCTAGTGAAGTTTGTCACCTCAATACATTTGCCTTTTTGACAGTGCAATAGAATGACGAGGAATTCAGAATGAGGAATTTAAAGAATAAATACTTCTTTATCGTCAACACGTCTTACATATCTGGTGTCATATATGTAAAGAATACGTACTGTCAACAGTTTATCGTTTAACTATTTATTAAGAGATAACGTGTTTACGTGTTAATAGGTATTACGTATGATAGCATAATACGAAGTCTAAGTCTCGTGTTGTATCGCGAAAAGATTATATGTTCAGCAATCATAATTGTGTGATTGTGACTGCTGATACTCGGTCAATTGCGTACAAAGAACATACGAAGTTAACAAAATCGTATAAAGTTTGCGTAGTTTTCGCACGTAAAGAACTGCGCGATTTCAAATTCTAATAAAAAAAAAGGTTTATTTACTAAAATAAGATAAATGAGAAACGATAAACAGAATAAACGTCCCGTAATCGAAAAGAATCGATTTGGTCGTGCTTGAGATTCACTTAACTTTTCACCACGTGTAAGGAGAAGACAGGAAAAAAATGACTCATAAATTTGTAAGCGAATCCACGATTATAACAACTCGGCTAGAGCGTTCTTGCCTTGCGAACAGGGGACGAATACGCAGATTTTAATTGGCGATCCGCCAATCTCCGCCTCGATACACAACCTAGTACAAATATCGACGATGTCGGGACTGTAGCGGCGGTCAACGCAAATGCAATTTGCGTATCCTCCTCCCTTCTCTGCGCGACAGAGATAGCGGAAAAAGGGGACAGGAAGGGGTTACATGGTAGGAGGGGGATCGATATTTGGTAAATATTTGTGGCGAGTCGAAACAACAGAGCTCGAAAGGACGTATTCTATCTCTGTTTCTCTCTCTCTCTCTCTTTCTCTCTCATTCGTCCTCTCTGCACTCGTGAAGCGCAGGATGTTTGTTTCGCGATCCGAATACCATTCGAGGGTGCCTGGAAAATCGCGTGGGAGTGTTGGCGTCATCGAGAGCGTCATATACAAGCGTTCAAGCGGAATGTTGATCCCGACAGCGACCGATGCGTTCGTTGTTCACGCAGAAAAAAACGTACGTCATCGTTGCTATTTCCACCGCGAGTGGCCGCGTCGCCTCGAGGCTCTCCAACTATCATCGATCGCGTTCCCCAAAGGTCCGTAACCTTCGACTTAAATTATTCCGATCGTGCAATGGTTAGGGACAGACGGTAGATGTGGCGTATCTGCCTGTCTTTTCCCCGAGAACCATAAGGATTAATGGGTTTTATCGCGATATTCTTCGGATCTTGTTCAAAGTCGCGTTACGTACAGAACGATATCCGGTTGCGAGGAAGATGGAGATAGAAGTATAAAATGATCGGTTATATAATTGAACCGAACGATTGCATGTAAAGGTGCACGACAAGTGGAAGAGAAACATATGTCTGGATTGTTTATTCGCGTATCTCGTCCGGGTTTAAGCCGACCATGAGGCAGAAAAATAAATATCTATCGGCCATGTGTTTATTCGGTGTTGTCGGATATCGCTGTATACATAGCAACTTTATCGTTGTCGTTGAAACACTCGGCCAGGTACGACCGTTTTATAATGGAAACGGGGAAATAGCCCTGCTGGTTGGTCGAACTTATTTTTTCCGCCTACGCCACGATATCTGCCAGACATCGTCAAGAAACAATTTCATTTTTATTGCGAATAGAAATAATATTTCTATTTGCGGGAACGCGACGAAGGACGAGGGATTAGTTGGACGGGGTGACGCGATTAAAACGAACAGAGCAAATGATTGCGTCCAATCAGTCTTTCTTAAAGACTTTCCCCGAGACAATCGTCCGAGAAACGGGCTAGGGTGGTGGTGGTGGAAAAGTTGGCAAGGAAAATGTCTAGCGGAAAATACGAAACCGTCAAGAAGGAAAAGGCAAATCCTCGGAAAGTTCTCGCGGAAGCGGCACGATAAAGCCGTCAATTTTCACCCTCAATACCGTTTGTCTCCGCGAAAGAAAGGAAAGCAAGCACGGCGGCCGTGAAAAGAGCGAAAGAGAGACACGAGCTACGAGGGCAAGAAGAGGCGATCCTGGAAAAAGGGGGTGAAGGCGGAACGAAAACGACGGAGACGGAAGAGCCCATCGGAAAGGAGGAGACATTTATTACGACTTTAACTGGACTTTGTGTTTATTCAGCGACTGTTGCTCTCACTTACAGCCGTTTCTTCTCCTTCTGTCCGTTGGAAGAGACGCACAACATCCAAAGACAGACAGTTGGTATACTACAACACGACTGGGAATGAAGGTCCATGGCTTCCGCCGCGAGAAATTCTTGGCACGTAGGGTGACCATCCGGATGGCGTGCTTCTTCTTCAACCCCTGTCACACGACTCTCTTCTCTGCCCCCTCGCGTCGAGAGAATCTTTCACTTTATCCACTGGTGGACACCGATCCGGCAAACTCTGCCACCACCACCACCACCACCACCACCACCACCACTGATATTCCTGCTTCTCTTCCTCTGTCCGTTCCCTTCATCCCTCTGAATATCATTCCGCGAACGTCGACTTGCATCCCTTTTCAGTCTCGTCAGGAGAAACGACGTGTCCGCCTGACGAGACGTTTCGAATGTTTGCCACGTCTATCTCTCGCCTCGTCAGGCCGCGGTTCTTTGATTTATCTCGATCGAGAGAGTCCGCCCGAGGGACGTTGACTTCTTTGCGTATACGTCTCTCTATCGCCGCCAGCTGATCGTCGTTGAAACCGTATTCGATGGAAGTTTTTCATTATTTCCAGCCATCGCGTACATTATCGACGGACAAATTTAATCGTAGAAATAATAGTGGAATGTTTGTAGAGTTTCGAATGAGTTTACCCGTCGCATTTCTATATATATATATATATATACATCGTACCAGAAAACTTGTCTGATTCGATAGTGGCTGAAGAAATCAGAAGCGAACGGTAACGCGATAAACTCGGTGTTAGGTTGCACCTGCACGAATTGCATCACAAGCAGCTGACTCGTTGTTTTCGCGTGTCTTGTGTATTTAACGTTTCACCCGCGCGATATACATACACTTCTCTGTATTACTATTAAAGCGATAGAGTAGGAAAGGGTCAGCTAAATCGACGATTCGATGGCAGAAAACGATCATGGTCACGCAGACCATCGGTGTACGATGTATACGTTCTTGAAAGTTGAGAGGAGAAGGTATAGGCCTCGGGAGTTAGGTATAAACCGAATGCCACTGAAGAGGAGGCAAAGTAAAGACAATCGCGCACAATTGGCACATGAAATTTAAAGAAGCAAGGACGAAGCGGCGCGGGTGGAAGGGCCGGTCGCTCACTCAATATACCCACGCTCCGGTGTTCGAGCCCTTATTCTTTTCTCTTCCTTCCAGTTCGCTGGAAATTTACATTTCCTCCCTCCTTGCTGGAACTGTCTGTTTATCCCGCTTTCTTTTAAAGAGCCGCTGGTGGCTATACCCCAACCTTCTGAACCCGCCGTGAACCCCCTCAAGTTCTAGCTCCTCAGCCCCTCGGAATTTTATTTCCATCTCCTTTCCACTAACCTCTTTCCGCATGGTTTCTCTTTTTCCTTCGTTCTTTCATCGTCGAGCGACGGAGAATCGTCGATCTCTCGCAGTACCCGAACCCGCAGCACCTCATCTTCCGCTATACAGAGACAATCCTCCATTTACGGCGAGATTACGCTTCGTTGGCCGATAATCGAAAATATGCCATCGAATAACGCCCCGGAATTATTTGTAGCCTCTCCGCGCCGCGTTTTCCTGACGCTGATGAAGAGACAATCGGGCACGAAGGAGGGGCCACAGTTCGTCAAGGTCTTCTTCTTTCATTTTCACCAAAGAATTTACGATACGCGAATGCGAAGATGTTTCACATTTTAGCTATGAAACTATCGAACGTGTATGACGTGATAGAACCTTGAGAATGTACCTCGACCTGTGCCGTTTCCTCCTTTTTCTAATTCATCCACTCAAGGGTTCCTTCATCTTGCGAGTTTCCGAGCAAACGACACAGCCAGCTCGGTTTATTAAAACATTCAATTTCGTATATTACGCATTCGTTACTCTTATCTGAGTGAACGGGCGAAGGGTGCGTCCTCCGGTGACGGGGAATCGCGGAATCCTCGAATCGGGACGTGTCATTTCGAAAACGTCGCTCAATAAACGAAAGAGGGATCAGCATTCGCGGCGGGACGTAATCCGTGGATCAGATGCCGAAATCAGCGGGTAATTGACGCAATTTCTTCTCCCTCCCCCGACACCCACCCGAAGGATTTCTCTTAGTGCGAGCTCGAGAGAAAGAGACGAACGAAGAAAAGACGATGGAAATGGGGAACATTGGGGGGCGAAAAAAGAATGTGCTCGTGAGAAAAGGATAGACAAGACCACAATCTCTTTTTCTCGAGTTTCAGCGTGGCGTGAGCCTCCGGTCGGATTTTAGCGCAGATTCTAAAAGCCAGCCAAGTCTCGGTTGCGGAAGAAGCGAACCTTTAATAAAGAGCTTAAGCGAGCTAAATAGAAACATTTTTCCGTCGGCTTGACTCGGCTTGCTTCCCAAGTCTTGGCTCCGTTGCAATGAAATGAGTCGCGGCTGCTCGTGCATAAGTAATCCGCAGATGAAGGTATCCCAACCCCTATTCCGTCGCCCCCCCTCTTGCTCGAGTTTCCTCCTAGGAGAGCTACTGCGTCGACGTATATCGGCCCGGTGGATCTTTAAAAATCAACCGTGGATTATCTGTGACTGGTTCGTGCGAATATTCCTCTTACAAGTGGGCTATTTATTGTATAAAAATAGGAGATAACAATGGCAGATAACAAATTATGGCATATAGCGGCGATAATAAGTATTAGAATACCTACTCGTTACGCTCATTCGAAAACTGTAATAAATTTTATCATACTCGACAGGTATTTTATATTGTGAAGCGCGTATGAAACGATTGAAATAATCGGTGATAAATTAACTAGGAAATAAAAGCAGCGAATTAAATGTGTACGGACTACTATTTGCACAAGTGAACTAATATTACCAACGAAATTTTACAAGCTACAAATTGTCGACAATAATATATATCGTTGCGTAATAACGACAGGTTTGAGAATGAAATGAATGAACAGTTTTACCAACTACCAATTACCTGATTACCTTATTTGAAAAAAAATTCTAAAATTCTAAAGAAATCTATCTTTTTCAACTAGTTAATTTTTTCATTTCTTATCCTGATATTGTTCATTAATAAATTATAACGCGTGGGTGTTGTAATATTCCGGTGATATACACGACGAAACAACATCAGTACCAACTTTTATTAAATACCGAAAGGATGTCACGGTACGTACTTATTATTCCTACCTAGACAAACAAAATCTGTTCAACTTTGAAATTTTCTATTCTACTCCGCAGAATGTGTTTAACTTCTAAATTCTCAATTCTCCGAGAGACAAGAGCGTGGAAAGAATCTTTAACCATCAATCTGAATATTTCTTAACTCATTTTCCCAAGGTGACGTCTTGTAGAACGGAATCCATGTGTCGGTGGTCTTTTGATGGCACGAGCGGAGGGCGAAGGTCGTTTATGGTGCAAACCACTCGATGGGGGGAAGGATTCGGTAATTATTCGCCATAGGCTTGAAAAATTGCCACCTAATCCCGAAATCGATAGTCCTGCCAGAGAACGCGCGAGTGTAAGGAACCCTCTCCACCCTTCCCTACCCTCTCGTACGTATCAGTTTTTTTTTTCCTCTAGCCGTTGGAAAAAAGGGGGTGAAAGTCTGCGTGGAGGTTAGCCTCTTTTTCCTCGCGAAGACCGCCCCTCGCGACACTGTCGTCGTATCATGAAAATAATGTATCGATATCGTAATAAGGGAATGATTGGATACATCGACGCTGATATATTCATCCGTAACCCCTAAACTCACCCCTTCAGCTAGGATGAACCACAGAACGATGCCAGCGTCTTGCGTTCACGTCGACTATTATTCATACAACGTATGGGGCTTTACGAGGTGTCTGGGTTATATCTTTGGGACGGTAAAGCGCCATTTTTTGGATGAGGCATTGCGGGTATAACGAAAGATGGAGAAGCTTCTCTGCAAGCCGGCTACTGAGAGATTTCTCTCCTAGAAGACCGTCAGCCTAAAGATATTTTTCCACTTCCTTCAAAAATATTTCCTGTTACGTGGAATAAAATCCTTTCAGGCAAAGAAATAACGAAACTAAAATAAAAATTAAAAATATGAAGTCCTATTTATTCTCAATTAGGCGTTGGAATGTTTTTCTACCTTCTCCAAAGCCACTTTCCACCTGCATAGAGCAAAAAATTCCTTCAAGCGAGTAAATAGCGATATTAAACTGTAAATTAAAAATTTTAAGTTATAGCTATCGTTGACGTCTCGATAAAAAACTTCTCATAGCGCCACGGACGCATACATTTGCTCGATCGTTTCACACCGATTCACTTCCAACCGCCCGATACATTATGAACGAAGATCCTCGCGCGGCACGTCGTCTAGGAACCTACAAATCAGAAATTCGTATCAACGAAACTCGTCTGGGGTGGCTTTTCCCACGGACTCTTCCCTGACATTGCACCCTTAACGTTCGCCGCTCGCTGTCCCGGCCTTTACAACAGTCAAGCTTTTCCAGCGCGTTGTGCACGCGCCCTGGAACGCCGGATTAAACGGAGAACGAACGATCCGCCCCGGTAATCGGCTCGTCTCGCGACCTCGCGGCCGATGTATAATTTATAAAACGGCATTAAATTGTCTAAATGTCGCGGCTCGGTTTCTAGCTCGCGACGCTTCGCTGCTCTACTCGACGAGGGTTATATACCTATATACGAATCTTTAGTAAATGTATGGGGCACGGTGGTTCCCAAACGGCGAAGGTTGACTGCCAAGAGAAGAACATATTAGCTCGACTTAAGGCGCGGTATAATGATCTCGAGGCGAAACCGTCTTATTCTGGGCTCGATAGCTCGTGCAGCGAGTGGTGGACGGGAGCGGGAGGGGGTGGCTTTCGTGAGGGCTGTGGGCACTCAGGCGAAAATAAGTGCGAGTTTCAGCCACCGCTGATTGCGAACCGTGACTCTTCTTCGCGATGCTCGAGCGCAGTATAAAGTAATGTCTTGGTAAGAAGAGGTAGAGAGAAGGGTGTACCGGAGGGTGGATGACGGAAGCGAGGCGAGCCGGGCCTCGAGGTTCGAGGGTAAGCTTTAAAATCGGCGTCAAACGCGAGGCCACCCTCGGCCGCAAATTTTTATTCATTGACACTACACGGCTGAGCACCCTCCAACCACGAATACTAAAAGACGGAGGCGGCTCGAGTGCTTCGGTTTTTCTTCAGTCTCGTTGCGCGATATTGGGGTTCCCTCGAGATTCTCCTCCTTATGGTAGTATTATTCGCATTATATACTGCTCTTATTTCGCTGACGTTAAGTGGATACGCGGGTAATGGATACTTATTGTTTTTATCATCTAAATATCGGGGATGGTTATTCGTCTAATTTTTGCATAAAGGAGGCAAGAAGAGTTGTGTATATAGAGTTGTGTTTGTGTGTGTGTATATTGATGTTTGGTTGAATAGCCGAAAATTGAGGGCAAGGGATGAAAGTTGCAAGCAAGAAGGAAACTCTGAAACTTCATAAATCACCATGGGGACGTACAGAAGGTGAAAGTGGTCATGCATGGATCGCAGATGTGCGAACGCGCCTCTGCTTCCGAAGGGAGATACTCACGGGCCAAGGTCTTATTTACTCTAAAAGGTAAAAGGGAAAAACCGAGCAGCGCGGCGGTCTGTCCATCCATAGCTCGATGGCCACTCACCAAGCCTGACCGTTCTCACAGTAAATATATCGAAGTGAATTGCAACTTCGTCCCTAATCCAACCCGAAAACCCGGTTGCTCGAGGCTTGATCCATGGCGCCACACTAAATTCGCTCAAAATTTATAAGGTTCCGTCCGTTTGCTTCTACTTCTAAGATTTACATCTTCTCTGTCATCTCTGAAGCAGCAATCATTGAAAAATGACAGCTGTTCGCTATCCATTGAAAATATATTCGTCTTTTCTTATTTTTGAATCAAATTGTACGTGAAACGTAAGATGAAAATATCACGCGAATATCAGTACGATGATCTAGATACCAAGAACGAATATCGTAGATGATGAAGCGATCGCTAGTCGACTCAAGTACATTCATCATGCTCGCTATTTTCAATAGATCACCTGGCAGCATTCTTAGTACGCTTCTTTCATGGAAATTTACCACTTATCCAATCGAAAGTTTCGCTTTGACCGAGTGAATCGAGGCCCGTGGTTCCTTTGCGAATGACACGTTTAACGAATGTATAATTAATCCTGCTGCGTTAAAATGATAATGACAGAGCTTTAGCGTTGGCGTCGTGGCCCGGTAAAAAGGAAACAATCGTAAAATATCCACATATATGCGTGTAAAGCCTAGTAAACCTTTTAAGCTTAACTGCAAAGCGTCCAAAGTTACCTTTTAACGGGTGATTAGCAAAACCGAGCTGACCTTTTCAGCGGCCAATTACAAGAGATTCCGACATAATCCTATTAACTACATTAGCTCATTATTGCATAACTGTATCTCAGGGTACTGTCCGCTTAGATCTCCTCTTGTAGGATTTCTACGAATGTCTATTTCAAAGCACCCTCTCACACCCTGTTATCGTCCACTTCGTACCAGTAGTTTTCCTGGTCGTTGCTCGAGAAACGATACCGATAGTCATCCAAATCGAATCACCTGCTCACTGTTACAATTTCACCAATGTAGCTTCCAGACTGCGAAAATCTTCGAGGAAATAGAAATACGAGTACGTCTCTTTGGAAGGAACCCTCTAACACTCCTACCAGTCGAGGAATTTGCTACTGGTCTCTCCACGAAGGCTTATCCGAACAGACAGAGATTTTATTTAGATCCCAGGCTATAAATGCGAAACGTTTCGAGCGGTTGGTCGGCCAATCAAACGGAGGGATGAGCCTGAAGGGTGTTAGGACTACTACCCGATGTCCACACCTCTGTTGTCAGCTAATGTCCGGCCATTGTAAGGGGTCGCTCGTAAGCGTAGCGATTCTTCGCTTTTAGGAAGGTGTTGCCACGGAACGTGGCGCGGAAGAAGAGGGTGGAAAGGAAAGAAAGGGAGGTGGAAACGACGAACGAAGTCAGGAGCTAGCTCGTATTAGTGAGAAGTTTTCACGGATTCCACTGGCCAGCACCCCCCGCCCTTCTAGATGTTGGACTGGTCGACACCCTTGGTGGCTATCGGCTGACGGCAATCCAGCTAAATCTCTTCCACCATAAACGGCTAAACAAAGAGGTCCATTCTTCAGGAGCAGCAGCCCCCTCCGGTTACACTGCCGTCCGGCAGACCCGACCGACCTGCCCACTACCCTTATCGGCCTCTGTCCACCACTTACGACCATCCATCTGGATCGCTTCTTTTCCGAAAGCTGAAAGCTCCGACAAACGTGATAGTACCGCCCATGCCATTGTTCCGCAGGATTTTTCCGCGATACAGCCAGTCTGTTTGCTGCAGCGAAAAATCGAATCGTCACCCCTATGGTGTCACGCAGAAAGTGACGGATGAAGTTGATTCGATTGAGTTCGCTACTACCATTCTTCGTTGCGTTTCGGGGTTTCGATCGAGTAAACGTAGAACTTGGAACTTTTCCAAATTCTACGCACGAGTTTTTACTATTCGTTGCTTAAAGGATAAGAGGAATGCACACGATCACACGATGTTATGTGATTTTATTCGTAGATGTGTAACTTTCAATTAATACGCGGGTTTATTGAAAATAACCAATCGAGCTCGCGTTCCACTCAAATACCTTTTCCTAAGTGACGAACTGTACCATTGGACTTCGTTGATTTAATTTTTAACAAGGTTAGACTGACTCCCCGTTGGTGCTGATGGAAGTAGCGAGGGGATGTTCGCGACCTTCCTATTTCGTGCAAGTATCATCGAAGGAAGGCCAGGCCGAGAGAATGGAAGGTTAAGATCGTCCCTTTCGGTCCATAATAAAAGAAGGCAGATTAATGCCTTCGGTCTTGAATCCAATCAACATTATTCCGACAATAGTCCGCCAGCCAATACCCGTTCTACTTTGCTGAAGGCTGATATTATCAACAGCCCGCTTACCATCCTCCTCCGCCCTGTTCCGCACGACAGTCATCCCCTAACGTCTTCTTCTACCCTCGCGCCGCTTCTCGCTGCTTTCACACCCCTAGACACCTCGCTCGTTCTTAATTCCACGGCCGGATGATAAGTATGCTAACAAGAGAACCACCGGCACGGATACAGGAGGGGGTGGTACGGTCGACTGGTAGCTTAAAGCCAAATTAACGCCACGCACACATAAACGCCGTAGACTTCTTCGTCAATGTTAACGTCTACTGGAGGCCATTAGCCGATCGAACCGCGTCGAGAGCACGGATCGACGTTGGCTAAGGTCGAACGCTTCTCTCTTCGAATCCTCTTCGTATCCTTAATCGCCACCGCGATAAATCAGCAGGAGGAAAAAGCAACGCTGGTCGTTGCTCGAAGCTTCGCTACCTGATACGTCTCGAGTAGCCTCCTTAGGGGTGATTTTTTCGAGGCGGAGCTTAGATGTCGCCGATAGCGAGCGAGTTTACATCAGCGAGTACTTAAATAGGTACAGAATAGGGTGGCCGGTTCTCCTTTTCCGGTTGATCCTTATCTTTGGATTCAATAAAATCGAAGGAATCGAGGAAGAAAGTAATATCCTCCGATGATGGTGGAACAAACAGATATTTCAAGAATCGCCGAAGCTATTTCAGGAAGTATTATTTCCATTCCCTTGGCAGGATCACACAGTGTCGCCTGCCCTTGGTTGTAAACCAAAAGATTTCTTTAACAAATACGTCCATGAAAAACTAATATCCATAGTTCTCGATGCGATCGTCGCGAAGAGAAACGACGAAAGGAGACACACGCCGGACACAACGGGTGGGGTGGAGCGTTTCGGGAACCTATAAAGGCGTGTTTTACGAGGGCAGATAATACGATGAAAGATGCGAACTGCGGCCAGTCATGCCTAAAGAGTGTGTGTAACCGGACCATCCGCCCTCCTTCTTTCACCGTTACGTCTAACCCCCGCGGTTTCGCGGCCTTTCATCGGAAGGGTCGAGGAAGGGCAGAAACCGGCCTTGCTCCTACGCCCATAATATATCAATTTCGTATTCTAATGTCCAGCCGGTTAATTCAAAAAGCGTCGACGCTGCGGAAACCTAAGCGGTCGTGGCTTGCTCACGCTTCCTACAGAGGGTGGACCATCCTTCGTTCTCGTTCCTTTTCCACCCTACGCGTTTTCGAAGAAGCAAAGGGTGGCTGGGAATAGTTGTACGATTCTCGTTTACAGCCTCGTCGTCACGTATGCTGATACGCGCCAACCTCACCATCGCTCGCTCGCTCGCTCGCTCATGTCGCACATAATTGAGGGAGCGGCTGTTTGCGGTCTCGCGGGGATGCTCTCACCCCCGATTACCCAATGACGTAGTATCTGCGAAGGATTTCGGGAAGTCGTCGCGAAATTGCGCGACGAAACATAAAGAGATCGGCCAGAGGAGGAAATTCTATATTTTAGGGGTTGTTTGCTGCTGGTTGGCTGTATAAAGAGTATTTCGATCCATTGCTCTGATCTGCGGGTGCTGGTAGGATGATAGTGAATTATTTGCTTATAAAGGATTAATTAATTATTAAGAAATGCCTCTTATAAATATATTCTTCCTCTTTAATCTTTCGCTTTACATTTCGTCTACTTGATACTTGCGTTTGATACTATAGTAGATTAGAATGAAATATCGATCACGTTTTTCCTTCTTAGCCAAGTATATTAATTGTACATTGTTATTAATGTCAATTATATATTCGTTTATCAATAAGCGGCATCGTTTCTTTCGTAATTTCTTTGATCAATTTAAATTATCGAATTCTGCTTTAAAATAAAATCCGAATTAATCTGAAAGAATTACACGTATGTAGCGAACGTGTTAAATATTGAAACATTTAGAGATTACCGATATAAAGTATTGAAGTTAAAGTTAGAATTATGTGACACAACGTTATGAGACAAGGATTTAGTCCTGCATGGCGGAAGGTTTCGCGAATCACCGCGATGGTTTCGACATTAGAAAAAAAGCGATGAGTAATCTGTAGTAAAATCAGTCCACGGACTCGAGTGACATAAACTGCGTCGTAGATGGCCGCTTTATAGTCTCGTAATTCTCATCGTAACCGCGGCGGAACGATGCCGCCGCGTTGTCCCTCTGGCCGATCCTTCTGGACGACAGACGGAGAAAGAGATGCCTGCCAGGATGGCCAGGCGCAATCCCGGGGGGGTCGGAGAGGTTGAGGGATGAGAAAAAGGACGAAAGAGTCCTTGGAGTGGCGCGAACTATTAAAAAGCGCGCGTCCGCTCAAATTCTCGCCGGTAGTAAATTACCCGAAAAAAGAAATAACCGTTGAATTCGACCACTCTCCGCCTCTGTCACCATGCCGCTCGGTTTTTAACCCCCTCCCAGTCAGCTCCTCCTCCTTTTCTAAAGGCCTCGTTTCCTTCTCCCCTCGCGGAGTTCCCAAATCCCCCCTTTTGGCGGGTCCAAGTGTGGCTCGCTCGAGAGATCGTCGGTCTCTCTTTCCTAGGGTAAAAACCCTCTCGACGAGGAGCGCGCCGCGGTCTCAGATAAAAAATTAGCCGGAGTTGCAAACGTTTCCACCTTAAATCATATATTTATCGCGACATTAATTCAACCCTTTTAGGTACCCTTTTTTCCTGGCGGCCACTCCGCACCCGAGACCGAACCGCCTCCGCCTCGTCTCCGACCAACCCCCTACCCCTTACGTTCCCTCCTATCAAGCTCCTCTCTTTTTCCACATCCTGTCCTCGCTCCACCTCCTTCTTGCACCTCGAACTCCTGCGACGAACGATGTCCCGTTAGTCCTCTGCCGCTAATTTCTCAGATTCGAGTATTTTTATGTACCGTCGTGCGAACCTGACGGGGGTAAATCCTCTCGTTTATTATTTAGAAGGGTAGTATGAACACTCAACGGTGTATATATACGTGTAGGAAGGGTGGTCAGGACCTGTGCGCACACAGACGAAGGCGTTTACCTTGTCCTCCTCTACTTTTTGATGGGGATATACGATCTCGTTATCTCTTCTTACTTCGACTCTCGACGATTATCCTTCTTTACGGTCGGTTTGCTGGATCGTGCACCCTCGTGCACCCCTCTTTTGGATACTCGTACGCGTTCTCGTGAACGGTGTGTCGGGATCCATTCTTAAACCCGCGTTACCGTCTGGGACATTTCCTTCGATTTGTAACCCCTTCGTCGTTTGGGTTAGATTATACACCCCTTGTCTGGTTAATTGTTCAAAGGTTCGTCTCCCTTATCGTTGACGAATTATATACCCTCGACGTGTGACTTTTTGATCTTTCTACGCAGAATGATAAAAGATAAACGAGAGTTTGAAAATTATAGAATCATTTCACGTCGCATATAATATCATCATAGCGATGCTGGTGCAACGTGACGTAACTAAAAACCATCGGATCCACGAGAACGCATTACTCACAATGAAATAGGAAACGAGACGTATGTACCTTAGAACCCCAACGCAACGGTTGTTTACTTAATAAATACATATTTAGTATATGCCACGTACACAAGCCTCGCAAGGCCGGCTGCGCCTATTTTTGCCCTAAGTTTTGTTATCATAGGACCAGGCGATGGGTCGCTGTACCCCTCGCCGAACCATCATTGGGTTACGGAATACACCTAGCTGTTCGACAATGGGAACGGCTAAACCCAAGGATTTGCCTCGTATAACTTCGATAGGACTACAATATCGTACATTGAATAATATAAATCCGCTGGAGCAATTTCTCTTCGTCACTTCTTTTTGCCCCGTGTATGATACAAGGAACGAGTAGAACGAGTAAAGAACGTTTGGAAAGGGTAGTCGTACAAATTTAAAATACTTTGGTCATTTATCTTTTCTTTATTTTTCTTCGTTACGTTGTAAGGACAAAAAGGTGTGACAAAAACGGAATAATTCTCCGCGTATCAGCAGAAAATTTTGAAAGCATTGCTGTACACGGTACCAATTGTAGTACTGGAAATACGAGTGAAAGGAATATTTAAGGACATGCCGTTTCGAGGAATATTTCGTCCCCCATTTCCGGTTCGCCTATACAAACTTGAGCCGGTGGTTCAGGTTGCGTCAGACAACACGTGTACACACATATTTACGAAGCAACAGTGTGTGCAACCACCTCCTCGTCTCCATGTATATCCACGGCCAGTCAACTAAAGAACGGAATATTCATAATTTATTAGTAAGTCGGTGTATCGAACCGTTTGAGTGTGCCTGACAGTCGCAGCCGACTTATCTCCGCTTATCTCGAGAAATACCAACTCGTTAGATCCAGGGTGCTAACGATTCATTTTCTAACGTGTATTTAACTTCCTCTTACATAATTCTCTATATATACAGGAAGTTGGATATCTTCGATACCTTGCAAATCCAAGAACATCGGTTTTTGCTCCAAATTTCGTTATTCATCGATTTCAGTTATTAATTCCTCGATATTTTTACATCAACTGCAATCCTAAAAATCAGCTTACAAGATTAGCTTCGAAGAGTAGTATATTTCCGATTTTCATTGGTACAGTACAATTATTCGATCATACGTACAAGAAAACCCCGTGAATCTTCAAAACACCCTCCAGTAGAAAAATCCAGGAGGCTATAGTTGTCCGTTTGTCGGAGCGAAGAGTCGGCTAGTCCCCGGGTTGTCACGAAGTTAGGCGTCGCGAACAGCCGCTTGCCAAACAACCGTGCGACGATGTGTAATGTTCGAGCAGAGACGAGCATATGGGACGAGAAGAACAGAAGGCAAAGAGAGAGAAGGAGAGAGTGAGAGGGCAGAGGCACAGGCCAAGCTAAGCCGAGGCAGCCAGTCAGCCACACAGAGCCACGGTATACAACGTGCCTCGTATATGATGTACTGGTTTGCCTGGCGGCGGTGGGGTCAGGGACGTGACGAAGGGTGGGTGTTACGGTGGAGCGAGAGGGGCAAAGTCTTCAGACACGACTCTGGGGTAGGGGAGGAGGACAGAGAGGCCGCGATAAGTGGGGAAGGGGAGATGCCGACAGAGAAGGTAGGGCACACAAGAGTAGAAGACGGCGAAGCAGGGCGGGGAGAGAAGGGAGAGCTGAAAGCAGGCCTGTTGGTTGGTTTCAACTATATTTGTTTATATTTACACAATAAGCAACAGCCTCGCTGGTTGGGCTGCTTGGTATGCCTGTGCCGCTTTTAGTGTTTAGTCCTCGCTACTCGGTCGCCGCGTGAACGTTGCTTTTCGTCTTCTTTACGGCGTCGTCGCCCGTTTTGTCCTCTCTCCTCTCCATTCCTCCTCTATATAGTTTTCGTCTCCTTTTACACGCGCTCGTCCCAACCGTTTCTTCTTCGTCATCCTCGTTCCATTCGTCTCCTCTCTTTCTTTTTTCCATAGCCCGCGCACACGAGTTTTGACGGCTCCTTCGTGTCCACGTGCGTGTTGCCAACGACATTTTCCAAGTGCGTTTTCACCCCATGTGTGCGCAAGCCTCGTAGACGATGCCGTCGTTTCGTTTTTAGGTTAAACGAACGAACGAGGAATTCTCGGATCGTAAATTAGTGGTGCGTATATTCGTTTGGTGAAAGAACGCGATCGACGATTCGCGTGATAGTTGTGCGCCAGCTGGAGGATCAGCGTACTTCCGGTATGGTGATTCTTCGCCGTTGAAGACGCTGTGTAACTTATTTCTCCTCGCGAGTGGTGTTTTTGTGTGATCCGGTATTTACGTTCGCTTTTCTACGCCGTTGTTTTTATTTTTTTTTCTTCGTGTCGCGGAAAGTGTTATTCGTTGCGAAACCATTCGAAGAAACACGTCCTTCTCTCGCTGTGAGACGCTTCAAGTGTATTACGCTTCCATGAATTCTAAACTGGCTATTGGATGACTGAAATTAGCAACTACGAACTTTTCTTAAAGTAAGCGAACTTTTGCCAGTCGAATAATATTGTTTGTCAAGGTACAGGAAAAAGTAGGAGTGTTACATTATCGTATAGGTTAATTCCTCGCGTGAGAATGCAAACGATAGAATATATTATTAGCGATTCGTTTGTATATGTGTACGTGTGTTCCGCGAGCTAAACATTGTTGCCTTTGCCTCGAGTGTATGGAATCACATGCGTCAGACGTGATCTAAAATTGTTCCTACGTCGAGGGCAATATCGTATAACTAAAGCATATTTCAAAACCTTCGTAGAGCCGGCTATCCTTTTCTTTCTTCTTTTACCGTGGTCCGTGGTTACCGGAAACCCAAACTTTCGTGCTTCGCGAGTGAGAAACATCTCTCGAACGATAGCAGCGAAACGTTGTTGACCGATCGAGAAATTTCGCGGTATGACGTAATATAAGATGCCAGTATAGACGCGAAAACGGCGAGTTCAACGATGAAGTTCAGTGCACCAAAGAAGCCAACAGTCCGATTGACGTAACGATGATCGTGATTTCAGGACGATGGCATAATGGATCATGACACAGACGGAGACGGCGCGATCAACTTGTCAACGTCACAGCGACCCTCCGCCGCCACCACCCCTAACGGTGACACCCCCTCATACGGGCAAGATCAACAAGACAACGACCAGGTAAGGAATTAATCTCTGGAAATTTGCTTTCGATAAGATAACCGCGACGTTTTCTTTTCTTTTCTACGATTCTTCTCTTCTTCCCCTCTCACTATCTTCTGTGAAAGCTCACTTTTATACAATGCTTCCAAGAAATTTCATTCTCACCGAATACAGCACGATATTATGAAACACTCGAATCTCGTTGTCGGACGATATTTATCTTTGATCGTATTTTTTTTTTCTTTCATTCCTGGAATTTATGTGTAACGCGGGAATAGTGTTATTAATAACCGACGACATCACTCCATAAATAGCACTAATTTTAGAGGCAAACATCTGCTTACTAACGATAAAGCGCTTACTAAGACGTCCGGCTAGACTCATTGATTTCTCGGAATAGAGGAATCTTGAAGCGATAAGAGACTCGCGACTGCAATCTATCCCAGCCGTATCTCTGTCCTATGAGTCTCGTAGGGAATGGAAAACGAAATTGAACCGTTTGAACAGCCGCATCTCGCGTCGATACACTTGCCAGGAAACCAGTAAACCGATAACGATCCATGCCTATGGAGGGTTTCGGGTTCAAGCGAAAGTTTCCCCTTCTCTCACGTGGAATAACCGCTTCGAATGCGATACTTGCGACGCGTTTGACACCCAGCCACCATAAAATCGAGCCCCCTGATTTCAAATTCAATTCGAAATCCCGCGTTCGCGGCTGTACGCAATATAGCGTTTCGGATAGTAGCGCGAGCACCGTCGAGGGAAACAAATGTTTTATGGCCCTTAAAGCGGCCTTTTCGACGGTTTCCTTTTCGAAAGGGGCACGAATATGGTCGCACGATACCACCAGAGCAGCAGGTATACAGTCACCTTTGGAATGCATATATGCGTGACATATGGGACACCCAGCTTCTGAATGTCTTTCGAGACATATTGTACGTCTCCATTTATAAATAACACTTTACTTGGTAATTATTCGTTACGCTTTACCGCTATCCTCTGGTCTTCGATATCTTATTTTAGACAACCGAGAACATATAATATAAAATGCATTAAAACGTCGACAACGCGACGAAGATATAATAACAGTTTAATAATGCCATAATATTATGCAATATGTTTCAACAAGTGCTTACATTTTTTATAACACAATACGACCTACAATGTTAATGTATATACAAGATTTTTTTTATAAGGTATCATAGCTTCTTAATTCACACAGATCACTGGATAAAATCCAAACCGATTAAGCTAGAAGCAATTTACGCTCACAAGCATATGCATCATGTGGTTAAAATACGATACATAGCGAGAAACAAAGGGACGACTTGTTTTTAGAAAAATTGATCAAAACTACGGAATAGTAATTCTTTTCTCCTTGTCGATCGCCATTCATTTCTTTTTTTTTTTTTTGTGCTTCATATTTTTCCACATTCATTTTTTCACGAAGAGTCAATATTCCTAACTACGCTTCAACCCATTCGTGCGTTGGGTCGGTCGATAAGTCTCCTTTCATCGATAACGGTCACCGGCGGGAAATAAATTATTTTAATAATCGCACAGGCAACATTATCCAGGGTATTTTCATTCGTACACCGCGTTTACGCGCGCGTATGCGTAGATAGTAACGGTGAATATCAAGTTCACGTGACGCACCAGGTAAATACGTGTGTACCACTACGGGCCTATGAATTACACGTGCGACACGTACATCTGCTCGCCTGTTGGTTACGTGTAAACAGAGATTCGCTTATCGTCAGTCTGACACGTATACATAAGTATACCGTGGAGAAGAGAGGGAGAGAGAGAAAAAGATATTTTTGGTATTATTTTAACGACACACTGGTCTACTTTCTCGACGCGTTTTTAGTTTAAATGCATTCGTTGATTTGTGATTAAAACGAGCCACCAAAACCGCATAAATAGAACTATCATCTAGTCAATACTTACACGTCAATCGATAAATCGAACGATTAATTTTCGGTTACTTACAACATATTTAAATGTCAAACAAGCGTATTGTTGTGTTCGATGGTAAACGAAAATGTTAGATTCGACACGACACTCGTGTTGTATAGATCGTAAAGGTCTTTTCGACGGCGTGAGATTCGAGACGATTCGAAGATCGAGTTTTGAGAAACTATCAAGTTCTGCTGACCACTCGCCAGCTCGACCGCGACTTCCTGCCCTCCTCCATTGTCCCATAGACGGGGACCCAGTCTTGCCGGCCACCGTAACTTTAGCGCCAGTGCTGATGTTCCAACTTGTCGGCTCTGTTAAAATACCTCCAATTGTTTTCGTCGGCCAATTATTTGCAATTATAAGCTGCCATTGGATTTATTAGATTATTATTATCAAATTGCCTGTTTATATTCATTCCGTCTTTGAAACTTGGTTTATCGTTGATCTTCATTTTTATGTGGACAACCGAAATAGCATAGTTGTCCAACGAGTAGGCAAATACAATTGAAACATTGGTCTTTCAAATTTTTGCATGTATTTCGAAGTAGACGTATGAGAGAATGGGGATG
Source organism: Bombus pyrosoma (assembly GCF_014825855.1). Classification (NCBI taxonomy): domain Eukaryota; kingdom Metazoa; phylum Arthropoda; class Insecta; order Hymenoptera; family Apidae; genus Bombus; species Bombus pyrosoma. The sequence continues at coordinate 5,420,600 of NC_057782.1, forward strand.
CAGAGTGGCTTTGTGATATCTTCGCTAGAAAATAAAAAGATCATTAAAAGAAATACACGTAGAATCGGATGGTTGTCGCACTACGCTTTCGTTTTACAATTTCTTGCACCCTTTTTGTCGTGCTTTATCTCGATATCGAATCACAGTCATATTTCGAAAGAAGGGTGAGACAGGAAAATTTATTACGAAGTAGAGTACATGATATACAGTGGCTGTAGAAAGTATCTGCACACCATTGTATTTATTATTTTGCATCTACTAATTAATTAAGTCCAACTGCATCAAATTTCGTGTCATTTAGTGCTACTTTCGTGTGATTACAATAATTGATATCATAAAAATGAAATCTGGATTCTGATAAATAAAACGCTTCGTCGGAGAATAAGGAGAATAAAAATATTTTCCATAATCACTGTAGATCACCTCAGGGGAAGACGCGCTGTGCTCCATTATCCTTTCTTCGAAATTAATGAGCTAGTGTTCGCACGAAGGTTGACGCGAAACTTGGCTACAAGAGACGCTGGCCACGTGAGTTTCAGCCCCGAAACTGAGATGTTGGTTGTCGCGAGACCAGTCACCTTAAGTTTCTGTGGTTTCAGAGTCGATCGAAATCCCGCGGTGTTGGCTGACGCTGTTTATAATTTAACAGGTTCTCTGAGTGGAGGGTTGCTCGCAAGGCTTCGAACCACGTCACTGGAGACCTGTAGGTCCTCGAAGACACGGAAGTTTCTTCTCCAAATTGGCATTTCTCGAAACGAACGCAGAGAAGTGTACACACAGATCGATAATCGCGACTATTCTAAACGAAATCGTAATGGACGTGTCCCTATGAAATCGCAAACGTTCGTACTGACGGAGTAGTATCGAACTGTACGGACTCTATCAACGGATTAACAAAATAAGATATTCGTGAATAATGCAGCCGTGAATTTGGTGGTTGGGACAGCGCGTTTTCGTCTGACCCGTGGAAAATAAAGTACCTCGACCTGTATCCGTTTTGATGGAACGCCGTGGCTAAACTCGGTGCAGGCGAATACGGCGATTGCGCGTTAATATTAGCTCGATAGTCGATACCGCGAACATTCTGCGATCGTTAGACGAGAGGGGACAGAAAATAGAATTCGATAAACCGTTTCGTGCAACCTCCGCTTCATATTTCGTCCAGTTTTTCGTCCTAATATATTACAACGTATATCGTGTACATCAAGCTGCACCAGTTTCAAAGACGGAAAGCGAAAGCGAAAGATCGAATTCAAACGTGACGAGACCCCTCTTCTTGGTCCCTCGATCAACTCGGAATTCGTGATCACGACGTCGGTATTCACTGATTAAACAAACTTTCGCCGGTGTGTCGATATTTCATTAGAATCAAGGGGGTCGTTTATCCCGGCGATTAATATCCAAACGGGTCCGCGCGAGGATGAACAGGAATCCAGAGGATCTGGCCGGATAAGAGCCGCACCACGGGTATTGACGAGGTCGTTCGCTCCTTCCTTGAAATGCAAAAAGGGGTTGCGTAGAGGCAATGGCGAAGGGGTGCTTAGCGGGAAGAAACGTTGGCTGAAAAATAGAAAAAGCTCGGGAAGGAAGAGGAGGTGATGGTTGTGATGACGTTGGTGGACGAAAGAAGAGGCGAAGAAAGGGGAGAAAGAAAGTCTCGATGAGAGACAAGCGGAATTCTCACCTTCGACTCCCCTCTCTCGGTTCGCAAATTGCGGATAGGCTGTCCTTTCCAATCAAGCTTCTGCTCGGCATCCCACACCCGTTTTCTCCCCCGTCTCTTTTTGCTGCCCAATTCTTCTCCCCCATCCTTTGGTTCCGTTATACTTTTCTACCCTCTTTGCGCTATCACCCCCGGTATTCGAGTGCCTATAACCAGGCTGCAGCCTGATCCGCATCCACGCTCTCCTCGTTCTCTTTCTCTGCGGCTCGAGAGCCGAATCCCGTCGTAACTTTTACGTAACACGCTTCGCTATGAATATCGATGCCCGGGGAATTAAGGAGAACTCGCTTTTCTGTAATTGAAAGAATTTTTGTCGTGCTGAGCCAGCTGGCCTGCGCATAAAAGGTTTCCTTCGTTTTCGCGCTCGCTGTGTCTCTCGGCGATCTTCTTCATTCTTCTTTCCGTTTTTTACTTTTTCCTTCTTTCTTTTTCTTTTTTAAGTCGGAAGCAAAGGCTTTTTCCTGGTCGCGTGAGCACCAACGTCAGATGACGACGGCGACGAGGATTTTAATAAATTACTGAAACCGTTCACTGACTGGTGACTGGTTCAACTTCCGCGAGCCGCTCGTTACGCGAATGAGATACTCTTATTTCATTTCTCGCTTAGTTTCTCAGTTAGGGAAACGTGCAATTTTCCGACAGATGAACGATCCTTGACCTCGTCTCGCGTTATTTCGCTGAGCCTCACCATTGATTCGCTTGCCTTCCACTTTGTTTGAAACGAATAAATCTTTTCTTCCGTTTCTTCTATAAATCACGTAACAACAACTAACATTTGTCCACATTTCAGTTTCAGAAATGATGTATTACAGTGAAAGTCGTTTATTTTAACTAGATTGCTAATCACTTTCCGTAAACAAATTGTTATTAATGATTAATCTCGGAGAAAACTCGATAAGCAGACTAATTCGATCCGTTAGCGTCGTAAATTGCTGACGATTGCGAAGAAACAAGACCGAGGTATTTATTTTGGATTCGTGCCAAGTGTTTCGGCGATGCCTGTCAATTTCTGGAATATTCAATCAGCTAAGGAACAGGCGGGTAAGAACAGATCGCCGTGATAGAAGCTGAGAGAATTCAAGTTCGCCACAACATCGCGACGTCTCGCGTAGTCCTGGAAGTCTCGGTTTTATCTACATTATTAACCGGTTGAAACCTCACGGCTGTGTACTTAAATCCAATCTAGAAATCCCACCCTTCTACTCTCCCACCTTGCTACCCCCGAGGGGCGAAGGTCGACAGAGACTGGCAAGGGCGATTACCCTCTATTATTCACACGCTCGATTCCTGCCGCTGAGTGATACCTGAGAAAATCTAGTAGAACATCCTCCCAAATTTCAACGATATCTTACGACGATGCCTCTCTCTTGACTTTTTCCTCGGACACTTCTTTTCCTTGTATCCTTGACGCGCGCAATTAAGTTTCATGGAATTGTCAGTAGAAACGGTAGAAGTGTTGTTGAACACTGATAGGATAAGGTAGTTAAAGGATGTGTGAAATTTAAATTACGTATACGCGCAAAACGAAAAACTGACCGTCCAGGATCATTCGTTTGTCGTGTACCTTTTTTCGTAGTTTACCGTGGCAGACGAAAGATTTATTAGACAGCGGATTTCTCGTAGAGTTCTGTGCAAACCTATAAAGCGCGACAGTCTTTATCTCATTTTTATTTGTAAAATATCACTATCCAATGAGTAATTTAAATAAGCCGTAATTTGTTACACCATTAAACAGTAAAAAATTGGTAAAATATATAATCGAATAAAAGTACATGATGGATTGTCGTATTTCATGCAATCAACGTAAGGATTCGGTTGTCGCGAGATCAATACGACGGCAACAAAATAATAGTTCTACAGTTGGATTATAGAAATAGAAATTCTCGCGACACTTGTTCATAATATTTTTAAGCTCAAACTTGTGTAAAACGAGAATTCTACTTTTTCTAAATGCAGGCAGAATTTTACTTTATCAATACATTTGTTCATCGCTGTATGTTTCTTTGCGCTCTTTTATGAATCAACGAAACAGTTCACGAGAAACGGTTAGGTAACAGAGTGGTCACGTCGATAGAATGGCGTCGATGCGATTCCCGGAGTTTTTATGATCAGCTTCGCGTCGGTTGACAAAACTACGAGGCTCGGTTGGCCACCTGAAATAACTGGCAAGAGAATCGCGGCCAAACATTTCGTGTCGCTTCGTGTAAACACCATTGGATACCGCTAAATCTTTGCCGCGTCTCTTTCGCCTCGGAAATCTCAAACACCGAGGGGATTCTACGCGTAGTACACCTGAAACAACTGTGTTCCCACGTCGCGCGATCTTTAAACATCGGTCCCGTGTCTATGCCGAGTAATCTCTTTGTCTTTCATATTCGTAATTATTTGCAACGGATCGACGACGGTGAATTTAAAAGAAGTTCGCCGATACGGCTAGGCTCTTAATAGGACGGTATATTTAAACGGGTCTTTTCTCGAAACGTAGTCGAGTCTAAAGCGTGCGTCGTATATAAAACGGTTGAATATTTTCACATCTGTTTGGTTTTATCTTGACGAGCACACGCGCCAGTCTCGTTTTCCTTATCGGCTTTTATCACCGACAACAGTGGCGTGGCAATAGGGATTTCGTCACGCCTTTCTCAGCGTCAATTCTTTTCGCGACGTATTATATACATACGTCGGGAAATATATTTCATCTATCTCGGATCGATACTTTGGGCTCGAGTACTTGCGAATTGGAAGAAGATAGCTCCGAACTCGGCATCCTACCGCGGATACTCTGGCGCCAGACGGTGAAATTTAATTAAAAGCACGCGCGATGATTATTTGCGGAGACGGCGTTTATTTTGGAAATTGCGTCTCCCACGGTGTCTTCTCGCGAATTCTCGGATCCTTTGCGAGAGTGGGCTGGAGGTTTAAGAGAGGCAACACTTTTGCCCGAACAAAAATATCGTCCGTCGATATCTATAACGCCAAAGGAGACACGCGTATATCGAAAATGTTGAACGAGAGAAATTCGTGGCAAAATAAGGGGGATGCAACGCAAGGGGTGTATTTAACGAATTAGAGGACACAGCGTTTTGCAGGGGTTGGAAGCTCACATAAAAAAATGTGCATATGGTGGAAAGAGTTTGTGGATTGTCGAGGAATCCGGTTGGAGGGAAATGAGGGAAGAGGGATGAAGAAGAAAGAGTGGTTTCGCGCGAGGGACAGAAATAATGTGAAAGAGGAGAGGGGAAAGAGAGAGAGCGAGAGGGAGAGAGAGAGAGAGAGAAAGAGAGAGATAGAGAGGCACGTCGCGGCAAGAGTAGTAGAGACGGGGGTGAAACGTTGGCTAGAATAAACACATAGATGTTTTCTTTGTTCCTCTAAACTAAACAACCAACGAGGAATCTAAACAGAGGCCAGAACCCAAATTCAATTTGGTCGCCGCCTCCATCTCTACCTTCGGCTGTTCTACGGACGAAAGGTATCCTTCCACCCCCCTCTTTCATCCACTCTGTCTTTCTCGCGCGGACACGCTGCACGCACCCCACTGCGTTACACCCCCTGGTTGCCTTTCACCATTGTACACTTAACGCCGCCAGGATAGTACCTAATATTTACCACGGTTCTCTTATACAGGGTGACCGATCCCACACACGCGAACCTTTAAACAATACACGGCCACCGTTTAATACCTAAGTAAGCTTCTATCGGACCGACGCGTGTGCTTCACTGCGAACGCAGGCTATTTTTCTTGCAAATGACGGTGAAGAAAAGTGGGTGTTAATTAATCGAGTCTCTTTAACGATTTACATGCCACCCTTTTTTCTTTTTTTTTCTGCCTACATTTACATCGACCAAATTCTTTGGATTACCGGGCGCGTACGGTTAACAGGGAATGGTATAGTGCTAGCTTAAATACCAGTAGAGTTGTTTCGTCTGAATTTAAATCTTCAAATTACAATTTACAACTTAGTTTAAACAAATTTCTATTTGATGTTACTATCATCGAAAAAGAAATTCTTCTTGATATTTAATATTTAAACTGAAGGCTTAAATTTAAGATAAATCCATCACTCTCCTCTACAGAACGTCTCTAGCTTACAATTCAAGTAACCCAAATCTCGCAATTTCTACCTTCTTTCTCTGTGAAAAGGTCCGGTAGTGTTCCTGAAATAAAACTACTACCTGTACCATGATCAACGAATTACGAGACAGACTCCTAATTTATTAAAATCTAAGCGTATATTTAAACAGTGATGGAATTTTTCGATTCATTCTTAACAATTAGAATTCCCCATTCGATAACAAGAACAATCATTTACCAAACACATATGTGGACCGATTCCATTCAGAGGTGGCTCGTCCGATAATCCCAACAACAGCGCAGTGGGTAACTGTTCCCTCGCTCTTCAAACAAGCTCCTTCCGAAACTCCCAGAAGGCTGCTCATGCTGTTATTTAACAACGCGTTATAGAAGACTGGGTTGCGATATCACGTATTCGATGTGTATAGGAAGAGAGGCTGCGATGGACGCGGTCGTGCACGCGCAAAAGGTACGTACGTAAATACCGGGCACGCCTGGGCTCTGAGCCGGGCAAGAAAATATAACAACGAAGCGAAAGTCTATTAGGATTTTCATTTCCTGAATAAATAAAACTCGTCGAATCGTTTAATACCGCGGAGAGGAGTTCGCACGTGCACACGGTAATCCCAGCTTCTCGTCGGAGAATACCGATCGCGTATTTTCGCGCGTGCACGTGGAATCTGCGCGGATGTTTCGTCAAGTTTCTCCACCCTTGGTACGTCCTCTCTGCACTCCCTATTCATATATTCGACACGTACGTATGTATTTCTCACGTGTACGCGTATCTGTTGAGGAGCGCGCAACGATCAGTTGCGAATGTACGATTGGCAACGTTAACCGTGAACTGGACGTTAAAATGGCGAGTTCTTTTTTAAAATACCGGCGCATTTCCCCCCCTTGTGTACCGACCAAAGAAGCATTCGATCGTTGGAATGAAACCCCATCGTTTGTTTGTCGAACGAGCCCCGATTCTCCGTGTATGTCCCATGTTCTGTCCCGCGCCACTATTTTCATCATGTGTACACCCAATTCGCTATTTGCACTTTTACCTACTCGTACGAATCGCATTCATTCGTCATTGTCTTCATTTCACCTCTTTCTATCGTGTCCTGCACGAAACAACCTTTATTGGCGAACACGCTGTAGGATCGGTGAATTTGAAAGGTAGCCCCGATAATTCGATCGATCTCGTTATTAACGATTCGGAGGCACCAGCAGGATGGAGGTTTCAGCCGATCAACAGGATAGGGATTCGTTGAAGGGCTGCATCGTATTACGCGCCACGGGATTTCTGTCGTGTAAACGCTTGAAATCGAAGGAAGATCGGTTTTGAAGGACAGGTGGAAGGAACGGATAGAGTAACGGAGACGCGGCGAGAGGGTGGGACTGAACAAGTCGAGGAGAGAAAAAAGGGAAGTAGAATTAAAAAGAATCTTTCTCTCTCCGGTTGCGATGCTGGGTTGCAGAGTAACATGCAGGTCCTTCTCATCCCTTGGCCGGAATAAATGCGTACATCCCTCCATCCTCCCTTGTAATAATCCCTTCCGGTTAATCTGCTCCAATGTAGCCTGCAGCGGGAGTCGGTATCCGATGAACAGGAACGTGTGCACGCTCTTCTATCAAGCTCTGCACGTCGACGAAAGCACCGGTTTCCTACGCTTGCCTCTGGTACACACACTTCACCGGTTTCAGAAGGGCGAGGGGTGGTGTACGTTTCGGGGGTGGTGGCGCCGACAGACCCCCTTGTTCTTTCGCGAAAAACGAATAAATAAATATATATACTCGCGAACACCCCCCTCCCCTCACATGGTTCAGGTTCGTTCCACGATGCGCAGCCGAAAAAGGGAGATACATACATATATACATGCATGTCGGACGTTTCGAATGGAACGGTTGTGACGGGTTCTGCTATAGAAGAAGGGAGGGAAGAGTCGAAAAAGAACGACAAGTAGCCCTTGATACACTTCTCTCTTTCTGCCTAGCAGTGAGAGTGCGTAGGTGCTGTTGTAAATTATAACTTAGTTTGCGTTAGCCAAGCGCGCGCGCGTGTATCGGTGCACAGGAGACAGTGAAAAGTGAACAGGTATTTTTCTTACGGATATATGGCCTCCCTGGAAGGTCGGAGCTTTTTAATCGCACGGCTTTCAGCCGTCGCTAATAACAGGTCCGCTGGCAGTGGCCGACTCTTTCTCCAGGATTATTTAATTGGATGACGTATCGTTTGTTTCGCGATAAATAGACGAGGTTTCAAAAGGAACATGTAAAAACTCGTAGGAAAGATACTCGTGTATTCTAAAAGCTTCGTCTGTTTCACAGAGAAAGAAAGGGTAAATCTCGAGAGAAACGAGTACAAATATATATATATATATTTATTTATAGGGAGTGTAGTGGTATAGAAAAGCTGCTTGAAAAAGAAAATCGACAATGTCGTGGTGATCGTCGAATCAGGATATAACGGAACAACGAAACGATCTTCTATCTGCGGATCTAACGAACTCTCGTTCCTCGAGAACACTTCGAGTCGCGGAACATGCAAAATAAATCCTGGCGACTCGTATTCGTGCATGTTCCTCAAAAATAGCGATTCCCTCTTGAAGTTGGACAAAAAAAGGGGGTGCAAGAAGCGGAGTTCAGGGCGGGGGCAAAAAGAAAGGACAAGTGGCCCTTCGTAGGTTTGTCTATCCGAGTGCAAATATAGACCCGTGCAAACGGGTTACGCTCGAAATTATAGCGAGTGTCTCGCCCTTTCTTCCTCGGTTTTTTATCCAACCCTCCTCCCCCAAGGTGCCTACGGATCCCTTCTTCTCTGTGTCGACAAAAATGTACCCTATATCTATAAACAAACGAACAGTACCTGTGCAGTCGGTTTTCAGGGTAACACGATCCCTCTTGCCGCCTGGTCGGACCCAGGGAAAAGAATGTTAAGTAGCTACCCCTTCCCTTACCGCCTTCGCAACTTCCGACCAACCTTTGCCGTTCCTTCGTTCCTGATATTTTCATCTATCCGTGTAAATGTACTTAGCGTGGGCGCCTGGTTTCCACCCTCCATCCTGCCGCCACCATTTCTCTCTCTTTCTCTCTTTCTCCCTTTCTTTCTCTTTCTCTCTCTTGCTAGCTTTATTACGTGAATTTGGAAGCGCTGTAAGCGACTACTGCACTACGGCTGAAATAGGAGAAAGAGAGGGAGGGGGCGGCTGTGCGAGCCGGAGGCAGGAGGAAGTAGATGTACGTTTCGCGAGAGGTACGGCTTTCGCATGGGGGTGGCGGTGGTCGAGGAAGAGAGAAGGGGTGGCTGGGTAGCCACTGTACCATGCCAAGCTCTGAGAGGCCGCCTCTTCATACCCTGGATATGCATTTTCTGCCCCCTACCATTCCTCACGAGCTGCTACCCCGCTTCTATGATATCCTCTGTCGGTTCCTCTTATTGCTCACGCTCGTCCACACGAAATTCTCTATGTGTACGTATGTATATGTGTTTCCTCGACGTATCTATCACGACGTACGTATATACATACGTGTGTGTGAGTGGATGGATGGATGTGTGTACGCGTCGTGTCGGCGAATTCACAGGTTCCTCTGCGCGGTCGTGTGCAAGTCGAATATGTCCGCGAGGTAGCCTCTCTCTCCCACGTGAGTTTACATTTTAATCGTGTGAGTGCACGCTAGGCGCACGCTAACTACGGTCACGTGGTGGCCGTACTGTTAATTCGGTTTACGAGCGACTATCAAGGATATAAGAGAAACGAACGACCGCGGAGCCGCGCCATTTCGGAGGCGACACCGACCTCTATCTTTCGCACGCGACTCGCTTTTTTACACAGTATGAAGAATCGGCCGACACTTTTTTACTCACCTGTTTTCAGAATTCCTTCCTTTCGACGTGCTATGCTTATTACGTTCGGTAAAAAATGTAATCACCATCATAGAAGATAGTAATTTTGCTATTCGCCGTTGGGACTAATTATACTTAATTCTTTCGGTTCTTAAGTCTCTTTTTTCCTCCTTTCCTTTTTTTTCTTTTTTTTAAATGAAATTATGAGAAACAGGTGTTCAACAGGAACGTATTAGGTCTTTAGAAAACGGTGTGTTTGCAAATGGTTTAATAGCTTTGATTCTGGCTTTCCCTCCACGGTAGACTGATTTCATAAATTACGATAAAACCAGTTGGTTTTAGGACTGCGACGTAGTCATGGTCGTGGTTGCAGGTTTCGCGAAACACAATCAGGTAAACGACGGGCTTATCTACGACAATAAAGTAGCTACGATAAAGTGGCTAATAATTTGCACTTATCGCGAACGAAGATAGTGTTCGCGCCAAATCCTTTAGCGTTTTCCTTCGCTTTTCTCATTACTACAAACAATTACCGAGGCGGGCTGAATTAATTCTCGGTCGCATCGACTTGATAAAACGCAAATTCTCGAAGACAGGCGTGTTTGCGTGCATCGCGTAGCCGGTTAAGCAACCAGATATCACACCTTCCGAATGTATCAAAGAACAGCACGTCCGATATCTGAGAACTCTGAATGCAGAAGCTATTTCTCGGAATTGTTTTCACGCTTAAGATCGTGGCACACCTACACATTGTTCGTCTTCTTCTAGTTCCTTCCTAGAAACCTAACGCCTTATGTTAAATTCACATGGCAATAAAATAAAATCACATTCATGTCTCAATGAATAATCTTATCGCCGATGCAACTTTCTATAATATACACGTAGTAATTAAATTAAAATACGAGAACAGCGAGCAAAAAGTCGATAAATGTATTCTGTTTTCCTTTAACGAGTTACTAGAAAAACATTTTTTCTACGAAAAGATAAATCATCGTGGCATCGAAGCAGGAGAGCAGAACGTGTGCATCGACACTCTTTCTTCTCGTTACATGTTAACACGTGTTGTTTATCATACATCACGTATCGCCGAGGCCAGTATACATAAAGCAAAACGTCGCTCGATGGCGAATCGCTAGCACAGTGGGGAAAGGTGTTACCTTGTCGCGTATGTGTGTACAGTGTATATAGTGGCTTGTATCGCTGAATCTCGTAATGCGTTGTCGAGCCACTTTGCTTGTGTGCTAGCCGTCCACGACGTGGCGACACGTCGTAAATCTGCAACGTTGCTCGGTGTACAGTTCGAATTATTTTTGCCAGTCGACCGAACGACGAGAACTGCCGTTACATCACCGTCTGATCGTGATTTGTCGTTCGGCTCGTAAAACGCTGCCGCAATCTTTTATAACAGCGTTTATTATATTTCGAATATTTTTACCGATATCGGTCGAAACGTATCAAAAGTTCAACGAATTCGAAAAGGGGAAAGATTTTTGTTTTCCACCGATGAAACCCCGTTATCCTGCTCTGTTTAACTACACAGCCGTATCTCTGGCTGCAATTGGATCTTAAATTCCTTTTACTTCCGGCCGAACGGTCTCGGTGAAAAGGTTTAAACGATTTATCATCCGTGAATCGTGCCGCGGTCAGACGCTTCTTCCGCAGACCGGAGCGAAACTTTCGCAGCCACGGCTCATCTTGTCTCGTTCCTTCCCTGCCATCGTCCAATCCCCCTCTTCCGGCCTTAAATATCCAACATTTCATTTCATTCTTTACCCAGATCCGTTGCACGGGATTCACGCTTACCGATCCGCGTGGGACCCCGTCGTCTATTAAGATTTCCCGGATGATTCGCTAGAAATTCAACGAAGAAAGCGAGAGCTCCAACTTCTCTGCGATAGAATTATCTCAGGATAATAAGAGTGACACGATCAGAAGAGAATTCTTGGTGGATTGATTCTGATCGAACACCTGCAGTTCTCCTTCATATCCCGGGCTCGAATCATCGAGTTACTGGAATCGAGCAGGAGGCGACGACGCGACCAGCAAAAGGAATACCGGTTAAAAGGCAAGGCGGTGAAACGAGACAGAGAACGTAGCCCACTTCGTTTCGGAGACCAGACAGGAGCACTTAACTGCCCGCGTCACAATGGAGTCTTTCGCATTATAGCGTTCAGTGTCTTGAGGCCTATTCAAGAGAGACTCTGGCTCATTCTTTGCTATTGTCTGTCTCCGGATGGTTATGGAAGCCTCCTCTAACCTTCGTAACCTTCGTTCCAACCCTCTCTGCCCTCTTTGCGGCTGCTGCTGCACGTTACACCCCACGAGGCGCTGCGCCGAACCACTTGGAGAAGAGGGCCCGCCGAGGGTACTACCTCGGATCTTTATGCCGCCATCTAATTAGTCTCGGCATTTAACGGCACATAAATAAGTTAAACACTATTGAATTGTTGATAACGATAGGCTCCCAGCAGGAGTTCGACTGACTCCTTTCACCCCTTTACGAGACAGATCGGTCTCTTCATGGTTGTCTCTCCCTTGCCAGCATCGAGAGTCGCATCAACCCTTTCTCATTGCAGCCCTCCTTGGCCCGTTTATCGAGGGATATCTTCGCTGCCTCTGCTTTTCCGGTCTTTGTTCCGCTTTTGTGCCGATGTGATAGCTTGAAAATCACGATCCTCGTTTACGCGAACCCTCCTATACGGTGCATCGTTTTCGCCAGGATACGTGTTTCTGAAACACAGGACGTTTCGTTCGTAATCCTTGATTTAATAGAACAACGAAAGTTCTTTCTTGTCTTAGTTCGTGTTAATTAGAAAGTTTATCGTAAACGGCCAGTGATTAGAAGCAGCATCGAAGAAACCCTTGGCGTGTACAAGAAGTAATTTGAAAGCTGGTGGAACGAGAGGATGAAAACTGGCAGCGGTGCCAGGTTCGAGATGGCTGGAAACAGATGGCCGATCAGATACCAAGGATTAAACGAGGAGTAACACAACCCCCCGAGCACCGAGAGAAATGTGTATTAATTTTTCAAGTTTTTTAATTAGCGAATGTCTCCGCTCCGGTTTTCGGCCGGGGACATTTATATTAGAATGGTCCTCCGACACCCTGTTTTCACGTCCTTCTCTTCTCTTTTCTTCTACCAAGTCTTGTTCTTCTTCTCTAACAGCTGGTTGCACTCCGTACTTTTCAGACTGATTTCTCTCTTCATCTTTCTCCGCCATCATTTTCATCTGGTATTTTTCTTGCTTGGAAATTTGATTTAAAATATTTCGATGCGTTTGCAATTAAATCACCTCGAGCATCGTTTCATTCGTAAATTTCCTTAAAGCGAACACTTATTCTCCCAGAAATATCTTTTAAACTTAAAAATTAAAAATTAATGGTATAATATAGCGAAGATTCGAATAAGCATGCCAGATTTTGTTCAAATTTTCCAAAAGCCTGGAACAACAAAAGGATGTGATTTCTTCGAAAACTTGGTGTCCCAGCTTCGAGTTCGTTTGGATCGATTTATTTCGAGAACGACAATTTCCGACAAAGTGACGAGTCAAAGGAAGATAGTGGGAAATACGGTGGCAAGAATGAAGCGAACCGGATGGTTGACGAAGGGAAAGAAGAAGGTTGCGTTCGAACTGAATGGAGATTCGCGCTGGGTTTTCAGGGTCGATCTGTAGGACTAAATGGAGAAAGGGAGGAGGGAGGTGAATTGACTCGGTCGTATTTATTGCTCCGTACTTCTGATTTTCATTGGTCTGATGCTTCCTACCTCTGGTCGGACCTCACCCTCTCGAACCTCTACCGTCATCTCGACTCTGTTCACCCCCGTATCGCGGAGGCGCACTCCCGACAAACAATGGCTCCCATATAATTGCTTTTATAGCTCACTGAACGCTAAATATTCCATACTTTTCCTTCTGCTCGACGGACCCGTCGTTCGATCACCGGGGAACCGATTGTGTAAATAGAGACGCGAGCTTCGTTCCAGAGTGACTTCGTTTCAAGACAGAATCCAAAGCTTTCATTGTCAGACGATTCTGACGTCGCTAGTCCCTCGTGACAAAATTATTTATCTAAAAGCCAATAACACGATCTCATGACTTTTGCACTCGAAATTTCCACAATAGGAATTTAGAAGAATTTTATTTTTCTTGAAATAAATTACTTACGCTGTAATTGACGATACGAAACAATTATAACAAAACATTTATTATTCCGTAAGGTTTAAAAATAAATCTTGAAGAGGAAATATCAAGGGCTCAAAAATGTCCTCTTCCGTTCGAACATAATAATTGTAATTTTCTTCTCAACACTTTATGTATAACAATTAATTGCACCTGTACCAAGTGTCTCATTTTGAAAGAAAAGAAATTCAAACGACCACGAAAAAGTATCGCAGTCGATCAGTTGAAGCTATCCTTGTCGAGCCATTCGAGACGATTTCAGTTCTGCACCGTGTACCATAGAATGGCCGACAATCCCGCGGGCCGTGGTCTTTTTGTCATTCCACCTCGTAGATCTCCGCTCCCGCAGCTGGATCACCTCGGTGACCGCTCCAGTCTCTCTCCTCCAACCATCCCCTTTTTCCAAGCGACCCTTGCAGTCGTGGAACAAGCCTCACACCTCTACCGATACACGGTGGTGAGCTTAAACACGGCCACTTGCACGTCAGTGGACGTGCGGGCGGATCGACCGCTCCGGGAGCTGTAATTTTCGCAACCCCGACGAAATCAGGGACTGCTTCTTTCTCCGGGCCGGACCTGGGGAATCGAACTTTATTGCTAAATACCATCCGATCAGCAAAACCACTCCCACTCTGGACAACGTTTCTGTCTGACTTTTCGCCGTGAGCGACCACGGGCGAATTCCTGACCAGTGGCAAATGCTGAGGGAAAACGCGACAGGGTGCATTGGCGCTTAGTTAGAGGCTACTTGCGGGTTGAAGGTCTTTTCCTGTCTGTCGAGGGAAAATTTCTATGCCCTCGTCTTTGGTTGTGCTCAGGGAATTCGAGAGTGCGAGATTAGCAGTGATTGCTTAATTCGTAGGCAACGTAAAATAAAATTGGCGAGGAGTTTGATCGCGATTTCGTCTGGATTTTTATATTACTTTCTTTCCGAAAATTAGCGATCGATTACATTTCCATTAATTTTCCTAGAAAGAAGATATCATTTGAAAATATTCTTTTATATTATTCAGAGGATACTGTTACTTTGTATTATTTTAGTGAATTACGCATTGTAAGTAACGCTGTTTCCATTTTCTAAATATCCCTGTGTTTGTATATTTTAATAAAACAATTCGCGCAATTAGTACAGAATTGGCATGGTATAAAACGTAATTACAGTAAATGCACGTATGTCCTTTATATTCAATATCTTCTTGGAACGTTAATATGTTTGTACTCCTGTGGCAGATTCGGATATATCTAACGCGTATTGTTACGAAACGCAAGTAGCTTTATGGAAAAATTATAGTAGGAGCGATGTAGCGTCGAGTAGGGAATAATGTTTTTCGATGGACAATTTTTCTATACCGATTTTCTTTGACGAATGGAGAAACAAGAGGAAGAAAGGACAAAGAGCAGCAATTCATTCTCTCTATAGGTTCGAGGCTTGATCCACACGGAAACACATACCCACCCTTTCCACTATAAGAGGGCCCTACCCTTCCAGACAGTCTAGCTCGCGCAGCAAACCAGGGTAATGGTTTCTCGATTAAGCCATGTTCACAATGGGATTAAAAACGACCGGTAGACCGCTGCTGACCATGCCTTTCGTAGTTCGAACTATCCCTTCGTGCGGCAGCGACAAGCGTTTGTTTAATCTTCGCAGTGCATTGGCGTACATCGTGTTCTCGAAATTCTCTCAGAGTTCCAACAATTATACCATTGTTATTCCTACAGAATTACGATCAATTAATTAAAAAAGGAAACAAAAAGGCAAGATCCCTGAAACATTAGTGTGTATCAAACTGAAAATTGACAGGGGGTGACTTATTATTTTAAATTCACATAGGGCCAGATACATGGCAGATCAGTTTACAATCGAAGGGTGGGATATGCTTCGAATATCCATCTTTCTCGTTCGAAATCCCGAAGGGTCAACCCTCGGAATGAAGCCAAGAGACAAGGAGGCGGGAACCGATCGTGGTCCGGCTCGGAAGTCAGAAATCTCGTCGCGCTTTTCTAATTAACGTCACCTTCTCGCCAGAAAGTGAAGAGGGTTCCGGCAAAGGCGACCCCTCGGTCCTCGACACCCGGTTGCTCCGTCCAACGGACTTCTCTCTACTTATCTCTCTCTCTCTCTTTTACTTCTACGATCGCTCACCCCTTTTTTTTAAAAAAATTTCTTCGCCACCTCTCTCTATCCCTGTGGCTGCTAGCAGACGGCGTTCGCGGGGATGAAGATTAATTCGTTCCGTCTTAATCGTATCAAAGTTTGAGAGCCGAGTCAGGCTCGACCGGCTGAGCCCGGCTCAACCTAACGTCCTCCTCTTTCGACACCCCAACCCCCGCCCTCTCCGCCTCTTTTGCTACCCTTTCGAACTGCATCCCACTCCTCGTTGCCTCCAGAAGTCGCATACCATCACCCTAACTTTTTACTTTTACTCGCCTGACTCGCCCACCACGCCCACTTTTTCACTTACCCCTTTTCCGGCCTTTTTTTTCTTCCTTCCTTTCTTTTCTCCTCTGTCACTGTTGCGCGCCGTCTTATTCCTCGAACGCGACTTCCTCGTTCCGTCACCCCTATTTTTCCTTCCTTCGCTCGAAAGAGGGGGATAATCGTATTTAATAATGTCTCTGGGTATTTTTGCCCCGGCGACGTCGCGATGTCCCGGCGAGAAAAGTTTCACCGCGCGGGATATAAGGAAGCTTTCTACCAGGCCTACAGCCGACAACCCTTTTTATTTAGGGCGCAACTTCGCCCGTAGGCTTGAATAAATCCAATATTGCACGGGAATCCTCTCGCGGGACAGGCTCACGGAGCCGGAAGAATTTCGTTCCAGCGACTTTCATTCTCCGTTGCAGTTTTCCGCCCGAGAAGATTTTCGTGGACGTCGAGGAAACACTCGGTTGAGTGGATCGATGGTTATCTTTCGGTGCCACGAATGGGGTGCTGGTTGCTCGTATGTATGTACCCCGTTCAAAAGTAAAACCGGACATTTGCTTATTTTAGGTGAGGTGTATTTTTAATTACAACGTTATGAAATTCAATTGTAATGATTTTATTCCTTGAAATCATCTGATAGTATGTTATGTAATCGGAATATGTAGTATACTAAGGCATGGTTAAATTCATTATTAGAAGGCAATACGCAATAATACGACTGGCATGCGTAATCGTCAGAATTATAGAACTATTTTATAGAATGTTACTTGACAGGTTGTTTTCTTTGTCTTCAGATCTTTCACGTTTCTCAATTATCAATCCAAGCAAAAGGTTTTGGTTTTCTTTTTCTTGCGATTACTAAGAAACAGTAAATAATATATTATTGTCACATCGTTTAACAGCTGATTTCAACGTATAATCTGCTGATTTCGCAGAAAAGATAATAGTAAACGCAGCGTGTAATTACTAATTTTTCATTAATTTGTCCACTTTGGTCAAATTCAAATACCGTTCGTGGAAACGGACCAAAATCTCCGGATACTTACGCACGACAGTGTATATACTCTCGTCCCACTGTTTCACCGTGAATTTCCTTGGATAAATCACGAAATAAAAGGTAAATCCGTTTAAATAGTCTGTAAATTCGCGCAAACTGCGCGCGCGCCCGCTTCGCGTTAATTCCTCGGGCAAAGAGGATTCAAGGGTCAGGGTATCGCGAAATCCGGAGCGAAAATTCGCGTAGGCTCCTTACGGCAAGCACGTTGTTATCGTTTTCTATTGGCTGGCTAGCAAGCGCGCGTATAATACACGACCCGAACAGATGCAGCTTTCTTTTTGTTTCTCCATACGTGTATGCATGTGCATTCCTTTTCTCTTTTTTTTTTTCTCCCTATACCTCACTTTACCTGCCGCGCATACGCTCCGTTCGCGGCGAATGAATATTCTCCGCCGAAAACGAATTAAATCCGACTCTTTGTGCGAGTTTTTTTTTGGAAAAAATCCAAGCCTGCGTGTGTAAATAATACCGCGCCGCGGCCCATATTGTATTCAATATTTTCTCTTTCGCCAAACGAGAAACGAGCGTGGTCCATCCAAACTTGGAAAAGAGGAAGAGAGGCACACGGGAAGGGCCGAGCGGAAG
Source organism: Bombus pyrosoma (assembly GCF_014825855.1). NCBI lineage: Eukaryota > Metazoa > Arthropoda > Insecta > Hymenoptera > Apidae > Bombus > Bombus pyrosoma. Next base: position 5,438,475 of record NC_057782.1, read on the forward strand.
TCGGTGCAAACGGCCGTGCAAATGCACGGTAGAACACCGTGGTCGGTGCATTATTATACGTTTGTTAATGCAACGGCGGAGCGTATCAAATGAGATAGAATTTTTCACGTGCTTTCGCCCAGGATACACAGACCACGTACATAATATCACCTACAACGTCACAAAGTCGAATTCTTTCGTAATGAACCTAATTACTAATTTACCAAGCGCCGTCAGGTCTCTATCGTTCTCTTCGTGTATCGCAATACCCCTGAGCAACCTTTTTCTCTTCGATCTCGATCATTCACTGTTTTCCTAATTTCATACTCCACTCTTTGATACAACAAAACTGACAATGAGTTACGTCCTGCAACTAAAATAAAATTTATTTACGGTACGCGTCGTCGTTCAAATATTATGAGAGTTCAAATTGCTTCACCCTTGTCCATTTTACCTATACTAGAAGTTAATTTGTGAAATTTGTTATGGAACGTGGATGATTAAAACGAGAGTGTATTTCTATCGAGTTGATCCATGATCCTTTCGTTAGTTCTGTAATTTGTATATTGTTCCATAATCCCTTCCTCAAATAATTATAAAATCATTAGGTATATAAGTTATTGATAAATTGGTGCATGCTACTCATTAGAGAAAATTCTATAATTATAATGCTTGTAATAATTTATAATAATTTTAATGATAATTTTAATAAAAGGGTAATTTTCTAATTCGTGAAACTATTTTATTACAATCTCGCGATATATTTCCGAGTTTCCATGTAAACGTCTTAGAAAATTATATTTCACGAACTTGTTCGCAAACGAGAGGCAAGCAACTGCCAAACAAATCGCAAACTGTTCGTCAACAGCTAACGAAAATACTTCATTTCCGACTGTAACGCTTCGAATATGACAGACACGCGTACGAATTCGATTTCGATCGTTTATCGCGAAACACCAGCGGTATCTTCGTTGCGAGTGCCCGGAGCCAGCGCCGGCGAGGGTGCCGCTGGGGTGGCGCACCCCCCAGTGCCTAGGCGGTAAATATTAGGCGGGCCTGTCCGTACAATGGGAACACAACGCAACAAAAGGAAAGCCGTGGCCGCCCTGGGTTCTCGACAGGGTTGCAGCTACGCACAATTTTGAGGCTTCCGGATGTATTTCGTGGCACCGGTGAATTTTTAAGCGTTTCTAATTAAAAGGCTAGTTAAACAGGCCACGCGATTGCCCGCGGGGCTGTTCTCTCTCGCTGCCGCTGGGAGAGAGTTTACTTGGAGCTTACGGGGTATCGTTCAGGAAACAGAGACGCGAGTCAGTGGAAACAGGAAAACGTGTATAAGAGAAGGACGAGGCGAGGAGGCAGGGTGGAAACGCAGCGAATATAAGAGAAACGCGAGGAGGCATTGAGCGAACAGAGGAAGCAGAAGTAAGGGGACGGAGGGAGAAACAGGAAGCGAGTTAAAGGTGGACCGAGCTACCCCCTACCGAGGAGAGGGTTGCACTGAAAGCCAACGGTGGAAACAAACATCACGGAATTACGAGTGTACATTCGCGAAAGGCGAACGAATAGAGGTGGGCCAAGAGGTAAAGGGAGGAGGCATCATCGCGCCCGCTATTACAGCGTGAACGCGAATGTAAATACGGCGGCTGATGTATTCCGTAAGGCGCGGATTTCTCCGGCACGCTTGTTGATCCTTGTTATAGGGGCCACTTATACACCAGATGCATTAAACGCTCGTAAGCGTTGCGCGGCAGGAAGCCACGACGAAACGATGGGATAGGGAGAATCGTTTCCTGCCTGGTTTTAGCTTGGAGGAAGAATGGCCGCGAAGAACCGGCGCTGACGGAAAATCGTTTCTGGACACGATTCAGCGAGAAATATGCTTATCTTTTAGTCTGTATTTTTTTCTTTTCATTATGATGTAACGCGAGTGTTGTATTGTGAATGTTAGGAGAAGAAACAGTCTAGCCAAGGAATCGAAGATACACAAAGCGAGTCCCGAAGAAAGTTTCACGAGGTATTACGCTAATAAATAACTTTGTTTGCCGATCTACTTTCGCAGCCAGGCAAGAACCATGGCTCCGCTGCTTCAAACTTTTACTGGCCATCTGGCTGCAATATTTTTTTACGTCACAATTCCTCGACGAATCCTTACACCACGATTCTTCAAGCTAACGTGTTTCTTTTTTATCTTCGGTTTAGCATCGAATATTAAGATGAAACCGAACAAACTGTAATAAGAAATTCTCTCGTCTCTGTGATATCTATCGGTATCGTTGGTCGATGAGGGCAAAGAAAAAAGAAACGACGAGATTGTAAGGGCGTCTTTTGGAGGATCACGAAATAACCAGACACAATCCAATTGGAGGCATTCTGGGAGCGAGTTCGCCTCGAGAATCGTAAGGTCATTGCGATCGTAGCGACGCTCTCAGCTTAATTAAATGCGCACGAAATCCGGCTGGAGGATGTATCCCGTACATGCGGAACGATTCTATGGAGTTGCGACGAGCAGGAAATCTCGTGTAAGGAACATCAAGCCGAAAGGGTTGGCGGGAGAGAGTTTGAAGGGAGAACAGGACAAGCCTCGCTGGCCCAAAGTAGTTAGCTTAGTGATTTTCGCGTTTATTGGCCAGCCGTGACGTCCGTACAAGATTGGTCCCGTTCGCCTGGGAAACCCTTGGGAACTGTTTCAAGGTGTTTCGTAATCCTCGCTGTTGAAACTCGTTCCGGGGTACACCTTCTGTGCCACTTTCGTCCCTCCCATGGAACGACTATAATTTCGTTTAGGTCGCCGACTTGACGTCGATTATTCCCATCGGGTTGCTTCTTACAATCTTCGAATTTGTCCTGCTAATCTTTGTTTGACCAGCATCTGGTTAATCGTGTTATACATTGTTTAATTCGTACGAAAAGAATATACAACGAAGCTCCGGAATTCGTAATGATAGGTTTCAAGTTTCATCGTGGATAAGAAATAATAAAACAATTCAATAAAAATATAATAATGTAATAATGTCCATGATATGAGAGGGATGAAATGCAACGGTGGCGTAGTATATTTGACAAATTTCTCCTGTTATATTTTATATACTATATATTCGATAAGTGTTGGACAGTTTCCTGACACGTTGCTAACAGACAAATTTTCCAGAAAAATGATCATCAAGTTACCCAATAAGAAACGATGCATACGCAGGTTATTAATGGTGCGGTAACCCTATAAGAAGACAACTTCCACAAATCTTTCGTAAATTTCACCATTAATTTCCCGAACAATTGCAATGTGTTTTAAAAGGGATCAACCACTCGCTTCGAGTGATCTTAGCCCACCAAGTGGTGATAATATTTTCCGGACCACGGATACTTGAAACCACAGGCCCGTAGGTTTCATTGTTCTTTCCGCTTTCTTTCCTCATTTTCAATATGAAGGACTCGAAATCTGTAAGCCGTTGTAAAAAGGAGAACGATCCCTGAAGGGAGAGAAAGAGAAGCGCGAGTAGGAATAAAACAACCGACGACGACCGGTTCTGTATTAAATTAAATCCACCTGCAGAGAATTTCCACCGTCCATTACATCCGCCTGAGGCAACGGGAAAGGATATAAATTCCTCTCCCTCTCCGATAAATCGATACGTGAGCAACGGTGACGCGCCAATCAAGCCCGCCGTTTAATACGGCGAAGGCGTATATTTCAGAATAGGAATATTCGGGTCTGAAGAAGCCGAAACGAGGGAACCAGGATGTAGGGGAGGGGGGGGAGAGAGAGATGGAGTATACGCCAGGCAAAGGTACATAAGGGTAGCAGTGTGACGGCAAGGCGAATGAAAAGCGTTAGGGTGTGGCGGTTAGAACAATATCGCATTTTATAGTTGTAATCGAGGATCATAATTGAACAAGTTTGTATGCCTGCCTGTTTCTACGACCGCCCCACCCTTTTGAAGCTTCTTCCTCTTCCTCTTGAGTCGTTCAATCCCTTCTCTCTTCCTCGCTCTACCTTCGTCTTCGCGTTCTCTAGGTATCCTCGGAAGAATGCCTCGGGTGTCAGGCTTCTCGGCAGCTCCCTTGCAACCAACCCCCCTCCCTCTCGAATCCACGAACCGGTATCCCCGGCCGTATAACCGAGGCTAACAAGATTTCGTATATGTAATTGGTTGGGTATTAAATTGCGTATTCCCACCGATGGAACATGGGAAATTCGGGGATCGAGGTGTAGCTACGTGGCCGAGACGCTTAGAGGAGTCGTCGGGGGTGGATTATGGCTGCGGGTTGGATCATTTAGTAACATACTGCACTGCCGTGACGTTCGGCTTCTCAACCCCCTTGGAAAGTACTGCGATGTCTTTTTCCTCTTCGTCGATCGTAGGCAAATAAAACAAGAATGGTACTATTTATTTGAGAGAAGGAATGATATCGTTGGTTTTGAAATTTTTTTTAACCGGGCTCCTTTTAACCTCAAGTTTGAAAAAACTACAATCGGTAATAAGTGTGTTGGGATTTAATGCCGTAGATTTTCGGATAGCGTTAGGAGTTTTTAGGAATTATATTGGTTAGAGTAGACGCTAAATTGATATCATCGCGACACCTGTTGGGTTGCCATAAGCCAAACGTTGTTATGTATTGTGTCGTAACGGCCGCGCCGTGCCAGAGGTCGTCGTTACAACTCTGTTATACCTTCTTATCGTCTTGAACGCCGAGCGAGTCAGACGTACGGTGTAAAGTTTGTGAAATATATATAACAATTAAAACCATACGAAGCATTCTCTGCTAATTTGCAACAATAACGATACTGATTAATAGAATTCTATAAAATTTTGTAAGTTCGAGAAAAATATAAATGTTATTATTGATATGCATGACTTCTCGTTTCAATCCTAAATCAGCTGCTGTTAAAGAGTTTCTTAATGCGTTAAAAGTCTCTTTGTTTATCGAAATGAAAGCAAAATTAGCATCGATAGAATTTCAAATTAATAGAGTTGTAAAAGATTTTAATGTGATCGAATTGATTTCTCTATATACAATAACCGATATTTAAATCTTGGAAAAATTAGTTATCAGTTGGTGTTTGGTACGATTTATTCGTGCTGTGCGCTAATTATTCCTTCGACGTATTTTTACGACGACAACAGCGAACAAAGCGTGTCGACGTTAACGATGGAAACAATTCGACACTGTGAAAATACAAAATCGCCGATTAGCGAGTCCGAGTGTTTCGGGAATCGTGATTGATGGCCGTCCGAGGCGCTGATGGGTGTCCATTAATCGCAGCGGAACGAACGTCCACGACCGAGAGGGAGATACGGGGAAACGACGATCAATGGTGAAATTCTTATCTGACCGAATGGATTGATAGAGCCACTTATCGGGTCCGGCCGCTTGTACTCTTGGCCAGCGCGACACAAAAGTACCTGTCACGCACGATATCGTCCAATATATACCCCTAGAAAGTTCCTCCCTTTGATACTGTTTATCATGCCGCTTGTATAAGCCTCGTTAACCTTAGAACCAATCTAGAGAGTGTCGTTAATTAAGAACGAATTTCGATTTTTCTTCGAGTACACCCTCGTTCATGTGTCTAAAGACATTTACAGAAAAATGAGCTATATTTAAAAATACTCAACAGATTCTTAAAATCGTTAAAAATTACTATTGTCGTTGAAATATTGAACTGCGATGAATTCGTGTGTCAAATATTGGATTATATACTGTATTATTATGTAATTATGTAATTATTATAATTATGTATAATAAAATAAAATTTGGTCTTTTATAGGTATATGTATATTCGTCGCGGTCCATCATTGCCCTGAGCAATTTTGATATTTGTATTATCAAATATTTAATCACATTTATTTCTACTTATCTAGTTCCATGAATACTGTAAATGACTGCCCAGAAGTTAAATTTCGATTAGAAATTTTTCGAAGTTTCCTAGTTTATTTCAATCTTTTCTCAATGGTGTTTAGCTTAAAGGATTAATTTACAAATTTTTACAGTATATTTGCAATTTAGCAATTCGTGTCAATTATCGCGTTTCATACGAGAACAACAAGTGTTCTCATATTTACGAACAGCGACATTCGTTTAAACAGACATTTAAACAAATAAAAATGTACGCTTGAACTAATTCATATTCCATTTTCCTTTTGTTCCAGGTAAGAGACCAACAAAGAACGTTTTCTCTTTCTTCTTCAATTATTGGCATGGATGGTTGTGAGTACAGTTTTGCAATAATTCGAATGTCTAATTAGAGAGTTGGCGGTATATTAAGTTCGAAATTGACTCGAGAGTCTTCGTACACACCGAGACTAACAATACACGAGAAATAATCGTCGCGTATACACTGTACACAATGAACGACAAGTGATGTATGGGCCCTTCTTTTCCTCGAGTACGATGCTAGACGAAAAGTGAGAAATAATTAACGACGATCTCGAAAGGATAGTGGCGATTGCGTCGCCATCAAGGACTGTACGACGACCCTCTGCCAACCCCCGGGGATTTTACCAAGTAATATCAGCCCTTCTTTGATAAATTGTCCGCGGACCATTCAGTTTGCGTTTCGCGACATAGCTTCGTCACGAGTACCGCTAACTGTTATCCAATTAATGATGGATATCTTCTTCGACTCGCTAACAAGCAAATCTCGAATAGTTTCAACGGCAGTAGAAATTTTGTAAATTCCCACTCGGTCAACGAACTTTTGCTTTCCTTTTCTCGTTAAATATCTTTCACTCGTTTATTCTTAAGATCGTATAATTTCAAATTACTTCTAATCGTCATTTTTGTATCAAAATCGTATAATACAGATTTGCACGGCGTGATAAAATTGTTGTAAAAATATGTACATACTCATAAAACGAGTTTAACATCCTTGCAATATAACGAGTTAAAAACGTCCACCATTTATACGATATTTGTTTTATGAAATGCAATATTTATTTTATGCTTATCGAGGGAAGGTAATAATCGCAGATAGATCGGTGAATATTTATGCAAATTCATATTTTTATGAACACGAAAACCTAGACAGAAGTTTCTTTCGCCCACATCGTTATAACAAGTATAGCGTTCGACTTTGGATATTTTAAACACTTTTAGACATATGCACTCTACGCATTTTGCATTAACATTTCTTGAAATTTGAATGCTCCATAAACGCGTAAAAATCCGCAAGCTAATTGCATAGTATTAAATGAATATCTCATATATCATAATCATCTCATATGTATATATCATAATATACAAATATATCATAAATATCTCATTTATATTCTAAGTATAATCTGAGTATCGTACAGACACCTCGGTAATCCCAAATTCTTCTTTATTTCCATATCAATTATTCTCAATTCTATAATCCATTCACATAAATGCTCCTGTCGAAGACACGTTCAAACTGCTACTTCTGAAGAACAGAAACATCTCGTCGCAAAGATCGATCGAATCGAAGGAAAACCCACATATGGATGAGCGATGCGACTCGATCCTCGGTCGGACAGTCCAGATGGATGGATCCTGGTATCGTCTCTGTGTGAAACGCAAGGTCAATCCTTCAAAAACGCGTAGAAAAGTTTCAACGTCGGCGATGGCGTTAGTGTACGAGCATATCTCCGTCGACGTCTTGGCCCGCGTTCGTCGCTTTATATACATTACATAATGATGTTTATCGTCGTACCGACGGGAACAATCGTCTCGAAAGTAAATATTTAACGTTATTTCGCGCAATGTTTCGCTTGCCGAAGAGTGCGGCTTACTCGGGGGTTGAAAGCACGATGAAACCGGGAGAAGAGAGAGGTAACAGCTGAGAATTGGATCTGGAATAAGAGAGGAGGAGAAAGGAGCTTCGTTACCTTGAGCGGAAAGAAACAGAGAGCAATAGCGAGGTGGTGAAACCAGCAACGGGGGAAGGAAAACGACTTCCTCCCGCGAGCATTTTGTCTTACGCTTTGAATGTTATTCGAGAAACTTGGAATATGTCTTTCTGACTGAAGATCGCTGGATGATTCTTGGTTTGTACTTGGGAAGGGGAGCTAAACGTCGCTGGCGATGTAACGAATTTCGAGAAATTTTCCTCCATGATCGCTAGAGAAGAAAATCGATCTACCAGACGATTGTTAATGCAATGTTCAACTTTCACGATTTTCTCCCTATTTTCTCTCTTTCTTTTTTCTATTCTTCTCTCTTCCGCGATCGATGTAGAAAAGGTAACAGGAAATTTTGACGGATTTTCGATTCAAACTGTATCGAAGAGTAGCTTGTAAGAGAGATTCGCAACGGAGAAAGCCCTGTAAAATCTCGATCAAGTTCAGTTGGTGGATCGATGAATCGCGCGATTCATTGTGGAAGGTGGGTCGCAGGAAAGGGAGAACGCTGGAAGAATGGTGGACCAAGAAACGAAACGAGATCGATCGTGGCCTTTCAATGTCTCCGTTTTATCGCCGGTCGTATATCATCGTGGCTCTATCGCCGTTTCAGGATCTTCGAACTTGGCTGTTTCTTTCCTTCGTGGAAAATATAGATACGCATGCGTGCGATCTTTATGGAGAGATCGAGTAGCGCGATCATCGAAACTTCGCCGGAGAATGGAACGCAATTTCCGTATCCATTTCCCATTCGTTCTTATTAAAATGTCATCGAATCAAAAACCTAAAACATGGCATGGTATCTCCGATAGAAAAAAAGCGAAAAACGAAGAAAGAAAGATAAAATTTCCTAGGAGTAATTTCTCTGTTCTGTTTCTTTCTCGGTTACTTTGGAATTTCGAATTTTCGAATTTTCCAGGTTGACCTGTAAAAGAATTATTCCTTGCTAACAATGCAGGGTGCATGAAAGGGACACTACGAAAATGGTGGGGTAAGAGTCGAAATCTACGAGGGAGGAAAGGGGAAATAGGCGGAGAACAAGAGAGAGAATCGGGAGCGCTGACGTAGCACTGTCCAAGCCAAATGGCCAAAATGGTCAGCCACCGTCGGTAATGGCCCAATAGACGCTCCTTACATTGCCGCAAGATATTGTTTAGGCTCGCCGTTTCTGGCCCCTGTTCTTCCTCTATCGTTCACCGACTCCTTTACCCCTCGTGGACCGATTTTCGATTCGAACGGCATCCTCTGCTGGGGTAAAACGCGCCTTTCGAATTCTGTCGTTTCACGTTACGTTGTCGCTTGTAAAAGTATCTCTCGGAAAGTACAACACACGCACGATAAGCTACTGCAAGATTCTTGCATTGAATCGACTTCTTTGAATTATCAGCTTCTTTCTCCCCTTGTTATTTTTATTTTTTTTACTAGCATTTTAATTTATGCAGATGTCTATCGATGTAAAGGAATTTTTACAATAGAACTTCTTTCGCTAATTATCTTCTTTGCATAAATTCCGACGTAAAGATATGCAAAACATAAAGATCCATAAAAGTATTACGATATTTCAATTAGAAAATGGAAAATTATTGAAACAACAAACATAGAAACGAGTACTGTTGCTCTCAGCTGTAGTTAGGGCAACGAGAATCGAAGGTAGATTTCGCAGATTAAATCGTAGAGCAACGAAACGGCGTCACTTGAAATATCGTTCGACTAAGAAAATTTTATTTCGACGGTGATTTGTGCGGCCGAGTTGAAAGGGACCGGGGTCCTCGAGGTACTCCTTGTTGGCCATTATAACTTTCTGGATTCAGCCAGTAATTAAGTCTGCAATAAGGACGAGTGGCCTGCCAGCCATTAGGACAACGATGGATCGACACTTTGTGCGGCAGGCGCGAAAAAAGGTCACCCCGTCAAATGAACCGAAAAGAGATTCGATGAAAGAAATTGTCAAAGCGGGAGAAGAAACGAGCGGCTGGGAGGGTAGAGAAAGAAAACGACAGAAATAGAAAAGGAGAATGATCGGAAGGGATTCGATCTTTTGCCGCAGTAATTATCTGGCACAATTATTGGCTGTCATTCGACAACTCATCGAACAAAAAGATGGTATATTCGAAGGTAGAAAATCGAAATCCATCTCGTCCTCGTCGTACGTAGCTCGATTCTCAAGTTTTCTATGTGTGTACATTTACGTACGTGAAAAGTGTTTCGTGGCTCGATTTAGAATGCAAAGTGCTTTTCCTTTGGTCGAGTTCTAACATTGGTCAGCTTCGCCGATTCTAGTCGAGCACAGTGATCTGAACTCGCGTAGAGGGTGCACTGTACGGGGTATGAGCATAGTTCAGAGGCGAATATTTGCAGTTGCCATCCAATATTTAGCCAAAGTCAACAAGCTTGACTGCTTGACTCGGTATCGGTCTGAGCGGATCCTTTTCTTCGCTTGCTGAGATACTCGGGCGAACCTTTCTCGGCCGCGGACTAGCTCCGCTCTCTGTTCTCTCTTTTTCTTCATCTTCGTCCTCTACTTCTTCTTTTCCAAACGTTTTCTTTTGTCCAGCCAAACCGGCACGTTGGATCGCTAATAGAATAATAAATATATGACAGAGTACGTTTTCTGCACGCTCGTTCAAGTAGTATCCTGAACAAACTGTTACTAAGATGAAAGAATCTTCATTCGTCGATCCTGTTCGATAACCCTTCCCTTATCTTGATGCTCGATATTACTATCGTGAAACTTTTTCGCGCGTACTCTTCCAAACGCCACTCTTCGCGTACACCTTGAAGATTTTGAGACTTCTTGTTTGATGCTTGATGCCTCTGGCCCAGAAGGGACCAAGCTTTCTTATCTCCTTTGCAAGAGTCCGTGCTACGAGGAATTACGATCCCAAAAGCAATTCCAAAAATGACCACTCTTCCGCTTCCCCCGATGCTTGCACGGATCATGGCCCACACTGTCGAACTTTACGGCGACCCTCCACTGCAAAGCGCGACGGAGACGCGAGTTATAGGCGAAATACTTTCGATACGAAGCCAGATAGCCAAACGAAGTAAGGAACAAAAGAAGATTCGTAGTTAGACGCTGAAGAACTGGTCTTTGAGGTGGCACGATAGAACAGCGAGGTTGCTTTCGTGTAAATTCCCGATTGCGACCTGTCGCCGTTCGTCTACGTTCGTCTTCCTCGTCGCTACGTCTCTTTTCATCCTGCTCTTTCACCACAGTGGCGCGTTCTCCGGAAATTCCATGGAAGTCGAATCTCGCGCCACCCACGACCGCCCACATAATTCCAGCAGGCGAGAGCTGTTCGGTTAATATCTCCCGGTTGCTGACACCGTCAAATAAAACATTCCCCTGGTTCCCCTGACAGGGGGTTCTGAGGGGACGCCGCCGGCCGACGAAGGTGTAACTTCTCTATAGATTCTAGATGCCGCGCTCGGGGTGAATCTCGGTCTTTTATGTAGCTGATACGATAGCACGTACATACGTATACCGGGGGGTGAAGATACGCACGCATGGTTCGGCTGATGCTGCAGTTTTCTCGGCAAGTATAAGAAAGCAACGGGAATATAAGCGCCATCTTATATCGCGATCAAATCTTGTCGAGTAATAGAATTCTGTTTGAAAGTTAGATGTTATGTTTTGTTCTATCGTGTGTGATTGTAACATTCGGAGATTGAATTATTAATTTTATTTGGGGGATTATTTTTCTTTCGTGTAAATAATCTCAATAACAGGTTATTTTTCTTTCATGTCGTGTCGAACGTATGTGGATAATGCAATTAATATACTGTATAGACATAGAAATATTATCACGTTTAATACAAATACAAAAATACAGAAGATGCGCACACATGGAAATGGAAAAAGAACGCGTAAGCAAATATTATAGAAAAATACAGATCTGTTAAGATTTCCAACCAGCCCTGGTGTATCTAAAATCGCGGGAAAATCGAGTATCACCGATAATCTGCACGAAACCTCGACGAGGGACAGCAGAGGAGGACATATAGGAAATGAAGGATGAAACGATTTGCAGGAATGTAACCCAGGGACTCGTCAACCGCAACACCGTGCATGGCTCGTTGTCATAACCCGTGCATAGTTTTCACCGATTCACCGGAGCTGAAGCTCGTCCAGCCGGGCGGAGGAGACGGAGAAAAAGTCGGAGGTAGAACAGACCAGGGGGTGGTAGAAAACGGTTCCGTGGGGGTGGGAGATTCGCGCATATCCGATGGCGAGAGGAGGCAGCAGGCTCTATGGTGAGAGAAAGAGAGAAAGACAGTAAGCGAGAGGAGGTAGGGAGATAAGGCTAACACAGCGAGAGAATGAGAATGAAGGGAGAGACGTTTCCACTATTGATCATCGAGGCTCAGAGTGTAATGCTAATCATGCCCCCTTCGCTCGTACCCATCCCCTAACACCCGCAGCCGCACCTACCCCCGACGTTATCCACCCTACCCGTCGTCGATTCTCTCTCTTACCCCTCTCTCACCCTTCCACACCACCTCGGGAAACCGGCGTCCCTGCTGTGACACAGAGCCGGCAAGATATCGACTCTGACACCCTCGCGACCTATAAGCAACCGAAAGGATCTCGTGCTGCGATTCGATCGCCAATGTCTAGGAATTCGTAGGTATAGGGTGACTAGTTTAATTTAGGTGATTTATACGTTGGCGTCACGAATGGCGAGGGATTAGTGTTGAGAAATTAGAGGATGATGTTGTAGTAACGTAATTTTGAGTTTCGAGGATCGAAAGGAAAAGAATACACTGTGTACTACGACGAGGGTAGGTGTGTAGTATGCGTGACGTATACATATAGTGAGGTGGTAAATTAAATCATGAAGAAACGCAATGACGATTCGTAACAACGTTGTTCTATTCACGGATAAAAAATTACAAATGTTAATTACAATTTTAACAAATTGGAGGGTGGGAAAGGAAAGTTATGACATAAATATAAATATAAATTGTCATTTACATGTACTATATCGAATAGATCGTCTTTGCATTATAAGATTCTTCGTAATTCAGGTTATTATCTGCTCATATTCCGATCGATTCGCGTGTCCTGACAAATCGTGTTTGCTTTAACTCCTCACTGATTTTACTACCCCTCTATGACATGACCGACATACTACCCAAATTTTGAATAATAAATTCATATTTGCCCGTGATTCTATTTAACGAAATTATCCACGGCGTCGCCAGGACGTTAGATCTCCTATAACCACAGTATACGTTTGAAATTATTGTTATTTAACGATAATCGGGGATCGATTAAGTGCGAATCGGTTTCCATAGGCGATTCGGTATTTCGCTTGGTGGGCAAGCTTCATCGAGAAAATTCAGAGAATATCTTCGTAAACGCCGGCCAAAATCCCGGCAGCACGCGGCCGTAATACCTGCCGTAACGGGCAGCGTCAATATTTATCGATAGTCGAAGAGCAGCGGGCACGTTGGCGGTGGCGGCGGGCCGCTTAATAATTTCCACGTGCATCGGTCGTGTGTCTCCAGCCGCTGGTTCGGTGGCAACGATATTTGCCTAGCCAGGCAACATCCATTTTTTCCGCGTATATTCCGCTTTTATTTTTTCTTTTATTCGTGACGCCCATCCTCCCCTACTCTCATAATAGAATGCCATCGACGAAACAATCTGAGCCGCGAAACGCTCTCTCAATCCGATTTATCCTCTTTCGGCGCGATCCTCCTTTTCTCTCTTGTTCTCCTATGGTTTCACGGATTCATCGACGAGAAACTGTGTCCTGTGTCTGCGGTGAATACACCGTGGAATAGAGAGCACCTATACACACGCACGCAGGCATGCGTGTGACCCAATGTAGACAGGGTTTCCAGCTAATGAACGACGCCAGCATTAATACGGCAAATAATAAGAAGCTGCGCCTACGATGGAGCCAATATAATAATTACATCAGCATATCGGCAAACAAGAATCAGCAACCTTGCTCGGCTGCCCTCGGTCCCGCTCGTGATTGAATACATAGCAATCTACAAACAGTCTACATAGTATCCCGCGATCCAACCGTGTTTAGCGTATACCCTCCGCGATTTTGTATTAAACCGAAGTAACGGTACACTTGGAGCGAATTGTTGGGCGAAAAAAAGAAGAGAAACAAAAATCAAAATTTATTACAATCGACTTTTGACGATCTAGTTCTTCATAATTTATTTTCTTCGTTCGAAACGTGGAATTAATTGAAAATTTATTTTTTATAATCAAGAAGAAAATGTATCGCTGCACGAAGAGAAAAGTAGAAAAAGGATTTAAAATCCATCGGAATAAATCTTGCGGGATTTGATTCCTCGGAGAGTTTGGTTAGAAATTTATTTTGTGCAATCGTGAAAATGATGCGCCCAGAAATTTTAATTAGCAAGAATCGTGGAAAGCTTGTAACTATCTGTAGCACATTCATCGTTTAGCTGGATTGATTCGAATGGAAGAGAGATCCGGATAGGGCCGGAAGGATCTATAATGCTGAACCCGCGCGAATTTTCGACAGGGAATTAAATTTCGTTTCGTGTCAGCGGCAACCTCCGCGTTGGTCCTGGGTAAAAAGCTTCCTGTATTGTGTTCCCTGACGGCTACCATTGTACCGCCTATTCGCGAGTATTTGTTCGGACACGCGGGTTTTTTTTAAAGCAGCCATCGGCTGTCGGTCGGCATCTCCGTTTTGTAGCGAATGGTTCGCGCGCGAGTTCGTTACGCGGGTACACTGTCGGAGCAAGTTCAGGAATGACGGGCATCTCGTTAACGGAAAAAACGATAACGCAAGTAACCGCCCGATGAGAAACGTTACCGGCTGATCGTCCTCCACTGACGTTCAGATATTTTTACAAAACCGCCGGATTTCCTCCAGCTAAAAATATTGTAAATTAAAACATCCTGTTAACATAAACTTTTCCTTAATTGCCTTGTTAACAAAAGATTCGATATCATGTCCAAATTCAACATAAATCTACAAGGACATTCAATTCTTTGACAATGTAACAGAAGGATCAAAAATTCAGAATGAATGACTTACTTGTTTCGTTGTCGTTTCTTACGTTTCTAGTATCAGATACAAAGGATACATATTTTCAATTTTCTTATTATAGAAGGTAAACGTTAATAGTTACATTACGTATAATAACATTCAACAAACTTCCTTCGAGCTTCACAGATAATCTGTTAGTCCAAATATACTCCTGCTCTTTTTATAATATTTTTGAAGCATATAGGGTGATTAATTAAATCTCTGTATTATTCTTAACTGATTTAAGGAAGAAAAAAAGTGGTCGTCATTTTAGAACGACATTAGCCAGAATGAATGAGAAATTTTTATAGGATCTTACGATCATTCCCCTGGGATTTAAATTATATTCCAATGACAGCGCGTCACCTTAATCTGTTCGAAAAATATTTAATCGAGCGAATCGCGTAATCCAATCGTAGACACGAAGAAAGTCATTGTCGCGTGTGCGGAGAGGCGACACACGGATAAACTCGGGTTTTACGATACCGGTGGGGGGAGGGTCGAGAAGCAGAAGTGGTGCGTGCAGGCGGGCCGTACGCCACAACGGTGGAAAGGAGCAAAGTAAGCTCCTAATTTCTCTAGGGGGGATGAAAGTTGCCAGCCGTAAGCATCTCCGCGAAGCAAAACCAGCCAGAGAGGTAGAAGAGGGTTATAGGTATAACCGAGTCGTATCAGGGGCGAGTGGAAAGGCTCCGGTAGTCAATCGACAGGGCGAGAGCGAGAAAAGAGAGTTTATATTGGGAAAAAGGCAAGGCTCGCGCGGCAAGGCCCGCCGACTAGAATGAAACGTTTAAACTTTTTATGAGTTGCTGCGTCGTCGCTCGAGCGAAGAAATTTCAATTTTGCCGCCCCTTTTGCCTTCCGCCCTGCCACCACGTTCGCGGCGCAGCTTCCTCGCGTTTCGACTATATCCTCCGATTTCTCCTTTCTTTTCTTTTTCTGCCCGCATAGCGTTTTCTTCGTCGTCCCGTCACGTTATCGATTCGTTGCTTTCTTTCGTTGTAAATCGAAGAAAAAGAAATTGTAAAATTAAATATTTTATAAATCGTAGAAACCCCAAAGTATAAGCTATATTAATATTATAAAAGATACGTGCGTTCACTATATCTTATTACACTTATTCTTCAGAGAACTCTGCACCGCGATATTTTTTGGGGAAAAAGATGACAATTTTATCATTTGAGTGGGAGAGTATTTAGGTCTGTGTTTCGTGGGACGAAATTGAAACAGCTGGCGAAGGGTGGCATAGGCCCTCGATGTCACCGCCTCTTCGTCGAGTCATAAAAGTCTTGATGAAGACGTCAATGAATATTTATCCTTTCGCCGCTCCATTCTTGCCGAAATTGTCGGACGACGAAGGGCGATGCTCCTTTCTTTCGACCGGGAAAGTCAAACCAAGTAGATCGACCGAGCTCGATCAGGGCATCATGACAGGACAGGGCTCAATGAGACGGACTTATTGTTCCATCGAAAGTTATGATTTTCGAATTGGCGCGGGACAGAGGCGAATCGTGCGCAAGAAGGAGGCTCTTAATTGGAAAGCTTGCTGGAACTTATATTCAAATGCGTCTCTATTATCCATAGTCGATCGACGAGTTTTTATTAAGGTTTAATTGGACGTTCGAACATAATGGAAAAGCTCGGAGCGTGGGACCAAAGAACTTGTTAACGCATCTTTCCTATCGTCCGGTAAAAATCATATTCCGATTTATCGCTTTATGTGTGCGTGCATGTGTATATGTACGAGTGTTTACGTCATTCTTATCGACTTGTCGTTAGTCGGAGGAATTTTCCTATGGACGTACTACAGAAGATAATCGGCGTCCAGAGAAGTCAAATGGTGCGTCACGGAAGGCACGCCTCGAGAGGCGCAGTTTGTATCGGAATTAACCGACTGGGCGGCGCAAACAGGGAGAACGCTCGCTAAAGAAGACCACGGAGTGGCGGAAGTTTCAAAGAGGCCCGCGAGGCTAAAGCCGTTGGAGAAGAATGTAAAGAAACAACAAGGAGACGGGAGAAGAATAAGAGTAAGAAGTAGACAACATGGAAGACGAGAAAAAGAAAGAAACACATAGAGCGGGGAAAGGCAGAGTCAGCATTGCGCACCCGATCTCAGCCACCCGACCCTCCCTCGTTTTAATATGTTGACGCTCCGGGGAAAGGAGAGAAGAAAGAAAAGGAAGAGAGGAGCGAAGCGAAGAGAAAAAGGAGAGAAGAAAAAAAAAAGAAAATATGCCCCGAACAAAGTCGTCGGAAAGGGTGGTGGAGACGCGCACTACCGGCAGGCAAGAACGAAAGGGAAAAAGAGAGAAAGAGGCTAGACGCCGCTGCCGCCGCCGCCGCCGCCGCCGCCACCGCCACCGACGACGACGACGACGACGACGACGACGACGACGACGACGACGACGACGACGACGATGAGAGAAAAAGGGGGGTTAACAGAGGGAGAGGAAACTACGGGTACGGTGGGTACGAGAATCCACGGGGTTGGGCATTCCGGGGACGGCACAAACAGAGGACCAGGCGAAAAGAAAGTTTGCCGTATAACAACAAAAGACGTTTGTTATTGGCGCAGCATTTGAATTGTCTCTGTGTCGGCGGGCCTCCTTATTGGCCGAGCCGAGGCGACGCGACTCCTGCGCTGGTGGGGGGTTGCAAGGGGTGGCCACCACCCCCACGCCCCTTCTTCTCTATACCCCTCCACATCCCTCACCTCGTTGCTTCTCTCATCTCTCTCTCTCTCTCTCTCCCTCTCTCTTTATTTCCCTTCGTCTTTCCCTGCAGCCGAGCGTTTTCTATCCTCCGGAGAGAACGGCTATACACGCGGCTAAGTGTACCGCTATCTGGACTCTGGACTTCGAAGCTACCTCCGACACTCTGCACCCACCCCTTCATCGCCACACCACCGCCTCCGCCGCCACCGCCGCTGCCGCCGCTGCTGCTGCTGCTGCTGCATCACCGTTCGCTGGAGGCTGCTACCTCCCCGGGATGACCCTTTTCGCCTGGCGTATCGGCGTGGCCGCTATCAGCCACCACCACTACCACCCCCCTACGTCGGGCGACGCTGGAAAAAGTAATGCCTCGGCAAAGAAGAGATGCAGCTCGTGGCTCTTATTTCATTCCAGGGGAAAGAAACGGCGCGGCCGTCGCGACAACCGACACTGATGCGACAGCTCTTGCACCTCGAATTAGGGCTGCGGATGTTGCATCCAAAGTTCTAGCTAGCAGCCGAATGTAAATTCACTTGTTCTTCGTGTGTGCGTGGATCAGGAACGTGATGGATGGTCATGATCTATCTTGGATGAATGCAAATGTGACTTTGGGGTACTCGAAGATAATTGGAAATCTTCAAGGTTGAAGCTAGAAGATATAGTTATGGGTTTACATCGTTTGGAATCGTTTTCTTCGAGGTATAGAACGTGGTCGGGTTAGAAACTATTTCTAACGTTGCAGACATATTTCGGTTGATCTCGAGAATTATTGATAGTTTATATATTCGTGATTATATTGGTAAATAGATGTAGCTATATTAAGTAAAGATTTCGCGGAATATACTTCCTAGTTCTGAATTATTCTATGCGAAGAATTTCAACGTAGAAAATTTTGGCAAGTGAACGTTGCCAAGTGCATGGTGTTACGGAAATATTTGCGGCCGGTTTCTAACTATGCACACGGTCGCTACTTCCCTTGCCACCGATGTTCGACATAGTTTTATGTTCATACTTACGGTAGCCACCGCGTATATCAATGGATCGGCTCTAGAATGTTCAAGTAGACTGTTCGATGATATCCACCGTAGCTGGTTTATTGTTAGCAGCATCTGCTCTTGACGATTATTCTTGGAATTACACTGGAAATTTATGACGCGAGTTCGAGCACGATTTTACGAGACATTTTCGTGTCAAAAACTTCGATCTCCCTTGCCTGCTTAACGTATGGCCTTCGACGGAACCTCCGCGCCGCTATTAATTAAGGCAACTGTCAAGACACGGGATATCCGTCCCTTCGACTCGACGAATCGGAGGATCAGTCTACGATCAACGTATATGTCGATATCATTCGATTATTTATTTAATCGAATGTTCACCTCTTGAACTTCTGACCCGTGCCACTCTACAATCGGAATATGCCTTTTCCTTAAAAGAAAACCTTAACAAATTTGAATATCAAAGTACGAATACCTAATATATTCTAACATTTTATTTAAAGTATAAAAACGTCTGGAAAATATAATAAGGAAAGCCCATTGAATAATATCTGATAGTATTATTTACGTAGTAACGATTGATTATTATTTATACATGCAATAAAAGAGAAAGTAATTTGAGATATAGTCGGAGGAACCGGAACCAACATCGTTTCCTTGAATGGCTGCGTGGAACGGCCCGGCAAGACACAGGAGATGCGGTCGGTAGGCAGTCAGACGACAGAGTGCAGCGCGTGCACGTTGGTTTGTTCCTCTCCTTTCCGAAGCCCGCTCGCCCACCTGCATCGTTCGGAGAATGCGTCTAGAGCTGGTGCTACCCCAGCCTCTGCTGCCCCACGTATTCGCTTGAAAAGAGGCGTGCGCCGCCTCCGGCTCTCCCACCACCTCGCACCCGCCCCTGTATCCTCCACACGGATATATATACACACGTATACGCGTACATACTGTCGTATACACACGTATACACATCACATATCCCTCTCGATCTTGCTCTTCCATTCGTGCCGATCCCGACGTCCTTTCTCTGTCCGTTCGATGCACGCACTCTCTGTGTTACCGGCGGCGTCACATAAAAGCAGCGGCGCGGGTGCAGGGCGAGGATTCCCCCTAAAAGCTTGCAGCACGCCGAAGAAAGAGACGCTCGCGGGGGAAAAAGCAACCCGTGGGAAGAGGAAAAAAGGCAAACGAGCGAGACAGGCGGATGGATCGGGGGAGAAAAAAATCGAGAGGGATGGATTCGGAGAAGGGCGGAGGAGAGAAAAGCGCGAGGCAGAAGCAAGGCAACTAACGGGGCGCGCGAGAAGCAGCAGAGAACGTGTGCAACAGAGAACATGACAGAGAAAGAGAGTGAGATATGCTCGCGGAGGTCGGCATTTTGCAGGGGAGAGGGGAAATGAAAGCCCACATCCGCTCTCCCTACGTTCACCCCTACCTTCCTTATCTCCCTACCGCCGATGCCTTCTCGCCCCGATACCGCCACTGCCATCGTGCTACAGCTCTCCCCTCTCTGTCTCTCGATTTCTCTCTCTCTCTCTCTCCCTCCCTCTCCCTCTCTTTCTCTTCGTGTGTATGGTTAAATATTGCATTATTGTTTTAACGGCAGGGAGGAAAACAGCGTAGCCGAGCGTGCCCGCCCGCAGAGTTGCGCGCATCCGCGCCGCGTGTACACTCGCGCCGCGTCCTCCGCGCTCGTATATTGCCCGAGCTACGATCGTGTCTCGTATCGTATATCGTCTGATCGCGTTAGTATCTCGACGCGACCTCGCTATATCTACTATCTCTATCGTCATCGATCGTCATCACGTTTCTCGAGCCTAGGCATCGATACGCCGGCAAGGTATCGTATCCTCCTGTAACACCCTATTGCACATCGTCGTCCGAAAGAAAATTCTTTCACCCGTCTTTAACCCTCGGCGCAACACGCGCCATCCCCTCCGTTCACGCATCTTTTCCCCCTTTCTTTCCCTTCCCACTTGCAATTCCGCTATCCGACAAACGAAACTGCGACCCAGTTGTGTTTTGCGTGCGCTGTTTAACGAGACAGCCCTTCGGTGCGGCTTTCGCGGCAATTCGTACAACATCTTGCCAGGGTTCCACCCCTTCCAGCGCAGCTTCCGCGATATACGCTGATCCCGGTAACTCCTCCATCTCCTTTATTCCATCGGTAACCACCGCCTTATCCCGCGCTTTCGTCTCTACCGAGCAACCGCCAGCAACGCCGCTGTAGCTGCTACTGCGCGCAAGGCCATTCGGCTTGGCCACCCCCCGCTCCACGCCGCTTTCCTCCCTCGCTTACACCGCCTACGACTGTTCTCCGGCGTCGTCACCACCCACCCTCGCCCACCCCCACGTACACTCGGCATCTCAACAACAAGTACTCGCTACCGGGTAGCATCCGACACAACACAGCAAGTCGCCCTACTACTACTCCCGCCACCACTTTCTCCCTCTTTCTCTCTCGCACCCTCGACAATTCTCTTTGTCTTTCTCCCGGTCCTCTGTTGCTGTAACGTGGCCTCCCTAGGAGGCCTGGCTCGCGCACCGAGCCAAACACGATATCGCCTACTAACCGTGCATATCTCGAGACAACCGGTCGAGACCACGCGATCCAAACATCTCCGGCGCGGCCATCCGACACTTCGGGTACGTTTCGTTCTCCCTACCCAACCTGTCTCTTCGCATCCAGTCATTCACTCTCTGTTTCATTCTCGTCTGCTCTTCTCAGAATCTACGTACATAGTACATAGCTACGTATATAGGAACCTACATATGTACGAACCCACTCCTTCTCTTATAGCCTCTCTCTCCTTCACTCGTACACTCACCTTTCATCTCTCTTCAACTGATAGACTCATACCAACGTTCACTGACCTCTCCCTTCCTCTTTGAAACCTCGCTCGTTTTGAAGCTTGTCGATCGTCCCTTTGGAATTGTTTGATTTCTCTCTCTCTCTCTTTTTCTCTCTGTTTGAATCGATTTTCGAAATCTGTTTCCTTCTATCCGTGTAGGCAGTGCGTGAATAAGCGTCCATGATCTTACCACGTGCCTCGAGCAGCAAGAAGACAGTGACTTGAAGTGAATGATACGATGGATCGAAGGTTCCGCGTGGCTTTTGTGCCCCGGCAGTGATGTGCACGCCCGCGGTGGCGACTCGATGAAAGGTTTCCGCGAACGCTCGTGAACGTGACAGTGGACGTAACAGTGACGATATGAGGAGACGAATATAGTGGTATACGAGTAATGGAACACAATTACACGCGGCGGAAACCGATCGTGACAGAAGTGAGTCAGATTTTCGTGTGCAGTGCGTAGAATTGGTCGACGATGCAAGAAATCGTGTAAGTAAATGGAACGTTTACGATTCGATTCAAAAATAGACGTGTTTGTGATCGATTGAAATACACAGTGTCTGCTTTTTAATCGAACTTTGAGCAAAATGTCAGTCGAATTGCGTAATGTTCGCGGTCAACCTTTGAACAATGCAACGTGACTTCAGACGTAACATTTATTAATCGCGCTTACTTTTCGTGACGTCTTACGACAGTGTATCGTAAACGTTTATCGTGTAAATAGCATGTAACACGACAACTGTTGATATTTGATCGGATTCCTACTTGTTTCGTTATATTCGTCGAATTAACGAGCACGTCTAGCGTACGTGACGTCCGATCATTGATCGACCGTATCTACTTCCGTTTAGATATCGAATTTTATCTGCGTTCGAACATATAAATTTTATTCGATGTCTCCACTACATAAAGAGACATTTTTACATCTTTAAAGTAGAGACAAGTTCAAGAGAGGAATTAAAATCTTCTATTTTGGTTTATCCAAAACTCGCGAGTCTACTCGGTGACTCTTTGCGACGTAAACCTTTATGCCGTTAGAAACTTGCTGAACGCTATTGGTCAAATGTAAGAAGGGATATAAAAAGTGGACGTCGGGAAACGATTTCATAAGCTTCGAGTCAGTCGTCTTTCGCCTCGATAGCAAGTTTTACGGTGACACAAAGTCGCAGCCTGGCTAGATGCATTTGCAAGCAATGGCCTGCAAGATGACCTGATAACAATCGCGATCGATAAGGAAAACAGCTTGCCGGACGATAAAGCGTAAACACTGCGTTCCCTTGACAGCATCGTACGGTCTGCCTGCTATAAAACGAGATAATACCGACAATACTTTGTCGATGAAACGATCGCACTTAAAGGAAATTAATTTCTTTTTTTTCCTCCACGAGATAATAACGTTCCATTGCAATAGGAAAATTGTCGTACATTACGCATTACCTACTCTTTTTTTATTCGCGCGATACAATTGCCAGCGTATTGTGAATCACTGGAAGTTGACGATAAAACGTTAATGAAACGCGTGTCGTACTCGTATTACGTATAATTGCCACTTTTTCTCGGTGATTGCATAATTCACAGGATCAGAGAAACGATACACGGGTGGCGGTGTACACGCGGCATGTTTTCATGTAACTTCTTGCAAATTTACCGACTCCGATAATGGCGGGGCTATGAATATAGAATGGGAACGACATGGTTGAGAACTCGATGTTCTTTTGACGCCCCGTGCGCCAGCTATGTTCCTCCACGCGGCATCAATTTTCATATCGTGCATCGCGGGGAATTCTACCTTCCCTCTTGTCGCTAGTTCATCATGCGCAAAACGATTTTCGTAACTCGCCGTTTCTCTTTTTCCTTGTACTTTAACCCGAGCGACTAAATTAGTCGCCTGAACGAAAAAGTAGCTTGAGGTAGAGTAGTCTAAAAATGGACTATTTACTTATTTATCCTTAAACTTGATCGCTGTTATATTTAATTCAATCTACGATTAAATTTGAAATTGGAATCACTGTTCAATAGAATAGAGTGTATTACATCGTTCTAACATTTTCTTCGTTACTTTTAAAACTTGACGTTGCTGATAATAGATTTGTCAATATCGTATTATATCAGATTATATCAGACTAAGAAATTTAAGAAGATTTTGATCAGAAACTTTGCTATATTTCATAACGGTGGAATTAGGAAATTGCATGAGGTTGTTGGATGCGGAGTGAGAATGGTGCGTGCTGTCATGTCGGACGCGTGGCACGCACTGAGATCGGTGAACTCATCGTTGTGTCGGGTGTGTAGTGTATCGTCGGGCGCCGACGCTTGTCCCCTTCCCTTCAGGTCGCCCTTTCCTCTACCGGCCTCGTCCTATCCCCGCCGAAACCGCGAAACCTCGAAGCTCCATGCTCGAAAAGCTGAAAGCTCCTACCTGCTCGACAGTCGCGTGGCTACTGCGCCACCGTTCGCACGAAACCGCTGCGAAATATTGCCCATCGTTTTACAATATCGATACAATGTCCTATAACTCTAGAGGGGAGTCGATCAAACTTAGAAGTTGGTTTCGCGGGCGATGATTAACCCTTAGAATCCAATAATTTCAGTTTCTGTGGAATTCCTTCGTTACATACTTTTCAATCATGTAGCTTTTATAGTATATCGAGGTCCTATAATTGATCATAAATGAAAAACCCATTTGAGGCGTCTGACATTGACGAGGAGATGAAGATCCGATAGCTTCAGAATCTGACAGAATGCGTGTAGCATAGCCATGGTTTATACCGTTAAAATTCTTCCTCATGTCGCTTTCTTTATAACTGGAACTGCATTTTTATTGTTGGAATTCTTTCCTTAACGTCAGATTGCTTATTTTACCTGGAATTCCATCTTCAGGATTTCTGCGTTACTTCTTTTACTGCTGCAATCCTGCTACTAATGTCTTTGCACGGCTTTATGACTAAAATTTCTTTCTTTTTGTGTATTTATGCTATTCATTTTGTTGCTAGAATTTCTGTATTAGGTGTACCTGCAAATTTCTTCTACCGCTAAAATCCTTTCTTTAGTGTCTTTGCGTTGCTCTTTTTTTAGTGCTGAAATTCCTATGTGATGTTCTTGCTGCTTCTTTCTTTTTATCGCTGGAATTCTTTCTACGATGTTTCTGCATTACTTTCTTTATCGTCAAAAATTTTGTTTGTGTAGCATCCCTTGCACAGTTCTTTTTATTGCTGAAATTCCTTTCCTAGTGTTGCTGCATTTATTACTGGAATTCCTTATTTGGTATTCCTACGCTAAATTTTCTGTTTATATCGTAAAATCTACTACAAAGAGATATGAATACGCTTCCAATTTTTAATGCATATTCTACTAACATTAGAATTAGAGAAATACGACTACTAATGTCAGAAATAAATATTTAGCCGAAAACAGTTCTATCTCGAATTCATCCTATTATAGTCATCCTACATCTCCACTAGAATATTTTGAAAGATTGACAGTAGCTGAATTTTATTTATAACGACGTCTCTTAATACCTTAGTTTTAATTTACGTCATTAACTGCTGCACCGTGACAACGAACACGTTGAAATGAAAAACTTTGATACATGATATTTTTAGACAAGTTTATAATTGTACTTCGAGCTAGAAGGGGACGGAGTTAATCGACAGGGAAAGAATTCAGCATTTACAAATCCCAATGATCTCGAGGAAAATGTAATTTGACACGATCTATATTTAATAGATATATAAAAATACTCGTACACACACAGGCGACAGATTACATCGAACGCTAATAGGTGTAGTTAATGTAAAATTCACCGGCCGACCAATGACTTGTACGCTAAATGCAGATGGGATGATGGTGTTCGGATTGATTTTTTAATTCGCTCTGACAATGCATATTATTACCCCCGCTGTGGTGGTTTGATCGATAAGGAAACCGCGGTTTTTGAATAATGTATCGGCCCATTAAAATGTAATGGGTCCGCGGCTGCTATTGCGAACACCGTTTCGCCTCGTGGTATATATATCATCGCTGGGTTCGAGATGCATCGCGATCCTGCACGTCACACCTTCGTATTTTGCAATTAGACGTCGTACACATGTGTGAAATGAGTTCGATCCAGCGATCAAATATAACGCCACCGTACACGGGAATAGTAGCCGTGCAATGGGAATTAAAACGTTCGTTACATCGTACGAAGGCTGTCTCTATTATGAACCTCATGAAATTGTAATTCCGTGCAGGACGTTTATGTTGCAACGAACATCGAATCACGATCGAGTTTCAACGTGACTGCGGGATATCGCCGAGGAAAAAGCCACTCTTTGATCCAGCAAAGTCGATTAATTACCATCCGAAGAATCCGACCGAACTATAAGATAAATTCCAGGCAAAAGTGTTATCATCGGTAAGCCAGGCTCTGAAGAACGACCGGGTGTACTCGCTGGCGAAATATCGCGGCTAACTTGGGAACGAGAAGCGTGTAGAATTTACACAAGCAAATTACACTTCGCCTATATGAAAGCGGTAATTATAAATCGGCCAGTTGGAAACGGCGAATTTATGGGAAGGGTTGCTAGGGATGGCTAGGGGGGCCGAATAGTAAAACGCTGTACGATAGAGACACTCGGCGAACGTGGAAAATTAGCTGGTACTCTAACGTCGCGTTAAAACATAGAATAGGAAACTTCCTAATTAAACTATCGATCGGTAACGAACCAACGATAACACTAAATATCTCCTCTTTCGATAACATTTATGTATCAAATTCGCTGTTCCATCGAGACGATGTTTTTGATAGTCAGAAGAAAACACTCGGCTCAGAGGATTCCTATATCTCGAGTAAATTTCGAAGACGAAAAGGAGAGGTGGTAAAACGGCGAGTAATTCGTAGGATCGTCGAAACGAGACTAACGAAGAACACGTGGGAGGAACGATTGGGGGTTGGGTGATAGCAGCGGGTCAGGAATAATCCGCTCTCAGGACGGAGGGGGTGAAAAGTTCGTAGAGGACGCGAGAGAAAGAGAAAGAACACAGAAGGGGAGCAAGTTGTGCTAGATGATATCCAGAGGATTATTCTCTCCCAGTCGCATCACAAACTGCCGTGACAAATCGCCCTATACTTTATGAGACAAGTCTTTCTTCTGCACAGCTACTCACTCCTGCGAGGCATATATCACTCGGTCGTCGATATATTATCGCCGCGACGCCTACCGTCGCGCAGTGTCAATACACGATGCGACGAAACAAATAGGCGGACCTGGTTTTCTCTCTCTTTCGTAGGATTCCTGGGGAATCACGAGAGCACCAGCCGCGTCAGACAAAATCCTTCGTGGATTTAGATCCGGAAGGATATATAGGTGGCTCTTGGAGAAGGATCGATGCATCCGAGTGCGTGAAAAAAAATTCGACCCCTGCACGTAGTCGTTCGAAACGTTTTTGCTTAGTCGATTTCAGGATTTACAGCACGGACTATGTGAGTTCCCTTTCTTAATAAAGAACCTCCCTTCTCGATACGACAACGAAATAATTGTACAGTAGAATAGGCTTGTCTGACTAGCGGACCGCGATATAAGGAAATCTACTGATGATTTTTCAGTGTGAATATTTATATACGTTTATTTCAAAGACTCAATAGAAAAGTAGATCGGATATATTTTTTCCATAAATGAGCATACAATATACGCAATCCGCATTGATCCAAAGTATTGTATTTGAATTTCCGAGCTTTGGTGCAAATTACAAAATGTTATCCTCGCTACTTCTGCTCTAAGCGTCGCATTTACTATTTCATTATTGTATCCGAAAGATCATTAAAATATTAGCTTGGTAGCAAAGTAATATCGGTTTGGTTGATATAAAAATGAATCGACTCACATGTTGCCATATATTGTTTTATTTAATCAATTACATAATATTCGTAATTTTTTACATGTGAGGTGATTAGGTCGTGATAGGTGCTGAAGAAACACTCGAATATATTTAACAATAAATATTTATTAAACATATATTCTTTGTGTACACTGATGCGCAGAACTCGCGGTTACTAATATCGGTTGCGATTCGCGGTTAGCAGTTCGACTACTGGTCGATGAGTTTTGATGCGATGCGAGTTCGGACGATGATTGCGCGAGATGCCGAAAACTTGGATCGATGATTGACTCGGACCGTAACGACCGTTTTGTGACGATCTGTATGTAACGACTGAAGGGTAACGGCTCACTTTCTGTCACGATGATGCCGCGAAGAAACACTGTGATGGGGGTGTGTCTAAGGATGCGAGATCATCGGATTCGTTGAGGAAAGCTTTGGTTTGGAAAGTGAGGAAAATGGACGTCGTTGTTAATTGGTGAATTTTTGTGTTGGTCGTTGGAAAAGGATGCTAACTGCCCTTGTCGAGTCCCGCTACACATGAAAGCTCAGCTTCCAATCACATCTAATTCGATGAAAATTAATTTCTCACGAGAGAAAGATCTATCCTGTGGAAGAATGACTCTTCGCGGTACAGCCACGCGGATTTCCTTGGAAAGTCTTGGTGAATGACGTTGCAGCCAGCCATCATAATCGCGGTAGACACTCGACGCGGTCCGACGTCTGCCCGGAACGTCTAGAGCGGTTAGAAAGGT
The DNA here is from genome assembly GCF_014825855.1 of Bombus pyrosoma. NCBI lineage: Eukaryota > Metazoa > Arthropoda > Insecta > Hymenoptera > Apidae > Bombus > Bombus pyrosoma. The sequence goes on from NC_057782.1 coordinate 5,466,513, forward strand.
TTCGAACGCGCGAAAAGAGCCAGAGAAACGGTCTCTCCCACTTCTTACTTTCTCCCTTCCTCGAACTTGTAAACTCCCCGTGGTACGCACGGCCAACTGTTCTCTGGGACCTGGTAGGGATGACGACTGGAGGTTAGAGCCCCGGACAGCGGGAAAAGTCTTTAAAAGGGCTGTAGCAGCGTAGGTAGAACTGACTGAGAGATAGGTGAATGAGTACGTGAGTACATATTTGTTTAGCTAGAAGCACTCGCTCGTTTTATCTTCATCCCTCCTCCACGCCCTCTGTTTCATCCTGTCCTTCTTCTATCTTGCTACGGTCCTCTGCATGCACGTTTCTCTTTGATTTCGTCTGTTTTCTAGACACGCGGTCCGTTTTCCGTGCCAGTTCGCGAATCCAATGAATGGATAAACCGGACGGACGAATCGTACCAAGGCGAAACTGCTTCCCTCGTGATCTTCCTACACCCTCGAGGTAGATAAGGGGTTCTTTTTGGTCACAGCGACAACCAGAATCCGGTTAATTCTCCACACTAATGCGTTGAATGCGGCCAACTCGTAACGGCGTAACTGCGTTCGCTTGTATCGTCGACCTGATTGATTGGGCCTTGAAAATGTGGTGGACGGTTGACCCACTAACTCTGCAGGCGAAATAAAATGACGCGATTCGTTGGTGGGAAGCCAGGGAAATTAATGGAAAGTATAAAATGAGAAAATTTTACGACCTTCTGTCTTCCGAGCGATTTAGCCTCGAACGTGGTTTCTTGGAATTCAACTGCTTATCTGATGATATCGAAAATTTATAGCCGTATTTATATCACTGTCTTGTATATCTTGTTACAATATCGGTTTATGGCTCTGATTTTATAAAGACACGATGTATTTGTTACAACGATCAGTTTCGGTCTTATTGTTAGGCGCAATTCGTCGTAGAGGATCGTTAACACCTCGTTATTGATCATTGTCAGATAAGAGCTCTACACGTAGCCAGACTGCAGGGTAGTAATTTCCATGATTAATAAGGGAACAATCAATTCTTCGTCTCTCACTGCCAGTAATCGAAACGATATCTGAAATGTCTCTGAAATCAGACTCTGAATCGATTTTAAATTGATCAATCAAAAAACGATTTAGATAAGTGATTCATATTACTCCACATAAATAATGCATACGAGATACGAAGCCTAGTATCAAGAAATTAGATACAAATAACGTGTAGCATATCAATATGGTGTACAACGAACAAATAACTGGATTAGTAAGTTACTAGAAATATTGTAGGGCAAGGGGTGAATGAAAGAAAGCCACTTTAGTAGCCTCGAGTTCAGTGAAATCTCAAGGGTGGAATGTGAATCAACCCCGGTGACGATAAAAGCCTACGTTCGCGTGATTTTACGCACGTGCACGCGACTGAGCGCGGAGAAACGAACAGCCGGAGGAAAGAGAAAGGGAGGGAGAAGTGCCTTGCGATATTTTGTGGATACCTGATGGATTCGAGTGACCGGTGAATTTTCACAGGGCGAGAACGTCCAGTCGACGTTCGGCCGTGTGCACAGGCTGAAAAGGAAGGTGTGAGGCGTGGGCGCGGGGTTGGTGCGCCAGTATAAACGACAAACGGACCGTGGAATCGTGGTCCTTTGTGTGCGCGCGTGTGTGCCTTTGCTCGTAGCAAAAGGGGGATCAGGAGACCGGGAGAGATGGAGGAGGGTGCGTCGTATATCGATACTCGCACGGTCGAGTGTTTGCAGCGATATTTGGTCCATTTCCATTTGCCGCACGTGGCGCGTTTACGGTTCACACCTCTTACCCGATCCCCCACCCCTTGGTCCACTTGCTCGTCACCCCGGCATTCGGCCGTTGCCACCCCCGCGTAATGGACACGCAAGGTGTCGGCGAGTATGCAAACGAAGCCGCTCGACCTTTCTGGAGAATTGCGAATAGGTGGACCGAAGGGTAGCTATGCTTGTTTGTCGATTTTTATACAAGCCGATAACCCTTTAAAATTCGAGTTATTTACTCTGTTCCACTTTTTCTCTTATAATCGAGGAGAGCTTCCATTAAAAGATGGGGGTAAATTAATAGAAAAATAAAACGGGGAATTTTCAAGGCAGAATTGTTCGAGTTACTTGAGTTGAAAGTGACGAGGCGAAAGAGCGACGATTCAAAAAGATTCAAGAATACGAGAGATTGTTTCAAGATTATGTTGGATGAGTAAGATTCGGAAGAATTGCCTAGCATGTTAGAAGAATCGAATTCTCCTGTGGTGGACAGATCGTATATCGATTCCGCTTGGACATAAACGCGCTTGGTCCCGACTAGATGTTCGAGCGGGAAAAAAATTTAATATATCCAAATATATCACAGCACACACAGCAGCAGCAGCAGCAGGCGACGATCGGCCATTCAGGACTCCATAATTTGATATGCAGCGAAATCGAGCGAGAAAGCAGCGATGGGGTGGAAATGGTTTTTAGGGTGTGGAGCAAGGTGAAGCAAAAGGATGTCGCGGGGCCGAGAGGGTAGCAGTTACTGATGGGACGTCCCGAACAGATGTGGACATTATTCATTACAACTGACCAGCAGACTTTCTGAATACTATCGTCTTTGAGCGAAAGAAGACGTCCACTTCTTTCCTTGATCCCCGCCACTGACTTTCTCCGAAGACTCGATATATTCTTTTGCGTGTTTTTCATCCCATTTTTCTCGCACGCTTTCTTGAAATACGTGAAATTGAATCCGGATGCGTTCTATCCCTCGCATAGTAATTTCAGCAATCGCAGTATTCGATATTTTCATTGTAAACGATCCAGTTCATGGTGAATTTAGATTAAAAAAAAAGAAACAAGATTTGACGCTACCTCTTCCTTAATGGAAGTTAATTATTCCCGAGAAGATAGCATTTTTCCAATACGTGACTTATGATACTTTCTAACTATTGTTCTTAAGTTCAAGGTAGATTTAGATACTTGCAGAGAAAAGAAAGATTATCGCCACCCCATTCTGGAAACTAATTTCTCTAGAAAAAAGTAGTGTCTTGAGAGAGAACGACCTGATCCCTGTATCCCAGTCTTCTGCGAGGCTTTCCTTTCGTAAAAGACCGATATACATCACGCCCCTTCGCTTTCCACTCGCCCTTCTTGCTCTTTATCTCACAATTTCTTCCACTGACCGCCAACTTTCACCTCTACGCAGAGACACGCGTGAAAATGGCCACGCGTTCGCTACATCACCGTGAATTATGTCTCGTTTCCACTTCGTTCACTTCCATCCCCATTCTCTTGTCCTGTGTGTTCTCCATTTCTCTATCGCGTCCGTTGAAGGGTGACCAGCCCCGTAAACCGATTCTACTCCGCCACGTCGCTACCTGGCTTTATGGCTTAAACAAAACTTTCCTATATTACAAGTCTGTGAAATATGAATACGCTGGCAAAAGGGAAATCTAGACGGGTGGCGGAAAAGGGTGAGTGGGCGTCGGAGGGTTACCGGACGGCCGTGAACAGGGGGTGTTAACGGGGGTGGATCCGGTCACTTGCCTGCCATTACGGGTCCCGCGCACTGCCGCTGGCAAACCCAATTTGTTATCGACTTATTGGCCAAATTACTTACTATTACCGCAGATTTATTTCGCATATTAGTCCACGGCTACGCCCACTCGTTACGTCTCCATTAATTACCGAACGTGAACGCGTCCTTACACCGCTTTAGGTGCGTCTACGCTGCTCTCCTTTCTTGAAACCTTCCATCATTCATTTAGGATCTAACGAATATTAAACTTCCATGATTTTCTTTGAACCATCCGGTTTTCTAGATTCAATTTATAATATTTAGTTATTGCTTCGTACGAGCTTGTATATTTATTTGAATCGTTTTTATTGGAAGAACGAGGGAAGTACATATTTCATATACAATACTGCAGAAGTTTGCCGCTACGAATATTAATCGACTATAAATTTGTAACATATTTGAAAAAATTAATCGATTTTCAACTTGTTTCCGTTTGTTTACTCGTATTATTGGAGAATAATGCTGTTTTTTTTTGTTACAGTTGCATTTTTAATTCCTAGAATCGGTACCTCTCTCGATAACAGACACATAGTGGACTTGAATCGTTTGTTTATTAAAAAAAAAATATTGTAATCATTAATTTTTGATAGTCAAAGCGCAGCACCGTTGTATTTGAGATTAGTTTGTTCAAACATGTCGATATGAAAGGATTACGGTGTATATGGAGGGATTGTTTCCATAAAATAAAATATTTGTAGTCGATCGCGACGCGGTAGGATAAGGGAACCGATACACGTCGTTTTTATCGAGAGGGTTTGTTTTAAAGAAAGAGTGGGAGGGGTTCGGTCGTGCATTACACAGCTGGTGGAAACATCTTTTAGCCGGGATTATGATTCCCACAGTACGAAAGTGGCTGCGATGGAGTCGATGTAGCATCCTGGAAATTCCAGCGAGGCCGCGGCCTCTCTTTACACATACGAGCACTCTCACGGGCTGAACATACAATCAACACGCGAGTTTACCTTGAGTATTTTTCAAAGAACGATACCGCCGCGCGCTTCGAGTTCTTTCAATATCGACAAACTTCGAATAACTCGGAGGGGAAACCAGCGGTTATACGGTAAACAATACACACGACGACATTAACGGACCTTCAAACAAACATCCTGCTTTGCGTTCTTCTTGTTTGAGCTCTTTCGCCAGCAGACAAACCTTTTCGTCGAACCGTAGTGATCTTCACGTGCGCTGGCTTGCGATAGGAAAAATCGTAGGAAAAACATCGACCCGAGGGAGATTTTTATCTTTGATAATTCCGTTTAAATCGTGGAAAATAGATATGGGAGAAAATGGTTGAATATTACCGCGCATGGTAGTTGAAATACGAAAGATTCAATATAAGAAGAAACTTTGTCATAAGACATATTTTTACATTGAGATACTACATATCGTGTACTTATTTTTGTTAACATACTGGACGACTATAACATACTCTAATCATAATTTTATTCGCGTATTAAAGAATTCTTTAAAGAACTTCAAATCTGCCACTGAGTAACCTTAGTCTACCGTATCAAAAAATTACTAGGATCGTCTTATATGATACAATAGAAGTAATATTATTAGTAATATTGTACAGGTTGTAATCTGTGCAAGTTTATCCAATATTGATAAATGTCCCTACATAACAGTAACATGTTTGGGAATAAAATAAAAGAACTGGCACCAACTATAAGTTATTTGATCATCTTCTTTGAGAAAGAATTATGAAATCACGAAGAAGATGTCTACATCGTGTAATTTGTCAATTTACTTAATAAATTATTATGTAAAGGGGAAATATAAATAGGAGAGCGAGATAGACTCTGATGCAGTGTCCCATTACTTATATAATTGCAGGTTTAAAAGGCAGACCGTAGAATTAATAAAGTATTGATCACCTGATGGGTTAGGAAAACAGTGGGTTAGGAAGCGTAGATTATGAAAGAAAGTTACTTTGTAGAATTTCTCAGCCACGCGGTGAGGAGGTTGACGAAGGATAGTGGCAACTCGGCCAAAGGACACAGCCAGGCGGAGTGAAAAGACGATAAAATGCGCCACGTGTTACCGGGCACTTGATATTCATGCACGTTCGTCCGTAGCACGTCGAACCTCAACTAACGGGTACCCGGCAATCTAATAAAGATAAAAAATAACGTCGACTCCTACTCTCTTGGACGATTCTCGCGACCCTTACCGGGCCGCGCGAGTTATATTGAAAAATATATATCTCCCCTATGCTGACCCATCCGTAGCCTGCATATAAACTATCCCCTTACGGAATCTGCGAGCAAGCGTCTACGAGGTATTAGAACGCTCGAAATGGTCGCGCCACTCTGTCACGGTCATTCCGTAGATCGTAGACTTTCCCTAACAGTTCGACATTTTCACTTTGGACATTTGCCTTCTTGAATTCACAGCGCTGTTGTTATTGATATGTGATTTAGAAGGTAATCGGATATCAAAATATTAAAAAATTAGAACGAGTAGAATAGTAGGTAGGAGTTGCGCGAATAGAAGTTGAAATTTGGCAAAATATTTCCAAGTTGGAGATTCGCAAAAGTGTAGGCAGTTCTCGTGCGAATCATTATATGAAAATATTAAAGTATTAAACGAAGAGAAATTTTATGAACTGGAAGAAAATCAAAGAAATGAACAATGTTCTAAAGCTTGTGCAAAATATCGTGTATTTTTGGTCCGAAATATAACGTGACAGGGCACGATAGTAATAGGAAAAAATATTGGAAGTTTCATGTATATGTTAAGCATGTTTATAGAAGAGCAAGCTTTGAAATCGATACTTCGCACTTCGAAATATTTCTTACTTTCGCATCCTCCTCAAAACACTCTCTGATTACAGCAAATTACCGTTAGCATCTTTACTATCAACATCAACCGTGCACTGTACCAATTTCTTAAATAACTCTTTGATATCTTTGCTATCTTCGAAGTCCTTAGCCTCCATTCTCGATCCAGAAATAATTTGTTGTACTTTGTAACATCTCTTAATAACACAGGCGATCAAAAATCGCAAGAAGAAGCGACTCGAACCGTAATGAAGTAGAAGATAGCAGGACACTGAGAAGAAGAGGAAAAAGAAGGAAGAAGCGACGGTCAGGACGAATGTTGACACATCTGTTCTCGACGGGCGGCGCTCTCCTTTCAACTTCATGGACCGCGTACGACTATTATTTATTTAATGCCTCTTATACCGCGTTACACAACTATTTACATAGAGTGGCTTGGTCTTGGAAGGATGGCAACGTCGTTGAACGAACGAGAAAGAAAGAAGGGGATGGCCATATGCGAGTCTTCAACGCCCACGTATCTCGAAGCTCGGCTCGGTTGTGCTTCGCGAGAGCACGCAGATCGACGCGACGGTGTACATAAGTGTGTACAAACGTGGAGAAACGCGGCCGATTTGTACAAACAATTCGACCCACATTGCCGAACTTGTACGCAACGCGGAATTTTCGCTCGATTCTCCGTATTAACAGTTTCTTGCTTGTTTGCTCGCTGCCCTCTTGCTCCTCCGTACCATTGTTCCCGATATCTATTTCGAATACGTACAGCTCTACCTGCCTCTTCGATATCACGTTGCTGCTCTCTTAGATCACGATTTACCAAGGTTTAATTTTATCTGACCAATTGGTGTGTAAGATATAAGTAAAGATTGGTATATTCATCCAATCTAAATATTTTTGTTAAATAGGGAAAGGTTCTTTTAAGAAATTCCTGGCATTAGGTTGCATAAATTATATTTCTTTAGTTAATGTAACATTTAACAAATTTAAAAAGTGTGGGTGAAAAGTGTTTAGAAGCAGTAGGAAGAAACATTATACTTTTAGGAAACAGAGTTGCATCTGGTATAACTACACTATGGACCTTTAAATATTTATACGACATTTGAAAGTGTAAAAAGATACTGAATCCATATAATATGATATTGAAGCATCCAAGATAGAGTTCATTGTATTTCATTTTGGTATTTATTAGTTAGAATCCCTATTTAGATTTTATAAGATTCTATAAATTTCTGTTTGATCTCTATTTCTTTAATTCCATTCATTAAAACGTTATATAAAATCCGTAGTCTAATTATAATGTATGGCACAAAATAATAGGTAACTGTCATCAATATTGGAAATAATTTCTAGCATAAAAGTTATTAATATCCATGTACTCAACCACCGATTTTACACTGCCTTTTTCGTGTCACCATATAAATTAATTATCAGTACCCTGTGGAAAGCCAGTGATTCAACGGAGACAGTCCTGTAAATTGAATTTTTCGTACAAAACAAAAGCGCTGTGAGAATGGATCTGCGCGAAGCGTCTCTAATCGCTTGGAAATATATACGTGGGATCTCGCGTTGTTTATTACTCGCCTTGGAATACTCGAAAATCGTATTCGGGGGAAGGAATCGGACGATTCGTTCGGGTTGGAAAAAGGGGTTGCTACAAGCGGAATAATGTTTATAACGCCCCGGTTCAGTGGAATTCGGAATTTGTTTCTTTATCGGCCATAATTTTCTGGAATCTACACACGAATAGGTCCCGCGCGTTGTACACGTAAGAACAAGGGGGTGAGCCGGTAGTTTCGGATACACAGGCCGTTGTATTGAAAAGCGAAGCGTTTCCCCCGATCGTATCGACAGTTCTCGGCGACTCTAAAATTTTATTTGGCCCTCTTTCGCGGGGAAAAATGCTTCTCGAGGTGCGAGCCTTCTCCTTGTAGAACGGGATAGTAACACCCCTTTCTTATAACTCGTAGACTGCCAGATTTTTACGTCGATAATATTAAATAAATATCTCGGGGAATCTCATTTTTGGAATATCAATGGTAAATCTTATTAACGGAGAAATAGAATATTGTAGTTTAAAAATTTCACAATGAAATATCATGGACGATGAAACAGGACAAATTTTGATTCTCGCTCTATCGACACAAAATGTTTCATGAAACATGGACACTTTGTTGACCGATGTTTGATATTAACAACGTGAAACGCGACCAAACACATGTCCCGGTCAGATAGAGGAAAAAAATTGAAGCTTTTTATTCTCCCGGGCGTAACGTTCGAGTGACTCTTATGAAACAAAGTTTAACCGTGTTTACAGGGTGCGGCAGGAAAGCTTTGAACGGCATAAAACGAAATAGCGCTCGAATATATCTAGCATTGTGCGCAGGGGTGTGTTCGTGATAATTTGTTCAGCTAGAGTACATACATAGCTCACGGTGCATGTTCTTTAATTGAGGTGTGTTTACACGCGACGGGGAATTTCACTGGACGACTGTGACTTATCGCGCTTGAACGAGCCTCGATAGGAATAAAAATTGAAACTAATCGATTCTATGATATTACTCGTGCGTCTGTTAGCTATTACATGGTACTGTAATGAAACAGGATTATTATAGTTTTATTGGAAACATTTGGGAAAGAATCTGGAAATGCGTATACAATTTACGACATATTTATCGTAAGGATACACTTCGCAGAGATAACCAAGGTATTTTAACAATCAACCATTCCTTACATCATGAAGTCAAAATATTTATTGGAACAATCATTAATACCAATTCCATGTTTCAGGCTACTATTCATATGTTCGTAATGAATAATCCGTGACTCTTGTACGCATTTTCAGTTGATTGGTCTCAAATTTTATCGATATAATCACGATAGTAGTATCTCATTACAGTTTCATATAACACGTATGACAAATTCATAAAAATTTTCTACGGTAATCGTTGAAATAATTTCATGAATCGCTGTATCCTTATATATTTAAGTCTTCCAAACTTCTCTCACCCCCGTTCCATGCAAATAAAAATTGAAACTAATCGATTTCCATATTTTGTCCTCTTCAATACTATGATGTTACTCGCGCGTCTCTTTATGTCACCAAAACCGCGTTTCAAATTCTTCCAAAGAATCTCAGCTTTCATATATCTCGCGTGCTCGCTCCTAAAGACTTCTCACACCCTCGCCAGAGTTCAAGAAGCCGCCTCTTTCCAAGTCAGAACCACGGCGTATAAACTTTTCATCGTGGGTGCCCGCGACGCTTGTAGCCCCCATAAAAAGCAGCAGCGCGAGCAATGAATGATAAGACGTTAAGACGCCCGGTCGCGGGGCCAGGTTCGATCTCTCGTTTGACTCCGCGACGATCCTTTTCGCGGTGGTTGGTTGCCGCGTGAAATAAGAGACATACACGCGGACGCATTATGTGAAAAATATGGTAATAATATTGCCGGGGCCAAGCAAAACAGGCGCCTTGCATATGAAATATGCGAGATCGCGCTTGCAACTCCGACCCCTGTTCAGCCACCCCCTTCTCGTAGTCGCCCGTTCCAACGTTGTTCCAAACGAGACACGGACCAACGACGACGATGGCAGCGGCACCTTTTCTCCCGGTTTTTCACCCTCGAGCCCTGCTATTCGCGTTTACTCCTTTTCTCTTTTTAAAGCACCTCATCCGGCGCGATCTTAGAGCGCACCCCGGATTCCGCTGGCTTCGCTCACGGAATACAAATGTGACTTTCGTGTACCGAGACGAGCAAGCCTTCCTCTCGCGACCACGCTTCCTCCTTTCTCGCGCAATTCCCGGCGAATTAGCGAGGAAAAACAGGGGAACCATCCCCTCTGCTGCTTCCTTTCTACTCGACTTCCCGGCTGAGACGTGATTTACTTAGAAACATCGTCGATGGAAATTCTTTCAACCTAAGGAATTCTTATTTCATTGGCTAGATGCTACGTGTCTTTGAGGTTAGGTGAGACGATGTAAAATTTGTTGGCCGTGTGAATTGTTTTCTAGAGATTCATTGGATTCATTGGTAATTTAATAATCGTGCGCGATCGTAAAGAAATTGGAGGAATAAATTAACCGCCAGAGGTGAGAGCATGCGGGTATCTTCGGAGGTCCGAACATTATCACCGGACTAGAGTTAAAACGATTACTGTGTTTAATATTCATTTCGTTCGCCGTCTTGAATATTAATGTCGATATTAAAAGAGAGGGAAGAAGAATCGGGCGTTAAGGCGCCGTAAGAGTACGAGAAGGGGTGACAGGATAAATGAATGTAAACTAGCGAAACCTCTACTCTGCTTGAAGAAATCGAGCTTGGTCTCTTTGTGGATGTACAACAGATCGTTTCTAGTCAGAAAATCACGCGGAATTCTTTTCGTTTCTGCAGAAATCTCTGCTTTAATCGGCGCGCTTTATTTTCGCGATAAATCAAGCTGGCCTGATCCATCAGTTCACGTCGTGAACTTTCATTAGTGAAACAAGCGACTACCCTTTCGTGGTGTTTAAAAGTCGCCTTATACTTTTCTCAATATTTCCCCGGTCGTCTTCCTAATTCCTGAGCTCCGAACAACCTGGCATTTTTCTCACCCCTTTCCGACCGTCCCCTATCCAGCGACGTACCCTCGCGTCCCGCCGCGTGAAAAATATCGGATAATTTTCCAAGTCGGAAAATCTGCTGTTGCCGGACTTAATTGTATCATCAGAGGAACTGCTCCGCTTCTGGGACTTGAGTAATAGCGTACAATTTTTAACCGCGATTTCATCCGATGCCTTAGCCTCCAGCTCGCTTTGGAGAGACTCTTAATTCTTGCCACGACAAATTTGGTATTCTATCGCGTTAAGAATTCCAAGAATAGCACAAATGACTATAGGATTCTCCGAGAAATGAATGGAAATCATTTTGCGAGGTATCAGAAGATGCAAAGTACGAATTTCGTGTAGGGAACTTCATGTTTCGTCGCGAAGAAGCTTTCAGAAAGACTCTTAATTTTCGTCACGGCAAATTTGATATTCTGTCGTGTAAAGAATTTCAAATAATTATGATACTTTCGTCAAATATCAAAAGATGTAAAGCACAAGTTCGAAGTAAGAGACTTCATGTTTCTATCTAAAGGAGACACCAGAAAGATTGTGAATTCTTGTCGCGACAAATTTGACAGATACTCTGTCACATCAAGAATCCACAAAATGATTGGACATACTTTTGTCAAATGTCAAGAGACAAAATATTTTAGACACGAAACTTAATGTCTAGACGTACAAATACAGGAACAAAGTTGAGTTGCTCGTTGGAAGAGGCGACGGGTGACAAGATTCGAAAAGAAACAAAATATTCCGAGGACGAGGGTGACGATCACCCTTGCGATATCTACTCGTGGAGCACCGGAAGTGAGCAGAGAAGCGTAGGAATGCGAAAGCGACGAGAGGCGGTGGAAAAAAAGCAGCGGGACAGACACGGCGACCGTATGGCACAAGCGGAGAACAGAGGTCCGACGTCGGCCTGACGGACTCTCTCCCGTTTGTGCAAACAAACCAAAATGGACTGCGAATAAATATGCGTCTACGAGCAAAAGCGAACGCCCGTATGCTTGGTCATGATCCGTCCATGTACGAAGAGGGACACCAAGAGGGTGAGAAGAGGGAGAGTCGCGCAACGCGAGGGGGGCGGAGTACGTCGGGGATTTAGGGACTTTAATGGAGCTCGTCTGGTCGCGACTAGCAGAAAAGGAATTCGCTACTTTCCATTATTCACCGCCTTTCTTTCTGTCTCTTCTCCGACTGGTTCTCCTTCCTCTCTCTTTTCCTCTCTCTTTCGAAACGGCAAACTCTGAACTCTGAATCGCTAAAAAAGCATCGATGGCTTCTAGATCGTGCCACGTATTGTTCGTGCGTTTCTATCTGTACAGTTTCCCGGTCCTTGCGGACCTAAACTTCTGATCGCTTAATCCGAATATTATCCAATTATCATTAATTTGTCGATTATTAATAAAAGAATAAGAGGTTTCTTATTTATGTACGTATGAAAGTATATTGTATGTAGGTTTACATATATGTATGTATGATAAGACGTCTAATTGGACGAAAAAGAATGATTATGGAATGTGTCAGTGATTTTTCTTTTGGTCAATCGTTCTCGTCCAAACAGAAGTATAGTCAATTAAAACGCAGATCAGTTACAACGAGACCGAATAATCAAAACTCTACCGTGTACTATGGTCTAGTATTTCTTGAAGTATATTTCAGTTTTATAAGATTTTCTTGTCGATGGTTTGCCGTTGCGATTAATACAATTGTGAGTATAAGAAGTTTTGAGATGTGGCGAGACTTGGAATTTCCACCCCCTGTTTTTCGCTGTCTGGCAAAGAAGCAACGAAATCCACGGTGCAGAACGTCGAGGAACGATGAAAGGTTCTTTTATAATTCAACCGGCCACTAATTGATACTGAATTATTAACCGGAACGAAAGTAAAACACGGTGCGCAGGTTATACGGCGATTGCCTAAGGATGCGCGTAGACACCAGTTTCCGGCACAAAGGGGCCTCGAACATTGTTCTAAGAAAACAACCGTCGTTTATCCAGACGTGTCTTCTGCTTGTATAAACCGTGTCGATATTAATTTCCCATCGTTCTCTCTTGGCACGATTCTTCTGAGACGTTTACGCTCTTCAACCCCCATCTAGGAACTAAGAGTTTACACACCAAGAAGAAGAAAGCTGCACGATGCGTCTGCTATTATATGAAAAAAAAATAAAAATAAAAATAGAAAAATAGAATCTTACGAGCTGCGTTTCCCACGATGGTAAAGTTCCATTTAAAGTCGAGATCCTTTGTCCTAAAAACAGCGGCCCTCGTAATTTTTTTCCTTCCCGCGTGAGACGCGCGAGATGATTAATAGCGGGAAGACGAAGAGAAGAAGCGAAAGGCACGAGGAAAGAATTGCACGATTACCCGAGTACAAACCTTGGCTGGGCCGCTGATGCAGTGGAGGAATGGAAAAGCTGACTAAGGCAAAACCGTTCTCCAAACCCCTCTAACACCCTGCGCGCCCTATCCACTCCTTTCTCCTGTAAAGTCTCAAGGGTGGAAAAGAGTAGGACGCACGGTTATCACCAAGTGGATGTAATTTTTCCGTTGTTTGATTTTCATTAACGACTGGTAGCCCACAGGCTTGCAACGGTGTGCTTGTGGCCTCCGACGATGGAAGAGAAGATGGGGTCAAGAAACAGGGAAATTATGGGCTACGCCAAACAGATACATCCTTTATTTCATTTTCTTCGACGGGCCAAGTCGGAAATTTCGCCCCCGAGAGAAAACCAGAGGGGGGATCAAGGGGCGGGAGTGGCTAATGGCGAAAGTTAGCATCGGACGGGGGAAGAAACAAAATAT